>NW_009648925.1:1904711-1911238 GCF_000708025.1 Charadrius vociferus | reverse complement strand
GGCCTCGGGAGGAAATACATTTTGCCTCCTATTTTTCCTCCAGTTAGTGCATATGGGCAACAGCTAAGCAGGTGGGCGTTTTTCCCCGTCGGAGAACGACAGCAGGGCTAACTGGGAGAGAAGGGTTCGGTTGTGCGTCATCTTTTAGGCCAGGCGTGGCTTTGGGACAACCTGAACTTACCTGACCACAGCTGCGTTATTTCTTAAAATCAGGGGCAGAAGGTCCTTGTTCAGCACATGAAGAAGAGGAGGGCAGAATTGGGCATGGCCGTGGTTAGCGAGGTTATGGTTCTGCTCCACATGCTGTCTTACCCAAACTCCCTCCTCCTCTCTCCAGCTCTTTTATGATACACCTATAATATTGTGAACAACCATCATACAAAAGATACTAAAAATGCCCTACGTGAGAATCTACATAGTAGCAAAAATGCAAAGGAGAACATATTTCAGACAAATACTTTATTTACCCAGACCGTCCCCCCCGGTAGCATAGCAGCTTTGGACCCCGTGAAGGCTGCCCTCGCTTTCCCATCTCCTACCACCATGTTCCCACTTTCCCAATGACATTCAACACATCATTGCCTTTGGCCATCAAGTGAGGACAGCGTGTTATGAACAAAAAGACTTTAAAATATATTTATAAGCTTTAATCTGGCTCTAAATTAGCCCATATCCATCCTTCCTTTCCAAGCGCGCACACATGTAATCTCAGCTAACAGACCCCAGGCGAGGACTGCCTACACCTACACCTATAATCTCTCTTACAGAGGCATAATATATTACCACTGCATAGGCATGAGGTCCCCCATGTCTGCCTTTTTAGAAGCATGCTTGTCACTGCAGGGAAAAAATAAAAGGGGGGTGGGGTGGGTGGATGAGCTTTTTCAGCTGCGTTTTTCTCCTGTGGAACCACAGGCAAACAGATCAGCAGAGTCACGTTGTCCATCGAAGAAAATTTTGGCCAGAACTTCACTCCTCTTGCCCTCCAAACACGTTAGTTCCTCCTCTGCTGATCACTTGACATTTTAACTGAAAATATAAAATAATTGCATGGTATCATAATGCATGCCAACACAACTGAAATTTTCCACTGCAATTTTCCTGGGACAATTTGAAGCAAAAGGAACTTGGGCAAGAATTCCACTTCTGTGTTTTATTTCCCCCCTGCTCGAGGACAACGGGTCCCAACAGAGACTTACCTTCACCCATGATAGACCTTTCAGAACCATCACAGGTGGTCAGTAGGATGTTCCTCCACCTAGAACTTCTCCAATACCCAAGACAGGGCAGCGGTCCTTAGTGCATGTTTCTGCAGCCCCTCAGCACTTGGTCCCTGAGCACAGGGCGGTAAACTCAGACTTGCTTCCCAGATTTGCTTTTTTCTCAAAAAAAAGGTGTTGCACTCGCAGTACCAGAGGCTGTCGTAAGATGGCATTGACAAAATGCATAATAGCTTAGAAAGGCTACCAGCTTAACCACTTTTGCTATGGACTTACAGTTCAAGCTGCTTTTTATCCTTAGTTTACAGTTGCTACTAATTATCACTTGTCTTCAGGTTCACTGCTCTCAGTCTCCTTCCCTAGTTATAATTTAGTGGCTCAAAAATGACCAAAATGCCACCCTGGCCCTTGCAAACACAGCAGAGGGGAGAGCATTGTGGTCCCACAGCAGTGCCCTGCCTGAGCCTTGCTGCTTGCTGTGATTTCTAGGTCTGGAAGAAGAACTCAGGAACAGTCGCAGATCTGGAGGAGGAAAGCGCGAAAAGGATAACATACATTTATCGACATTTGCCAAATCTAATCCTTGTAGGCCCAATTATGGCTACAAGCTGAAGTGGATCGTCTTTTATTATAACTCATGTTAAAGCAAATCTGCAAAATTTGCAAAATTTGCCATAATTTATCATTCTGTTAATTTTAGGAAACTGTCCAGGATCTGATTAAAATCTTGTGCTACTCTTGCTGATTTCTTCTGAAGCTCATAGTCTGGCTATACATGCTTAGCACCTTTTCAGACCAGTATCATTTCTTGAGAGCAGCAAGATCTATCGCTGTTCAAAGAGTCTATCTCTAAAATCCAGCATATTTTTCATCACCTGTGAGCCTAAAAAAAAAAATTACTTTTTTTTTTTTTTTAAACAGAACCGATGATACAAGTTTTCTACCACTCCCTTTTCAGTTGGACAGAGTTTTTTTTTCCTGACCTAAAAAGTATCTTTGGATGAGACCAAGTTTAACCTGTGCCCTCCTCTGGTAGCTGGTCCACAGAAGATAAGCAGTTGCTGCTCCTGTCTGCTGAGTGAACTACATCCTCTACAGGCATGCGGAGGAATGACATGAATTCTGGGAAAGGGAAGACAGAATTGCAGCCTGCCTTTATCACACAAGGAGTGCCATTTTCCCATAATAATTGCTGAACTGGGACAGCTGCTGGCTAAGGAGAAAACGGCCAGAAAAGAAACGTTGCTAATAGTGCTCCACATCTGCATTTGTTGTTAATTGTACAATCAGTGGTTCTCAGGGTTAGATTCTTTCTCAAGGCCACTGATACTTGAGTTTATTAATAGTCTGGGAAACATTTAATGTTTTCTGGGCTCCTCTACATAATGAACGGGAAAGAACTTACTATTCTTACTAAGAATAAAAGATACCTGCCTACTAAAAGTCTAGATGCCGTGACACAAGAACAAGAAAAGAAATTAGGTTAAAAGAACAGCCTTTCTCCTACAACGTACTGAAAGCATGACTGTATTCTGACCGTAGGCGAAAATAGCCAGTAAGGTCAGGTAAATGTAATACAAACTATTTCAGCCTCCACAGCGTTTTACACTGTAGCGATCATTTGACAGAATGCCTTGATTTTGGAGCTTCACAGATATCACTGAGTCACTGAGTCTGTTGCTTTGCTATACCTTAACATGCATATGAAACGCTGCTCTGTTTGAAAGGCAGGATCTCTGGTGCTTTCTTTTAGTGGTTATTCATCATGACTTCTGTAGTCTTAATGAGCCAAAACCTTTTTATCATTTGGGATTTTCAGCCACTGTCAGTCACCTCCTAATTTCCTTGCTCTTCTCTATCAACCCCTGTGCATCATATTCTGCTGTCATGCAGGTCCGGGTGAAAGCACCAGACTCACAGACAGCAGCAGCTCACATTGCCTAGAAAGTTTCCCTCCCAGTCCACAACCCATTTGCGTCCTTCACACTCACATTTGGCACCGTTTCCAGTTGCACTCAGTGTGACTTTGCATTGAGTCATGCTCCAGGCTTCGGCATTACGTCACCCCAACATGATCCAGACGTGGAAATGTAAATTGGGGCAGCAGCAAAGGCTCAGTCTGGCTGGAAGCCGGCAATGTAATCCCAGTAGCTTCCTGCTGTGAGGCATCCTCTGAGGAAAGGACCATGCCCTGGCAGCTCCGTGAAGGACAGGGATGAGGTGTAATGGCTTCAGCCTGGAAGAAGGTAGATTTAGATTAGATACGAGGAAGAAATTCTTCACTATGAGGGTGGTGAGACATGGGAACAGGTTTTCCAGAGAAGTTATGGAGGCCCCATTCCTGGAAGTGTTCAAGGCCAGGCTGGATGGGGCTTTGAGCAACCTGGGCTGGTGGGAGGTGTCCCAGCCCATGGAAGGGGGGTTGGAACTCAATGATCTTTAAGGTCCTTTCCAACCTAAATCATCCTATGATTGTATAACCTTGCATCTGCCTCCAGAGCAGCTTCTTTGGAGTTGCTGACTGTGTATGGCCATTTTTCTTTAATGCTTCTGTGTGGAGAGAGGCTTGCCACAGCTTGGAGCTGTCGTCCTCATCATGCAGCCACGGGACTGCAAAAGTAGCAGAAGTGACACTGCTCTGCAGTCCTCACATGAGAGCAAAGAGCAGAGCAACCCCATCCCTCTCCACACCAGCAGACTGCAATCAGCACGCTCATGTTGCCTTTTGCCTTTTAGACCTCAACAGTCTGCCCACCACCCAGCCCCACCACCTGGGAACAGTTAAAGCACTTACACTTGGCAGGAACTTCCAAGTGCTCACACAGACTAAAGCTTGTCCTAGAGAGGCAGCTCACCAGCAGCAGCAGCAGCAGGAGATAACCATGTTATTACCAGAGTTTGAGACATTTCTGTAGCCACAGCGCTGATGAGCCCTTTGGCTCAACCCCTTTGCCTGCCCTTGCACAGCTGCCCAGCACGCATGGTTTTAATCCAGGAGTCTGCTGGAGCTGCTGCTGACAACTGGATGCACGTCCTGGGTCCTCCCCGAGCGCCAGCCCTCTGCTTGCTCAAGTCACGCAGGGACACTCTCCTGCCCCTTTCTCTCCAACTGGTGCAGGCAGAGAGCTCAGGGTATTGCCTCACCGCCCGCTGTGGGCGAGCGCAAGCTGTTCTAGCACAAAGGGCGATGGCTGGAGACATCTCTGTCTGGAACTTCTGCACCACGGGAGGGCTCGCCTTCTGCCTTGCCCCAACAACCCCTGTGTGACTCCATTCCCTGAGCTCAAGGGGATCTTTTCCACCATGTTACTTGGCCCGACAGAGAGTGAAACACAAACTTCCTCTAGATAGCCCCCTACTCAAACCCTTTGTGTACGGAATTCAAAAACACACATTTGTGTGCTTAAGGCCTGAGTTCTTCTCCAAAAAATGTAGCCACATGCGAGTCCACCACTGAGGAGTCAGCCCTGTAGGACTGTGGGACCACCCAACAGGTTGTCTGCATGGGGAAAGTGAGCAGGTACCAAATGAGCAGGTCTGCGTCACCTCCTGAGCCCATATGGACCTGCTGCAGAGAGAGAAGAGGAGACCAAGGAGAGCGCATCCCCTTACCACCAGCCTGGGTCCACTGCGTGCTTAGCGGACACCATGGGAGCATGCATTGTCGCTGTGGTTGAGGAGCTTCCCAGTCTTTTCATCCATCTCGTGGCCATCTCTGCCCTTTCTCTAAGGACTTTTTCTGCCCTACGCTATGGCACAACATGGCATTGCTGCCTTCAACTGTTCAGCAGTTCATCATTAAGACTCCTTTTCTCCATGATTCTCAATTTCCTGAAAAGCTAATGTGTTTTTATTAGTGTCTCAACTAACCTTAACAGCTGCTGAGTGAATTCAGTTCTTCACTCACGAGCCCCTTCTCCTAGAAGCCTTTCTGTGCCATGCTTTACTCCTACACACTTTTCCTGCATGGTTTCTATGGCAACGTGAGTATCTCTCCATCTGCTGTAGATCGCCATTATCATGTTTAGCTGCTTGTTATCTCAGTCAAATGCCATTTCCAGGTGTATCATGATAACAAGATCAGTTTGGAAACCAAGCCCAAGCACTTCGTAAATTTTGTAGGCAAACCTGTCCTTCATAATTTGATTTCTGTGTTTCTACCTAAGCTCTGCTTGTGGGATACTGATACTGAGTTATTCTCATTACCAGATCTCCTGCATACTCTAACCAATTCTGCATCCACTTCATAATTTCCAAATGACATCCTTCCTTCTTGTTGCAGCCTGTGCTGCCTACAGAGTCGGTATATTTGGATTCTGGAAAGTATTTGTAGGTCTGTTGCCTGGGGTTCGACATCTATTTTATAGAAAATTAACTCTAAGTTACCAGCACTGTTTTTCTTCCGGCAAATGCATTTTTCAGTTCTGCTACAGTCCTGTTGCTTCTCCTGAAAACAGTCTCCATTGGATTACAGAAAGCCCTAAACAGTACAGGTGGTTTACAATTGGCCCCTCAGTCTGTTCTGCTTGAATTCCTTAAATTACTTAGAATTACGTAGATTTCTATAGGGCTAAAATCCAGTCTTGTTTTCTGCTAAGTACCTTTTTGGAGAACTAATTTAAGTGTGAAAAAAAAGTTCTTCCTATGTAATCCGATCAGAACCTGCAGCAGAGAACTCAGCTAATAAAATGAGTGGAGTAAAAACTTCACTGTTGATTTGTTTTCTAGATCCCATGAGTCAGTAAAAGCAGACTGCAAGAAGTCTGTGCGGAAGCTGTAAAGCTGTAATTTGGACTGTCAACTCTTAGGGACATAAACTGACATTATTCATTTGTACTTAACATCCTGGAAGAACTGCTTGGAGATATTACATGCTACCTCAGTATAAAGAGTTATTATTCACTACCTATAATTAAAAGTAATTAAGTATGCAATAATTTAGTGTTTCTATAAATACATTTAAAACCATGCAAATCTCCCATTTAAAATATAATTCAGGGAAAGCTTATGCGCAAAAATTTTCCAGTGGAAAACAAAGAGGCCTGTGATATATGAGTAATTTTGATGCTAATGCCGTCCACCAGGCTGCCCAGCATAACGTGCGGGTCAGGTGTGGCGCTTGCAGTGTGGGCAGAGCTGAAGCGGTAGGTTATTAATGGTCCTCTCGCACACCCAGGCAGAACTTGGCAACCCTTGTTCTGAATTCCAGACCTCCCCTAGCCTTGACTCGACCCATGGCTCCACAGGTGAGAAAACTCAACATTTGCTGTTGAGTCCTGCTGACGTCACCCAACAAGGGTCAGCAAA
>NW_009648925.1:1900391-1904684 GCF_000708025.1 Charadrius vociferus | reverse complement strand
CCTAGAGGTGCCGAGGAGTGATGCTGTCTGGTGACCACCCCAGGGAGTGCAAAATTCATATTCTGCTTTGCTTTCAAGTAGTCACAAGACAGAAGAGGCTCCCTGAACCTTACTCCTCTCTAAAGAGATCAGACAAAATAAGGCAGAATATTACCCGTAGCTCCATATGCCAGCACAGGATGTGAACTGTGATACAGACAGTGCAGGACATCTGAGGATTACGCAGAAAGCCTAGTGAAAAAAGGAGAAGGGAGTGATATGCAGAGAAAACTATCCTTCAAACATCCAAAATTAAAGGTACGGCTCAAAATCAAAACAAATCAGACCTGCACAGGGAAGGAAAACAATGACAAAAGAGTTTCAGCTGCGTGACTACAAAGAAAACAAAGGAAAGGATCATGACCAAGAACAGCACAGTAAATAGCTAAAATCTAAAGGAATATGTTGCTTCAATTTCCATAAGGAAGAAAAATGTAACCCCAGAGAGCAGAGGCAGCACAGTTTAATGAGCTAAAGGGCATGGATATGGAAATCACCGCATGCAACTTGGCTGCAAAACTCAAGACCTCTTTACCCATCACTTCTGAAGACTAAATAATCTCCATCACTGAAATCTATAGGCTTTTTAGCACAAAATCTATAGGCTTTTAGAGCAAATGTTAGCCATGGTTAACGAAAGACATGGAGGGAAGCAGAAAATGGGTTAAAGTGCAAGATAGGCATGTTATATGTAGACTAACCCAATATCTTTCTTTGATAGGATAATTGCATTTTCAGACAAAGGAAAACTAATAAATCTTATCAGCCTGGACTTTGGTAAAGCATTTGATTTGGTATTACCTAGATAATTATTAGTTAAACTGAAGAAGATGAGGGTTAACGTAAACACTATAAAATGCTGAGGAATAGTATTGGGGGTGAAAACTGCTGATGGGGCTGACAGCAAAATTATAGGACTGGGGGAGTCAGTCTTACTGAATAATTTCATCAGTTAGCTTGGTGCAAAAAATGACTAGTGGGGTAATGAAATTTGCTAACAACTAAGTTGGGAGACATTTTCAATAGAGAGGAAATCCTACAGGAAGAATTATGTGATTGTTATGCCCTAGTAACAGACATGGGATAAAATGTAACGGCATAAAATGCAGGGACATGCACTGAGACATTGATAAAATTTCTGCTGTAGATCAAAATTTATCTGCTATAAACAACAGAAGAGGAAGAGCCACGTGCCTAATGTAGTTGTTAAAAAGGTAAATGCAGTGTTATATGTAGCAAGCCACATATTTCCAGGAACAATAAGTAAACATGTACGAGGCACTGGGTAAAGTTGCACTGAGATGTTAGGGCATCATTCAGGTTATCAATGTTTCATGCTGAAAGAGGTACAGAGAAGTGCCATCCAGATAATCAGAGGAAGAAAAAAGAGGAGAGTAGGTCTTGCTGAGCTTGGCAAAATAAACTGTGAGCAGGGATCCAATTCCCCTCTGTAAATACATTTGGGGTTTAAAGCGGGCAGAGTGGGAGAACAAGCACCAGGGGAGAAGGGTCGTTAACATTTATAGACAGCGCTTGTGCCAGAGCAGATAGACGTAAGGTGGATATGGGCATAAATTTGATACGAAAGGGGGAGAAGGGCTCTCACTGTGAGAGCAGTAACGGTCTCAAACAGTTTCTCAGTAGGACAAGAGGGGACAAAATACCTAACCAGTTTTAAGATGGAGCCTGATAAGGCTGGGAGCTGGCAGCAAGAACTGGGCAGAGAGTGTCCTTCCAGGCCCAGCTCCGGCTCGCCTGGGGACGGAGAACAGAGGACTGACCTATCCCATATTCACCTGGGTCACCCTACGCACCCAAGAGTATGGGGTGCCCAAACATCACCAACATGTGGCCAAGGAAGCAAAGCACGCAATGGCCGCACCTATACCGTAGGGCAGAGCATACTGCCCTTTACCTTGTCCTCAAGTCCCTCTCTACAGAGCACCCGGCCCCACCTCTCCTCCGTGCCCATCCTCTGCCTGACGAGTTTGGCATTTCTGTCACATTTTTCGGCGTGTTCAAAGACTGCATTGCCACCATAGGCAGAGCCACACCTGGCTTGGAAAAAAATGCCTGTTGGCTGCCCTGGCTTTGCAGCACTGACGGTGAGGTTTTTCTGTTTGCAGCAGCTGCTAGGCAGAGGAAAACCCATCGGCTGTGGAACCTCCGGCTGCTGACATGTGCGTGACCCATTAGGTGCAGACCAGGTATGCTTGGGTGGGGGTGGCCTTGAGAGGGTTGTCTTTGCCCTCCCTATTAAGCGGACTGAGCTTTTATGTCTGTTATGTACTAATGACTCACACTTGAGAGGTAGCGCTCATGGGCTTATGTGAAAAACAAACATCGTGCCTTTGTGGGAAAGAACAGATCTTTCTCCTTGCCTGATAAAACAACAGTCATCAGCATCCACAGGTGTGTGCTATATGGCTCCAGGGCTCTGGAGTCTGACAAAGGCCCCATTTCTTGGGGCCATTTTGTGTCCCCACACCACCGTGCCACTGAGACAGCCTTGGCATCCAAACCTGCCCTGTAAAACTGCCTGCAGACCGCCTGGAACAGTCCTTTGTGCGTGAACGCTCTCCTATCCATCTCCATGGAGAAGTGTCTGCACAAATCCAGAGGACAGTTCAGCAGCAAAACAAGTCATCTACTCCCACGGCCAATTAGTGTCACAGATGTATAAGCTAATGCCCATAATCACAGTCCCGGGCTGCGTCCTCTGCTTTTCACAAGTGCTGCCGTATCCATCTGCCTGCATGTCCCCTGCCAGCTTCTGTGCGCCGACCAAATGGTCAGCGCAACCAGAATGTAGAGGGCACGTAAATCCATCAGTCCAGAGGCCACCGAACTGATATAGTTCCCCTTTGTCACGAAAAGCTTCCACATTAATTTAGATGAAACCATCACAGTTTGCAATACTTAGGTACTATTTAGGCTAGGGAGATCTGTTGCACGCATTAGTTGCAGAAGCCAGTGCTTCACTGAGCCTGTCCTCCCCCTGGGCCTGGGAACTGGGGACAGAAGAGTTTGCAACAAGCAAAGTCTCAGGGGCTGAGCAGGGCAAGGAGGATGATGGCTCCTCCTCACCTCCACAGCAGATATCGTCACAGGGGTTGAATAAGTTAAAGGGAGAAGAGAGCTAAGAGGCACAAAGGAGCTATACAGCCAAGGAAAGAGTAAATCATGGAGAACAAGCGGGAGACTGGAGGGAATGCACCTGGAACTGGAGAAAGGCTCTGGTGCTTTTGCTGTGCTCAAACTGTGCGTGTGGGTAATGCCTCTTCTTGCAGAGCTCCCCATCAGACTTCAGATGGACCCCGAGTCCCAGCTACACCTTCCTTTTCAGCAACCTGTCCCAGTCCTTTACTCAAGATACTTTGGAGAATTTTGCTCTAGTTCATTTGTTATGTCCCCAACCACTCTCACTGCCATCAGGATGCACCAAATAGCTGAGCCGATGAAGCCGACAGCAGGCAAGCTGAACATATGTGTACCTCCAGAAACACCCATGGGCTTCTGAAACGCTGGCAGCCACCCTCCCTGTATGAATCACAGGGTCGGGTGTCCTTGTCACACAGAGCCAGAAACTCACTGAGCCAGGCCCCGGTGCAGGGACAGCAGACGTGGTCACCGCTGAGCCTACAGCCCCCGGCGGGGACGGGAGCCCAGGCACGGCAGGATGAGGGGAAGCAGGATGAGCAAGCGCAGGGAAGGTAGCAAATGCAGCTCTTTGGCTCAAAAATGAGAGAGAAGGCTGCTTTGAAGAGGGGACACGGTATAGTGGAGGGCTGAGAGGTAAAATGCGGTGATTTGTAGGGCATTATGCATGGTTAGACCATGTAGGGGAAAAAGAACGACACTCCGTTTTGTCCTGCCTTGCAGTCAACTCTTATTTGATGTCCCATATTAAGAACTGTGATATAGTCCATGATTAATCAGCTGAATTTGGCTCTGTGAACGCACTCATAACCTCTCCCTCATCTGTCAGGAGAATTTAAGCCACTCTGCATCTGTCTGTCAGGGCAGGTGGGACCTCCAGATGTTTCCCACTGCCCCGAAGGGCCACATCCCTCCCAAACTCCCGCCTCACTCCTTACCCACCCCGCAGAAACCCTCGGGACCACCGATGGGCAGGAAGGTGTCGTGTGTGTCCTCCTCAACCCCGAGAAGCGCCACCCACCCCCACCCCCCGCAGGTCCTCATCCCCGAAAATTCCGGAGAAGGCACCGTTTTCCCCCTTCCCCCTGCAGGGAG
>NW_009648925.1:1866253-1899893 GCF_000708025.1 Charadrius vociferus | reverse complement strand
GGGGGCGGGAGGGCGGCGGAGGGTCTCCACGGTGCTGAACCCGCCGGCCCGGTCGTGTCCTGCCCGCGCCGTGGGGGCTCCTCGGGCAGCGAGCGGGGCTGGAAGGAGAGGAGGCTCCTGCATCCCCGGGGTGTCGGAGCCATCCAGAGCCTGGGGACGGGACAGAGGGAGCTGTGCCCCTGTGGCTGTGTGTGTGCCCGGGGGCAGGGGTCGGCCAGATCAAACATAAGCGTTGAGTATTCCCCATATTCGTAAAGAACATGTCTGCTACTGCTCAGTGCTTTCTAGCCTGGCCGAAAGCGCGGCTCTCCTTGCGTCTGACAGACCCCACTGAAATCGGGAAACCTTATCCCACTGGACTTCGCATCTTACTTTTCATACGGTTTATGTAAGCTGAGCACAAACAAACAGACCAACATGTATGTGCATGCACTGGGGATTAGCAAACCCAGCCTCCAGGTAGTTCAGGGTCCTAAAGATTTTTAGAATATCTGACAGCTAAGTGGAAGCAAATGCCAAAAAAAATCAATAGGTGAGGGAGTGGTTGCTTGTGAGCTGTTGAGCATACAGCATAGTTAAAGCTCGGCTCTTTGCCTTCCTGCCTTGCAAAACCAGTCCGCTGCTTTCTGAGCCTCCCCATGCATGCTCTTTCCGGATCACAGGCTCTTTGTGCGTGACATCTCTCAGCTACAGCCTTTCACAGGTAACTGCACAGCTTCATCTTCTTCGGGAACTCATCTGGCTTTCTCTGGTCCTGACGGGTGCAGTCCTGCCCCATCATTTCTGCACCAGCGTTTCCCCCACTGCCAGTTTCACCATGTCATTCCAGTGCTTGCATCCCTCCTCTGCTGCCCTCTTCTCCCTCACCTTAACCACAGGCACCCAAGCCCGTGCAGGCAGCTCGTTGTCACTTCCAAGCCCCTCAACAGCCGCGGCTGCATGTCTGAGAGTCAGCTTTTACCTTTGGTCTGCCCACAGCCTTCATTGTTCTCTTGCTGCATCCTCAAGCAAGCGCCTCCTGGCCTTCCCAGGCTGTCCCCTTGCCATAAGACATTCTCCAAAGCTACTCGGTTGTCTTCCTTCAGATCTGTGCTTGCGAAGGTTCTCTTTTTTTCCACATGTACCTACAAACTTGGAAAGAGTTATGCCATAGAGATACAGAGACCCCAGCTCATTCAATACTAACTCGTACTGCCTGTGCCCATCTCTTGCTTCCTACCATATACATAGACTTTGTAATCTTTGGGGATATATGCATATCATATACATAGGCATAAAATCTTTGGGGAGGAGGTAAACATTGTGCTCCGATGTTTAAATCACATCTATTCACAGCCTCTGTGGCAGAACAGGTTGTCTCAGCACAACATAGAAATACAATGTTTGTCTTTGGAAAACATTTTTTTCTTATGTTCCTCCTGAATATCTGGGTGACAGTTCAGATCACCGCTCTCGAGTCTTTCCTACAGCTCAGAAATGTGGTTGACACGTGAGGCAGCATGTTGCAATAGCTCGTGTCAGCTGCAGAAGTTCAGCAGCTCACAGGGACTTACTAAGTCAACGCTGCCAGGAGACTCGTGAGTGATGTGGTTAAGCGAAGTGTGTGCTGCACAGCGTTTTGCGGTTGCCAGCCAGATGCAGGAGGGTTTGTGTTTACGTTAATCATGGTTCAGTTACCTGTTTTGAAAAATAGAGGTTTAATTCACTGCCTGACACATCAGAATCCAAAAGCTCTCCCAGTCTTCTTAGATTCGTTTGGACTGCAGGGTCCTCAGCAAAGATCCAGCTTCAACTAGGTTCTTGCCTTCAACATGGACAGATGGCCAGGCTTTTTACTGAGGTGTGTGGAAGGAAAACAAGAGCCAGCGGTCATAAATTGAACCAGAGGAGGTTCTGACTCGACAGAGAGAGAAGAAAGAGGACAAAGAAAGGAAAAAAGACAAAGAGAGGAGAAAAAAATCGCTATGAGAATAATAAAGCATTGGGGCAGGTTGCCCAGAGAGGAGGTGGTCCTTGGAGAGTTTTCAAGACTCAGCTGAACAAAGCCCTGAGCAACCAACCCATCTGAACTCAGCATTGTTCCCACTTGCGAGATCTCTCGAGGTCCCTTCCAATGTGAGCAATACTATAATTTTAAAAAATTGGGGTGGATGGCTAAGAAAGACACTGGAGGAAAACATCATCATCTTCGAGCATCTAAAGGAGAGAAACAATATTCCACCTTCCTAGAACAGAAATGGCCTTGAACTGCAGTAAGAAAGACTTAGGTTAAATTCGAGGATGATCTTTCTAATGGTAAGGATTGCAAAGTCATGGGATGGGCTGGTTGGGGAAGGGAAGAGACCTGCAATTGAGGGAGGTCTTTAAGACCTCCTTGGAAAAACTATTAGGAATGGCATAAGTATATTTGACTGCCCTTTGTATAGGGAAGGGACTAGCTGTTTCACGGGGGCTGTTAAGCTCTGTTTTTCACCAGATCTGATGTATGCCACAGACACTTTCATATTCACGTATGCAAATAATGGGTCTTATTTGAGTTATTCTATCTGCATCAAAGCTTTCCCCTTCTACTGATAGGAAATCTCCAGATAAAAGCTTTATTTTTCTGAGCAATATGTAAATCACTTCCAACATGAATTAACATAACTGGGGAAAAAAAACCCTGAGTGGTAGTTTCCATTTACTTTTAAAAATTATCTAAGCAGGGTTCTCAGTCTTCTGTTAATTTTCACTAAATTGAGTTTTGGAGAAAAAAACACATGGCAAAGTCTTTCTATGTGAACCTCCTTTTTTTTTGTTGGCATAAGCAGCCCTCTTCTGTGAAGCCTGTGTACTCTACTGACCACCACCTTCACAGACAAAGCAATTCTTCTTCCCAACGCTGCTCAGTGGTGACTGAATTTTAAATGAACTAAATAAAACAGCATCAGGTTTTGAAGTGTTTGTTTTGTGGTGAGGTATTTTCCCGGATAACTACTCAGTGTCTTTTAAACATTAAACCCTTTGTCCTCCAATTCCTTACACATCTGAAGAGAAATCAAATTAAAATACTGTCATTTATGGAGCTACCTTTATGGCTGAGAAACCTTCAGAGATGGTGAAGGTGAAGGTATCTTGTTAATAGGAAAAAAATACTTGGGTGTCAACATCCAAGCGCAGTGGTAATGACAGCTCTGCTGGAAGATCAGATTTATCTACTGGGAGTTGTGAGTCCCATTCAGAATTTCAGAGGTTAGAGCTGGAGTCTGCACCTTTCAACACAAAATCATATGAACTTGGTACATAGCTAGAAAAGTTATTTTTATGGGTAGGCGTGAGGTCTAAGTTCGTCATCCAAGTTGTGCTGGATGGAAGCTAAAGTCTCTGATCAGAGTCTCCAGCACAACCTGGACAATGAATTTAAATCTCAGGTTTATCCATAAAATAACCTTTCTTCTTAATACACATTTCTTGTGCTGAGCCACAATTCCTCCTCAGCTCACGCCTTTGATTGTGCTCTCTGTTGATAGCGGGGCAAGAGAACTGGAATATAAGTCATTTTAAAGTTAATATTTCTCTTACAGTAAAGGTTCACCGCTAAAACATTTGCCTACATATTTTAAAGGACCAAACCCAATCATCCCTTTTTAGAAAGAAAGCATTACGGCAGCTCAGGACACAGTATATAGTCAACATTGGCCAAAGTGAAACCTGATCTCAATAGGATTTCTTTATCGTTTAAGATGAAGCCCTTATTCTTGTATTACTTATTGAGCAATCCAGCCTTGTGCAAACCTGCTACATCAAAAATACGGTGGAGCCAAGGAGAGCCAGCGACAACGTGGTTTGCCTTTGAACCATTGACAGCACAGACCAACTTGGACTTTGTCTTGGATATAGTTGAGACCTTTATCAGTTCCAGAAAACGTATCACAGCGAAATCCTGTTCGCGCAGGTGTGTTACAAGTGGGTCAGATGACAAGAGCGCTGCAGCTGGAGCTCCTCTTTCAGTTGTGTCAGTAAAACAGCCAGTATTCAAAAGATTAAAGTAGCATTAAAATGAAAAGAAGGAACAGAGGAGTAAAAATAATCACCCCTCCTACCCGTATAATTTAAAGAGCATTAAGCAATACTTTCAATATTTTCTGCGGGGTTTTTAACTGTCTCTTGCAAAGAAAATAAGTGATTGTTTTGCAAGGCTGCAGTGGCGATGGGGAAATCGAATTATTGTCTAAACTGAGATTAAAAAATGCTCAGCACGACTGCATAAGAGTAAACTGTATGGTTAAAATATCCTCAGGCTGCAACTATTACAGATCCTGTTACAGTGATAATTACAGCAATATATAAAGAGAAACCATCAGGTTGAAGATTATTTTTTTTTCTTTTAAGAAAAGAACAATTTCTGAGGATTTTAGCTCTTACATAAAATCCGTAGTGCAACTGTTTGGTTATTGGTAGGAAAGTGGGATGCATCTATTTTAGATGAGATGCACAAAGACTGTCACAGCAAGTTCGTTCAGCGCCGCTTTGCCACCCGGATTATTTTATGTTTGTTGGTCTTCAGAAAAAAAGAATTATCCGAGGAGCAAGAGAGATTTTAATCCCAGATACTGTATTTTTAGTGCTGTTGATGGTACATCACATTCCCACTCTAGAGTCTTTGATGTTACTTTAGATCCCTTATTACAGTTATGTTTTCTCTGGTTCTACTTTCTGTATTTTTAAACTGAGGGGATTTTGATGAAGGATAGTGGATAAAGCTTTCTGATAAACATAGCAAGCACCTGAACAGCTTTATAGCACAGGCCTTTTATGAGTTATTATGTTTAAAGTAATTCGTGTTTCCAATTCACGACAAAACTACTTGTTTCCTATTAGTTATTTCATTATTTTTTTTTCTTAAAAGGGGATCAGCCATAGCAAGAATCATTGGCAAAAATGTCCAGAATTCCAACAGATTTGATCCTACTGTCAAGATGTGGGTATTTGAAGAGATCATAAATGGAAGAAAACTCTCGGAAATAATCAACCAGGAACATGAAAATGTTAAATATCTGCCTGGATACAAGATACCCAAAAATGTGGTAAGTTGAAAAAAAAACAAAAAGGTACCACTGAAATATTGTTATTTTTTTTATAAGGGAGGCAACATCTGGCAAAATTAAAATTAGGTTCACTGCTTCATTCTGGTTCGCCACCAAACTCAAATATTTTAAGTACGCTGAAATATAACTCACTTCTGTGACTTTTGCTTGTCTCATATGTCACACGCAACTTCAAACACCCAACTGTGCTGGGTGCTGGTAACGCGCCCTCCTCCTCCCCGGCAGAAATCAGTATAGCTCTAGAAGTGACAGGCAGAGATCTGTCTACACAGAGCTGAGATATTTCAAATCCACAGTATCTTCTGGTAAAAGAGGGAAAGCTGCTGCTCTCTCTTCTTCTAAAAAAGAAATCGACAGCACAGCTAACAGCTGTGGCTTACAAGAAGATGAATAATGAGCTATCAGCTCATGGGTGATTTCAGGGTAGCAACACACTGCTATAATTAATAATGCTGTATATAAGGCATGTAATTTTCATGAACATTTAAAATACCAGGTTATGCATCTCTACTTAAATTAATCAGCTTAGATAATTTATTGCTACTCAAGCAAGCAAGGTGAGGGGTTTTGGCTGTTCAGGGTTTTCCCAAATACCACTGTTTTGTGAATTAAAGAAAGTAGCGCTGCGTTTCTGGAAAAGTTGCAGTTGTAAAAGGAAGTCAAGATGTTGCATGTGGTGGGTCTCCTTGCTTGGAGAGTGGTTATATTTAGTGCTGCGATTGCATATTTGCACTCCCGTGGTTTGAACTTGGCACGCAGTTCTCCTGGGTTACAATTGACTCGTCACCGCTATTTTTACAACCCTCTAGCAGATCAACAGGCTTGTCGGCATCACTTGAGATCAGCCTCATCCTGTCTATGGCAAAGTCTGAGGCTTTACCAGCAGAAGTCAGCTGGTTGCAGTAAAGCCTGGAGGGACCCTCACTTCTTCATCTCCCACTGAGGAAAAAAAAACTCGAAAAACAACTAAATTTTTCCTTGCATTGCTTTGTGACATTTTGGAGAGACAGGAGCACTGTCTGTACAGCACTGCCAGCCTCTGCCCTCCTCCCGCTTTGCCGTTTTCCCAGAGAAACAGCCTTGCTGGCAGCAGTTCTGGTTCTCCCAGTGGGAATCCCACTTGCTCCAAGGCTGTGTGCTCCAAGGCTGCGTCCAAGGGCAACATTTGCTCTGATTGTAAGCTGTTTGTGATAGCAGGCTCAAATTCACCTGCCGTTGCCTCCGGAGCCTGGATTGAATTGTTGTTCTGAGTAACGCTAGCACTTGGAGGAAGGTACAGATTGCCAGTTATTAAGCACGTTGGGTAAATTTTTCTAACTATTGGTCAAGTCACTATATATTTAAAACAAACAACCCATCCCACCCCAAATACGATAATCTCTGCCTTTTGACATAGTTTATTCCGGAGTAGCTCTTAGTGAGTGGCCTATGGAAACTAAAGACTGCCAGAAGAGTCTCCGTCTCACCAGCCTGCTTCGTTCCCGTGCTCCCCAGTGCTACCATCCATTCCAGCAGAACCATACAGGGTTGCTCAGTGCCTTCAGGAACCACCTGAAGAAGCTGAACCAGCAAAGGGACTCCCCAGGACAGTGCAAGTTAGAAAGTATATCATCTTCTCCAGATTATCCACACAGGGCTGGGCTGGGAGGCAAGTTAAAAATAAAATTAAAAAAATAATCCAAACCTAAAAAAAGTTAGGCTGCTTTGGATATTTCAGAAGAGAGCTGCTGTTGCTCACATGAAGAGCTAGCAGCTATGCAACAGTGCCAGTTAAAATTAAGGACATTTGCAGTGCATCTGCAATGGCTCTGGCCCATCGGTACCTTGCAAGGTGTCAGGGTTCCTACCTGGGGCTCATCTCAGTTGTCACTCTTGTCCCAGGTGGCTGTACCAGACGCAGTCGAAGCAACAAGCGGGGCAGATATTTTAGTGTTTGTTCTGCCACATCAATTCGTCGGACGAATCTGCGAGCAGATCGCAGGCCAGATAAAACCTGGGACCTTCGGGATTTCCCTGATCAAGGTAAGTTGTCATCTCTGCAAGACTCGATCTGTATGGAGTAAATAACTGTCTTCAACTTAGGGGTGGGAGCTCCGGTCCTCAGCTGCGTGCTCTGCATAAACACAAGCTTTTCTTTCTGCCAGAGTTAAAATTTACCCAGCCTGTGCCAGCCCTGCTGCTGCTCACATGGCCACCGAGAGGAAAGGATGGGGCAACCCAGCTGGGCTAAGAGTAACCATCCTTGCCAGCCATCTTTAGCCAGGATCGGTTCCCACTTGGACCAGCAGGGAGGTGAAAATGGGCAGAGAGAGGGCTACATAAGCTGGCACTGCTGCCAGCAAAAAGTACTCATCAGGCTACAGCCTCAATTAACTCTTTACTGGAAAGAGCGCTGGGTTGAAGTGCCTCTTCCGAGTATATGCCAAAGCTGTTGTTGGCAGCATTAGAACGGCACAATAACACTAGTGATTTTGCAGAACTGAAGCGATTTCAATCTGGCACGAACTGAGGAATCTCTTTTTAAGGTAAGAGATACCAGATCGTTATAATTTTAGAAGGAATTAATATTTTAAGAGAATCTCAAACTAAAAGCCAGAGGCAAAGCATAGGGATATAGTCTACTGCTTCTTCTTTTGATTGCATTACAGGAAATATCCAATATAAAATTGTAATGAAAGGAATGTAATTCAAGTTTTCAGACTGCAATAACAGCTCTTCCCCCTTCCCTCCCTCCCCCCCTAGAAATTATTTCACAAGCAGCAGTGCATAGGGGAGAGGAAGGTGGGAGGGGAAGGAAATTCCTGCAAATTTACTTCTTTCTTTAGCTTAAAAAAAAAACTTAAACCCCAAGACAGTTCAGTATACTCCTTAATACCAATGAAGCGCTCAGATTAATACTTAGATCTTGCAAAAAAGCCACTGCTTGTAGGCTTAATTTAAAAATCTGGTTCTGTACTACAGGAATTTAACACAAAGGAAAAATACAGCATCGAAGACAGCCTCAGGACAGCAGCACTGGATATGAGGCCTCTTGCAGGGTTCCCTCGACTGGCGCTACCTTCTCCCTGAACTTGCCTTGAATTTGCAGTTATCAAAGCACAAACCCAGAGCATTTGTATTAATGGCTAATGCTAGTGAATATAAGACCCAAATCTTTCCAATTAAAACCAGAGAGCTGCAGGCAGTAGGACACCTTCTGCTTTACCGGTGCTCTACTGCTGTCATTTTCCTATTCTAATAACTTGGCTTTGACTATCATCTTTTATTCAGGGGATCGACGAGGGTCCTGAAGGCCTGAAGCTCATATCTGACCTCATTCGAGAGAGACTGAAGATAGAAATCAGCGTGCTTATGGGGGCCAACATAGCCAAAGAAGTGGCTGATGAGAAGTTCTGTGAAACCACCATTGGTAACTATTGCAAAGAGCAAATTAGAGCTGCCAGCTGTGGTTTAACGTCACCTGTGGCTGGGCAGCAGGATAACCTCCGGAGGAAGCAGGGGGATGCGACGGGTCCTGCGTGGTTCCCGAGTGGTGCGGTGCCCACTGAGCTCGTTCAGGGAGGCAGCGGGATTTCCAGGGAGTTTGGTGCCGGCAGGATCAGATCCAAACCGACAGCGGGTTTCAGTGCTGAGAGCTAATTTAATCCATTAAAAAATTACAGCTTAACCCTGTTTCCGTAGGAGTTGGCAAGAGCCACCTTTTGTGCCTGTACAGCTCCATGCTGAGTACATCGGCAGTTGATACACTGTACAGTCTAGATAGAGAAGTGTAATCAGAAGCTCTTATGTGCTCACGCTCCCTGAGGTATATTTCTCCATCTTCAAATTTCTTTCTTTGAAAAGAACCCAAAAAGCAAAACAAAACAAAAAAACCCAGTAACATTCTGTTCCTCCCTCCCATTCAGACTGCTTGCCAAGACACAGCCTCAGATCCTCCCAGAACCAGGTCTGACCTCAGCTGGAAAGTTCATCCAGTAGTTTTTAAAACCCATTGATTTTTATAGTCAGTCAAAATTAAAGTTACATCCTTCCATAGCTAAGGAAAGCAAAAAAAAAAAACAACAAACAACAAGACAACAGTTGTTGCAATACTGTTCCTTTGCCTTGCAAATGTCACAGTAATAGTGAAAACCATCCCAGCTGGCAGAGCAACTGGGCACAAATAGGACTAGATGCGATTAGGAGAGCTGAGCAATGTTCATTTTCTTGGGGGTAATTTAACTTCTGCTGGCCCAGTTTGAAGTCATGCTGTGATGATGACTGTGTGAAGAGCTTTGTCCCTCACTTTTGTCCTTGTGGAAAGCCAGATAGCCCAGAAAGAGCCACCTCAAAGAGGCTGGGTGTCCCCCAACGTCAATTATTGTGAAGGACGAGAAGCAAACTCTAAAGTTTCTCGTGAGATGGGGGCAGAAATCCCACAGCTACCATCATGCTATTGCCCAGGCTCTTTAATGCTCAAACACACGGAGTGCCCAGAACCCCTCCGGGAGCAACAGGTGGAAAATGCTACAGCTCCTCACTGCTGAGCTCTCCCTGAAGGAAACCAAATTGCCTCATAAAAATGAAGCAAAACTACATTCAACATTCAGCTTCATCATCTGTGGATCTTCCTGTAATCGGGAATTAATGGGGCATGAATCATTTGCACCCCATAATAATATTTAGCAATTATACCAGTTTGCGTTTTCAAAGCAGCAATTACACCATTGCGCTGTACAAAGCGATTTGTAAATATTATCTTTTGCAAGGTTTGTGGTTAGACAAGCTTTCTCAGGCACAAAGCTGCATTAGGTGCTACCCACTTTTAAGCTCTTCAAAGCATTATTAAGTGATGCTTGGTCAGTGCCTTGGGACTGGCATACATTTAACACTGGCTTCCAGCAGCTGCCGTGGCTGCTGTCACCCAAATCTCTTGTTTAGCAACACCCAGTTACCGGGACCACAAAACCTTCAGTGGTCGC
The DNA here is from genome assembly GCF_000708025.1 of Charadrius vociferus. Classification (NCBI taxonomy): domain Eukaryota; kingdom Metazoa; phylum Chordata; class Aves; order Charadriiformes; family Charadriidae; genus Charadrius; species Charadrius vociferus. The sequence goes on along the minus strand of NW_009648925.1, from coordinate 1,889,845 downwards.
TGGTCCCTTATTTCAGGTTTCAGTTAATTGTGTGTACGCCAAAACATTGCAAAAACTCTCTAACTTTCATTCTTTCTTCCCGCAGGGTGCAAAAATGAAAAACAAGGGGAAATCTTTAAAGAATTAATGCAGACCCCCAATTTCAGGATTACCGTGGTGCTTGACTCTGATACAGTGGAGATTTGTGGAGCCTTAAAAGTAAGTGTTTTCAAATCAAAATTTTTTTATTAGGGCCAAATTCTGCCCTCACCTGAGCCTTCTGTAAGCCAAAAAGTCTGAGTCCTGCCACTGTGTGAGTGAGCACAGACAAGACACGTAGTTCACATGCCAGTTTTCCCACCTGTAAAAAAGGAAAAAAATACTTAAAAATATAACTGCTGGCAAATCGTTTCAAAATAGCTGCATTTTTATCTTTATTTTACGGGAGGCACCTCTGCTTCTGAGGGCAGAATTTAGTCCGCTGTATTTTCTTGTCTGCATGTTGTGAGCACACAGAACAAAGACTCTTGCTACGTATTGTAGCTCCCACTAATAACTTATTTCCGTGGTTCAAGTAGTAACCTGCTAGAAAGTTTGCATCAGAAGTGATGCTCTGTGTTGGCAGCACGTCTGTGCGGCACTCCGCGATGCCCACATCGAGATGCCAGGCTGGATGAGAAACGATACCGAAATCACCAAGTCTCCAATGAGGGGGCACTTGAGTGAGATTCAGAGTATGCTTTTAAAAGTGCTGAAAGCGATTCCAGCTTGCAATCCTTTGTCACTTTTTTATACATTCAATTATTTGTACTTCAATAATTAACCTTTCCTTGGAGGAGGAGGGGATTACTGGCTAGGAAAGGATCGGTCCTGTTTAATTTTACATACAAAAGTAAAAGTTTCTTTACACACAAACCCAAATATCCCCACCTTTTGCTTGTGGTCCCAGACTGTAACTGGGGAGAGAGGTTGTTTCCGCTTTGTGGGAAATCTTTGTTCTTCTTGAAATCATTGCATTGGCATTGCCTTTGCCTAAGAAAAAATCCACACCGGGGCACATACGTGTCTGGAGCAAACACGACAGCAGTACTAGTGACATATTACTCAAATACAGCAAACTACACTTATTTAGGGACTTATTTAGGGGCTGGGGATTGGGAGATGTGCAGCACAATGGTGAGGAGTTGTGAAGATGTTTAGGATCCCGAGAGATTTCTTTAGAGCTGTAGAAAAGGACAATTCTCCTGACCGGTTTGGCAGGACAAACCAAAATTTGATCTCCTGTAGCATCTGTACATGGAACCCATGCCTGTTTGAATTAGAGACCCACAGAGAAAACCTAGAAAGGCGTGACTCCATGTGGGATATTTTCAGTAGTTAAAACAGAAAGGTCAATATTGGAAATAGCAGAAAAACAAACCCCTAATTGCATACACACTACGTGATTGCAATATTACTGTGTTAAACAACCTGCTTTGATTTTTGCCCATGGCAATAACAGTGGATACTTTATAAAAACCTTCTAGAAGTCCAGCTACTTTCGTTCAGCAGTAACTAGCTGTCCACCTTCTTCACAAGATAAACTCGTGGCATTTGGAAACTGAACCTTGTTCTGGTGAAGACAGATTTGTGGGATTTTCATAAAGCGCAGCGCACGCTGATGAACCGCACGTCTTCCCTGACCGTTTCCTTTCCCCCTCTGTATTTCACACTAAACTGTTTTTAGAACATCGTAGCAGTGGGAGCTGGGTTCTGCGACGGACTGGATTTCGGTGATAATACAAAGGCAGCAGTTATACGTTTGGGCCTTATGGAAATGGTGGCCTTTGCCAAGATGTTCTGCAGGGGACCGGTATCAATAGCCACTTTCCTGGAAAGCTGCGGCGTCGCTGACCTAATCACTACCTGCTACGGGGGACGCAACAGAAAAGTAGCAGAAGCCTTTGCTCGCACAGGAAAAGTAAGGAGGATTTTGAAATATTTTACACTAACGCGTGAAGAAATCCTTCTGTGTTTTACAAAGGCATCGTTAGCTGTTTACCTTCTTGATAACTGCTGGTATAGCAGCAGTATCCCCGCTGATCCAAGTAATCAGTCTCCTCTCTTCTAGTCCATTGAGGAACTGGAAAATGAGATGCTGAACGGACAAAAGCTGCAAGGTCCTCAGACCTCAGCTGAAGTCTACAAGATTCTGAAACAGAAAAATATGCTCGATAAGTAAGTGCTTTTATTTTAAGAAAAGGGAATCAACAACAAACGATGAGTGATTCATACCTCCTTGTGTTTAATTATCTTGTTCATTTCTGTAACGACTGCTTTCTGCATCTTGGGCCACCCTTAGAGCTCAGCTTAGCCTGACCTCTCATTGCCATGGTTGGTAGAATGGGATGAAGGCTAAACAGCATCAGAAAAAACAAACCACAGTAATAATCGGAAGGAGCTACCCAGACATCCCTGTCCCCCTGAACAAGCCTGAAGGCTATACACGGAGTCAGCTTGCAAACATGATCTCTGTCAAAGAGTTTCTTGTTCTCAGTATGTCACCGTTACAGCTTTGCTCTCAGTGGAAACATTAACTAGGTTATCTCAGTATAAAATTCAGGAATATACTCCAAATCAAAAAATGTTATACGCGTTGAATAAGTCATAGGCGCTGATATCAATGCTTTAGAGTGACAAATAATACTGAGATTAAAAGTACTTCTAGTTGTTTGGGGTAACGTAAGATTATTTATAATTTGAAACCTTTGTCTCAGCTTACACAATAAAAGAGCTAAAGTGCCCTCCATCCCATTCCCTCTCACACATTAGCAGCACTCAGAGGTCAAACACTGCTAAATGAATACTTAAAACAAATCCTATTAGCATTATAGCAGATACAGAAGATTCAAGTGGCATTATCTTTCAAAAATGAGAGAGAGAAAAGAAAAGCTCATTTTGACAGGATGTGAAATTTAAATCAAAACTTGATCTAATAAGTATCCCTATAATTGCACTTAGTTACATGCTAAGCTCCAAGTCATTCAGCGGACTCATTTTTTACCACATAATGACTAAGACAGCTTGCAAAAGGAAAAGAGCCCTTTAAGCCAGGAAGAGAAAATCATTAGACATTTTCATTCTTTTTAGTCTTTTAGGTAACGAATACAAATAATGTATGCATTTTGCACACAGGAGGAAAAAGGTGACACGCAATTGAAGATTTTTGCAGTAAATGAAAACATTGGATAGGAATTTTAGCTCCAAAACAGCTCTCCTCTGCTGTCACCCTCTAAAATTGGCCCTAGCTCCTCTTAATTGCCCTAATTTCTTTCATACTGCTTTGTCTCTATACTGTTTTTTTCATACTGGAAGACTATACAGTCTTCCACAGTAAAAGTACCTCCAAGTTAAAATTATATTGTAAATAGAAAGAGAAGTTTTCCACTTTTCTTTTAACATAACATTTTAAAAAAAGAAAGTTTTGGTTTTTTTTCCAGTATAAACGGAACAGAAACGTTTATATAAACTTTAAAAACAATTTTCATTGCTACGCGCTTCTTTTAGGTTTCCATTATTTACAACCATCTACAAGATCTGCTACGAGGGCCGATCGATCCAAGATTTCATCGCGTGCCTGCAGAACCACCCGGAGCACATTTAGAGATCCGCTCTCCTCACCTGGGCACGTTCTCATCTTTCCAGGACTTCTGTCCACTCCGCAGCAAATAAAGTAGAGCGACAGGTTGTGTGACAACGCTTGCTGTAAAGGCAACAGAGAATGTATTTCAGTATCCTCATTCTGGGGGTAAAAATCTGCCTTTCATTTCAACATTATACCCAAGGAACAGGAAACGAATGTACAATTTAACGGTATTTGATTTGAGTTCGTAACGTGGGCATTTGCCTAGAACTACTTTTACGTTGATTGAAAACAGTTCCCCTCATAATTCCATACTAAGCGCTCAATCCCGCTCATGTGAACCTCAACATTTTGCCTACTAATATTACTTACAGAACAGCACAAGATGCAGAAAAAACGAATAACTCGCCCAAACAGAAAATTTCTAGTAAAAAACCCCAAATTGACGGCATTAGGATGCAGTCTCATGGGCAAATGTTGGATTTCTGTAATTCCCCTCAAACACAAGTAACATTTTGTATTTTGTGACATTTAGCCCTTCCTTGATTTCGTTCCCCAGTGTATGCCTCTTTGGAAAAACAGGTACTGTTACTGTGCTCAGACACACATGAATGTTCAGCAGATGTATAAATAAAACTTTTTAAGGGGTGGGGGGAATGAGAAAGAAGGGGTTGGATTTTTTTTTGTTTGTTTGAAATTCAAGACACTAGGAAGCCTCAGGAGTAGTCTGACCTTAGTTACATTTACCGTACCCCATTGAAATACAGAAAAAAAGAAGAAGTGGAATAACCAACTGCATTTATGCTAGCATCAGGACTTCTCAGCAAGTCGTAGTCATTAATTGGTACTAGCTGAGAGGCTGACAAGGAGGAAAGGAGGACTCAGCTTTTAGCTTGTGCAACGCTGTTATTTTGAGGACGTAACAGTGAAAAAACCCTCTGTGATACTTGACTTTTTGTACATGCATGGAAATGACCGCTGTAGACGCACAGAAACCCTGTAAAAATGCATTTGAAACCGGGCTGTATTTTAACTCCATTGGGAATCTCCACTGGACTGACAGCCCGTGCAACTCCCGCATCTTTCCACGTTGCAGACTAATGCCCTGACCCCGCTGTAGCTTAAGCAACGCACCTTACACTCCAGAACAGACATATCTCTATCTACTTCTGAATTTTAAACACAAACTATATACCAGGGTTTTTTTTTTATTTTGCTACCAATAGCATTAATTTTAGAAACATAAGAGTTTTTAAAACGTTGTAGCTGTACTTGGGTAATTTTACATACCTGATATTTTTCAGATGTTTTTCATCTACGAAATGAACAGTGGCACATTTTATAAGCTTTTTGAAAGACTCCTATTTTGAGACAAGGCAACCAAAAAGGAAGAGTAACCTACTTTTGCTTTGCTTTATCTGATTTTCCAAAATAGCAGAGGGGAAGGCAAGTGGTTTTTTTAATCTACGTATTTGCTGACATATTGCTTAGGGATAAAAAAAAAACAAAACACCAACCACTAGATTATAAAATCATCTCCACTCTGCATTTTGGAGGAATGTTATTATGTCTTTCACATTTATCAGAGTAATATATATATATGTATAAAAAAAAAATGTATTACTTGTAATTATATTGTAAGAATCTCAGTCTCCCAGCTGGCAAAGGTAGCTCGGGTACCAGAAAGCGTGGCTGCAGCATCCCTGATCCCTGCTGAATAGCAGTGATGGTGTTTTTTCCCGCTCCGAGTCCGGTCACAGCCAGTGGCTCGGGGCTCCGCCGGGCAATGCCAACGTTCCTTCTCCTGAAACGGGAATCGCCTGGCCAAATCCTTTACACAAAACAGGGAAATACGATCTTCCATTTCAAGTGGAAAAAGACTTCAATCTTCCATAATTTTTAAGTATCAAATACACAAGGATGGGATAGAGGATTCAGGACCTCCTTACTTCAGCGGCAGGCTGAACTTCTGATAAGTCATGTATCAGCTAATAATAGTATAAAACACTTTACATTCAAGGTGTATAAATAACAGTTTAATAAAGTGATCGATATGCAGACTTGATGTAATTTCATTTTTCAAAATTCTCCCCGAATAAATTACTGTTGTTATGGTGGTCCTTTATTGCGCTTATTCGTCCGGTTAGTAATTGTCAGCTCAAAGGAAAGGACATGACGACTCAATTTTCAATGGACATTTTATTGATGAACAATTTTTTCTTCTTTTGTATGACATACTTTTTTTTTTTTACACAGTAAAATAAGGATATTTTTACTCCATAAATAACAAAAATTTGGACATTTTATTGATGAACAATTTTTTTTTCTTTTGTATGACATACTTTTTTTTACACAGTAAAATAAGGAAATTTTTACTCCATAAATAACAAAAATGAGCCCTTATATCTCAATCCAGTCAAAATCTATGTAAAATAGTTTGTTCTGTATTCACATTTTGTACCAAAATAGGAAACACATGTTCAAGATCAGCCAGTTCTCTCAAAACAGTTGCTTTATCTCCAAGGTAAACTTCACATTAAAAAGGCAACATTTGCACTTCGGAAGTCTGGTAGCATCAGATCCCATTACTTAACGTACAAATAGACGCAAGTCCTGAAGAGCGATACATTCAGCCGAGCGAAAGCCGGTTGTTCCGTCTCGCAGGGGAAAGACCTTGACCTGCTCAGTGGGCGGAAAGTCACTGGTAGGAAATGCGGGGACGAAAGGACGTACCGCCTCCCTCTCTACTGAAATATATTCAAGCAGAAAGATTTGCAGGACAGGAAGATTTAAAAACAACCGCAAGGGATTGTGGATATGTCTGCTCTTAAGTGACATCAGTCTTCCTAATTTATTTGTGCTTGGCCGAAAGAATGAGCTGCATTGCACCGACAGTCAATTAATGGGGTCAGAATTCTCTTTCGGTAATTAACCTATATCCAAGGCTGTGACAGTCACCCAAGACCTCAACTCGTTTCAAGAGGAATAAATTCCCTCCTTTTCGGTGTAATTTTACTTGCTGCATACTCCAGCCAAAAAGCTATCCTTCCTCCTTGGAATTGTTTGAAACGCTAGAAAAATGTGTTCCTAAAGTATGACTTGCCTCGACTTCGAACTGAAATGCTGTCAATTTGAACTACTGGGGTAAAAAGAGCACGCAAATCTAATTCACTTCCATAAGCAAACAATATATACTGAAAATGTTTCTGCTACAGACAAGTGAACTCATTGCTGTCTTAGAACTATTTCCAGGGCTCCTGCTGCCCTACCTACTCCAGTGAAAACAACGGTTTCTTTGGGCTACGTTTCAAAGTTTTCACATGTAATAGATGCCACAGGATGGACTTGCCACAACATGGTCAGGACACCTAAAGTAGGTGCCTGCAAACTTTGTATTTATTTCGACTTTTATGAGGGAAACTACACTTAAGGCTACGCAACTGACTGGTTTAAGCTACAGTTTCAGCTGTGTTCTACACTCAAAAATGGCTTGTGCTTCCTACTGTATTTATTTTGCTCTTAAAAACCTGAGACATGTTTTTACTCAATGCATGTTAAGATTTGGAAGTTCACAGCAGTCTAGAAGACTCACAGACAAACAGAACTGAGGTAGTCAGCTTTACTCAAATATTCTTTTTGACAGTCACCAATTCATTCTCACTTTTAAGTTGAACTTGACACATTACTTGGCGGTTCCAACGCGGCTACAGCTGCGAACGCACTGATGGCATAGAACACGTTGGATTTTGCTGGCTAAAGTACCTTCTCCTCCCCCCCGACTGCCCAAAGCCACTTCCAGTTCTGCAGTTCACAGCCAGTTGAAGGGCTGCACGTCAAAGAAATTACGACTGAAATCTCAGATTATTAAGGCAGTAATAGTTTTACTTCATTGGATTCACTGATGCAGGTACTGGTGAATCTGACCACAAAAGCTCCGACAGGCAGATAGATTTTTCCCTGTAGATACAATGCACTACAGCCTCTTTCTTTAATTAATGCATACAATTCAGAAGTAGGTAAGCATTGACTTTTTAAGCCATCTTTCAGTTAATTCTCAGGAGGAGAGAATAAAAGAAGGAAAGCCCTCGTGACAAACAACTGTGTAGAGAATAAAAATATTCAATTAAATATGACAAATTTCACACTTACACAGACAGGAGACCAGCATATCAAATACCAAGCACAATAAATTAACACCAGTAAAAAAGTTTTAACAGTTATAAAGTTAACCAGAAAGTTCAGACAGTGCAAATATTTCACAGTAAGAAAAAATAACCAATAATTTCTTTTCAAGTATCAAAAGCATTGTTGTCGAGTGATACCATTTAAACCGTATTATTGCACAACAGACAAAAAATACAATATTGACCTCTGGGACCTAAGATGCCTTCTCAAACCTTTACGTTTTCAAGGAATCAATTTACACCAACTGTTGATTGTGCATATATTAAAATAATCGGTGTTTGCTTATTAATCTGAATGTTTCTTAATTTGAATTTCTACACATTTAAAGCATTTGATTCCTAATTTGTATTGCTTCTCAGAAACACCTATTTAAGGCTAGTCTAGGCCTTGTATAAGTCAAAGCAAAATTAACCTGCAGTTAAGAAGGGGAACTAGCCCAGTGCAAGGTACTCTCTCAACTGTGATGCCTTCAGACAGTTTCAGGTTGCAGCTTACTCGCCTCAGCAGTGTCGTAAGAGTTTCTTTAAATTAAATAAAAAAAAAAAAAAAAAGGAAAAAGAGTCCAGTAGGCACAAAGATTTTCTTACAATTACAATGGAAGTCCTGTTATTAAACAAGTTTAATTTTAGCTAAAGAAATTTTACTCCCTACCCCTTTCATCCCCCTCCCTCTCATTTTAGAAAGGGATCTACTCACTGACAATTCTAACATAAATACACATTTAAGAAGCAGAGTAAAGCAGAGTAACATCACTTTTCTCCCTATATTTGCATTTTTTAGTGCACTGAGCATGTCTGCTCCCTCAAGTTTAATACTTTTCCAAGAATGAAAACTATCCTAACAGGACAGATAGTGGATTGCACCATGTAAGAGTTTCTTCTGCTCCAAACAGGATTATTTGTAACACATTATATAGAGTCAAAAACAAATGAAAACATCCTTAGAAGTGTCCTATAGAGCAGCTGTCCTTGGCGAGACAGATTTTGCTCATTTCCTTCCTCCTACAAATTTTGCCCATCAAGTGATTAATTTTGTACCAAGGTGTGCTGTCGTGTGTTTAAAATGTATGATGCTCATATTACAAATACTCAAATAATCCATAGTATTTGGATTATCAACTATATGGCCAAGGAAAAATGAAGGGAGGAAAAAAAAAGAAATAAAACGACATTAGACTTTTTTTTAAAAAAAACACATTCAATATAGTTTTTGGTCTAGAGAAGTCAATATGGTCCTGTAAGATTATAGCTGCCATTGCTACTGGTTTGCCCTTCAAAAGTGAGAACAGCTGTATTTACGTTCATACTATTTAAAAAAATAATAATGCCACTATTTAAGAAACAAACCAACAAAATTAAAAGTAATCAGAAAAGCTGTCCCAATTTTACAGACTGGGTGTCACTACTGAAATGCATTTGCCTAGCAAATTACTCTGAGAATATTCAAACATTTGATGTATTGAATTTCACAGTAGAACTGGCACATGCTAAATGAGAATGAGATTTCTAGACAGTTGTCTTGGTTACCAGTCTGAAATTCACCTTTGCGCATCTAGGAAGTTTTAAGTGAACCCCAAGAATTAGCCGCTTTCCCACAAACTAGTACGAATTCTGAGAAGCCTCAAAGCTGCAGAATCCAGTTGTGGAGACAACTGCTAATTACTGGTCTATCACATCGAATTATTTTTCCCCCCCATAAATGGTAAGAATTGACAAAACAAACAAACAGTCCGCACACCTGTTTAGGCCTGGTTAATAGCAGTGATGACAACTGATTTTTACATGGCTTTTGACTAAACCACTGAGGTATATTTCCAGTTTGAGGATGCTTTGCTACCAGTCACACAGAGGATATAACAAAAAAAACAACCCTCAGTTCTATTACAGAAGAGTTCTCGTTTCAAATCTTGACCGAGTTGCCAGATAGTCTAACACAGTTGGCATAGCAGATCTCGTTACCGTGTCCAAAAATCAAAGGTTGCAATTCAGGAAAATACTGGCACTTATTGAGATGACAAGGTACATTTTCCTCCTCAGACCCTGGCTGCTTTTGTCAGTACCTCCCTGACTACTGTCTGCACTGATACTTGCCAGGAGAGATGAGGTTCAGCAAAAGACAGCTGCCTGCAGAGACAAAAAACTCAGTGCTCCACAATAAGGAGTGCAACATGACGGTATATCATCTTGGAACATCTTCTTGCCCCGTGCTTAACTCTAGGCGCAGAGAAATAACCCTGTTAGCAGGGGAATTAAGTTAGCCATCAATAGCCAAAGGGTTACAACCAGGCTAGACGAGCAGGAGCATAAGTCTAAAAAAAAAACAAAAAAACAAAAAAAACACACCATAAAGCTTATAAATTTTATATTTAAAAAGAAGATAAAATAACAGAGAGCACTAAAAAACACCAAAGAACAAAAACATACTTGAAGTAATCCACACTGATTTATTCTAGCTTTCAAGGCTAGGAATTCCAAATTACCAAATAATATTATTATTCCCTTTACAATTAAATAAGTTTCTGCATTCCTTCACTAATAGCACTTAGGAGAACAAATGAGAAAAATGTACTGGTATTGCAAAAAAAGAGCATGAAGTTCTCTATGGCATGACGGGGAGAAGCAGCATTTCAAAACCATAGACTCTCAAAAGATTGTTTTATGAATACTTTTGATCCGTACGGCTGCAAGTCATAAAAACCCAAGCGACAAAACACCAAGCTGAAGAGAAAAAAAAAACCAAAACCCAAACAACAACAAAACCAAACAAAAATAAAAGGAAAGAAAGCGGGGAGGAACTCAATATATGAATCCAGGAGTTTGTCCATATGGTAGGTAATCACACAGCCATGAGGCTTAAGTAAACCATCCACACAAACATAAACTTGCACAGATAAAAACCTTTACATATATACACACATGTATGTGTATGAGAAACACCAAGCATGAATTCAAATAGATGCCAGAAGATGTGAATCTCCCAGGTTACAGCTTCCTCAGTCTAAAATCAAACCTACAGGACTCATTTCACCAACCACTGTAATGTTTCCATCTCTGAGACAAAACAAAACTGTTTGGAATGGTACACACAAACCCAAGTGCACCACTTTGAAAAATGAATAGAGAGTGCAAGTAAACTAAACAGGTTTATTTTCTCCTTGAAACTGCAGTAGAGACAGCGTGTCCAGCAATTAAAGAATTGGTTAAAGGCTTAAAAATAAGCCACTAGTGCAAAATACTGTAAAGACTGTTCTAAAAAGCCACTTGATGAAAGAGAAAGCCATCTGTTCTTCACAAAACATTAACTGACAGTCAGTGAATTGAGCTTTTTTCCTCCCTCAAAAAGCAAACTGACACCTATCTTTCGTGTTCTGGCACTGACAATGTTAATGGGAAGTTATACAAGCGAGACCTCACTTTCCACCAAGATGATAATTTTGAGGGTTATAATAATGATACAGCCTTCAAACACAGATCAGATTTTCGGGGAAGTTGCTAGGCTAAAGCTAGATTTCTGGGACTATTACCAGAAGGAGACGTGACATGAAGTAGTTACGTTTCACATTTCTCCTGTGTTAGCCACTATCCTGCACGACTGCACAGCAAAAAGCTGGGCACCTGTGCCATCTTCCTTTAACTCCTACGCCGAGGATCTTAGAGTAGCCAGGCCACGGCTCTCCTTTCCTGTTCTCTGACAGTCAGAGCTGACACAAACCCTTAGAGTTTTCAGGCATTTAATATGAAGTTTCACTTCAGCAAATAAGGAAACCTACCGATTGGTGCAGCTCTTGTTAAGTTAGAAGCCGGAGGATCCCGCTCTGGGGGACAGGAGTCACAGAAGTCCGAACAGGCTGGGCAAATCAGATTCCCAACGTGTATCCAGCCATTCATCTGAATGCTCACAGTCAACACCTGACCCGAGCGGCTGCACAAGTACGCTGTGTCCTTGACCCAAACATGCAGTCCTTGTGGAGAACAAGAAACCTTCAAATAAAAGAATAAAAGACAAGTCTGTATTATGATTTATCAGAAATAGGTTTTGGGGTTTGGAAGTTCTTTCAATACGTAAATACTACATTCAGTAAGCAGCCACTATTACAGCATGGATTAACTGCAAGTATTTTAATGCACTCAGAGCAACTATTTGGTTCAAGACTGCTTTAAAGCATTGACTGTACTCTCTTCGTGCAATTACGCAGATCATCAACTGAGAAAGAGTAAAATTTGGCTTCTGCCAAAGACTACTTTTTTTACAGTTGTGCTGTTGTTGAAAGTGAAACCTTTAGTAGAGATAGTCCTGAGGAGAAGGAGGATAATGAAAAATATGTGATGTGCACAGTGCTCAATCAGAGTGACTAATCAACGTTAAGTTTCAACAACAGAAGATTCCTATACAAGTATTCCTACTTAGCTGTGGAGAAACTGTCACGGGGATAATAGAGATAGAAGTCCCTAGCAAGCCTGGAAGTAAGACACCAGCCATCCCAGTGGCCACATGTTAACTTGACGCGTGATCTGAACTACAAGCTTATGGCTGGAAGACAATTATTTTCAAAGCGTGTCACATAATCTAGTGATTTAAGGCAGAGAAGATAATGTGCAGTGTCCAGCTGCAAAGTTCCAACAGCTCTAACAAACAGCCTACATTTTATGCCTGACTTTTTCCTTGGGTGTTATTCAATCAAATAAAGTAAAAACCCAACACATACATACTTGATAACATCCACTACCCCAGTCAGGGTAACTGAGTTTCCTCCTGCACTGTTCCATGACAAAAGCAGATTTCTGAATAAGACATACAGAGTTTGGTCCATATTTCTCTGCACCATAGTTTTTGGTAGGATCTAAAGGAGAAAGAATATACTGAATTGCAACTTCCTAGAGGAACAGAAAGTCCACATCAACTTAATATGCTATAATTAGTCAATGTCTCCACACACAATTCAAGGTTTACTTTTGGAATCTTTCCGACTGTTAATCATTATCAATTTGGAAATCATACTGTCTTGAATATAAAGTGGGAAGAAACCCAAGATGTAAAAAAAAAAACAAAAAATACCACCACAAACCCAAAAACCCACTTTCCATTAGAACTATATGGATACATTTGCCCCCAGGCTGTGATTGCTGGCTGAGGGCAGAGGGTGTTTATTCATTTGTTTTTGAGACAACTGCATAGACAGGTAATACCCTACAGCATTCTGGAGCTCTGCAATATTGAAAGTTCATGCACTACCCTAGGAGACAAGCCCTTGTTCTGGTCATTTGCAAAGCTCCTTGCCTTCAACAAAAATCTACAAAGGTGGAAAGTGGAATTATTTTTCAGAGACTCAAAAAACAAGCAACCAACCTCCACCGCCGCTCTTTGTCTTATATTTGCATCATTCGGGGTTAATTTCTGTTCAGCTGTTATGCAATTCCTGTATTAGCTGTGAGTGTTTGCTTCCTGGGTGTACAAGGTAGTTATGTTGTGCTTCTTACCCCAGCACAGCTGTTACACAGCTGGTACTGTAAAACTAATTTTTAGTTTTATCACATCCAGTTAGTTTGGATATATAGCAAGCCCATTCCAGATTAACAAACGTAGTCTCTCAAATACCATACTGAAGTCTTGAAAACTGACCTGGTTGGTTTTCAACTATTCTACAGTCCGAACTGCGTTGAAATTCACCACTTAAATGCCAACTAAATTCTTGACTAAAGGGACAATAGTCAGCAATTTCTACTGAGCCACCATAATAAGGCAATTCTTCCGCTGGTACTCCATTCAGATTGTCGAAATACTGCAAAACAAAATAGGCGGTGAAGCAGTTTGTGCAAAGACAAGCGTACAACCGTTTTTTAAATAGAACCAATCACTACAGCTCTAAAAACATCAGCTGTTACTACTGAGGAATGCTATTAACAGCAACCCATGAACCAGATGAGCCAGAAGTATTTAAGAATATTTCAATAACGCAGAAAGATTCACATTTGCATGTATCACTCTCCACCCTCTCCCCTGCCTCCTGGCTTTGCAATCAGGATTCTCTGGGATGAGAAAGGACAAATTTCTTAGCATGCAGTGACACAAGGCAGACTGGGTGAAGAAATACCTCAAACAAAACATTCTGGGGGACTTCTGTTACACAGCAACATTTCCATCTGATATATGGGTAGATGGCAAAGCAACATCCTTATTGTTTTACTAAGATCACAAGCCTTTTTTTCAGCCCCCAGACTCTTTACAATAAACTAAGCAGACATTTTTCACACCATCTTGTGTTCTTGTCTACTAGTTCAGAAGAAAAAAAAAATAAAATGCAACCAAATATAATCACCTGGATGCAAAGCACAAGAAAGAAAACACTTAGTTATTTGGTAAAGCAAGGTCCGTTATACCTGATATTCCTGAGGTAACTGCTTTGGAAACTTCTGCAAGTTGCACACTGCTACTGCTCTTTGGTCCTGCCTGCAGGTTAACTGCAAAGGATTACTCCTCAAAGTGTCGCAGTATGGACTGATTAATTCCCTCCTCAAAAAAAAAAAAAAAAAAAAAAAAAAGATAAATCACATTAGATCACTTTAACTGCTTTTCATAATTTAGCTAAGCAGTCTGTCAAGACTGTCTGTTCCCACTCTCCCCAACACTTGGATAATCACACAAAGAAGCACCAACTCCTCTGGAGGCTGATTATTCTTATTTGTTTGGTTATGATCTTTCTAATCTAATGAGTACCAAGCCAGCAAACAAAGCTACAATGCACTCATCAATTTAGTTTTAATGACATTGCTTTGTAAACTTTTAAAAGAAAAAACATACAAGCAAAACAGGCCCACTATGCAGCTGTGTCCTAGAAATTTATGAGCACTGTAACAAACAAACAAGGAAGGCTTTGTTCTGAAGATGGCTATCATCTCCTTCTGTTGATTTAAGTACAGTCCAGTAATGCAAGATGATACCGGTTGCATTTCCAATTAAAAGGGATAAAATAAGAAAGCAAACACATTTAAATTAAGTCTCTCCCCTCCTCTCTAAAGCACAGCCCTCTTACAGTGTAAGTGCATTCTACACCCTAAGATGTTTGGCTCCGTATTTATTGGGTGGGATGTTTCTGCTCTTAATACATTTGATGTGCTCCTTCTTGGGTGCATTCTGAAAGTGCTTAGGACGGCATTCGTTGTTAATCTGTATCTACCTCTATTTCTTTTTACTGAGTTGCATTTGAAGGACAAATGTAAACAAGCATCAGGGTTTCCTCTTTATTTTTTAAAAAGACTGTATTCTTACTTTTGTTTCTTTTGGTCAATCCAGAATTTACAGCTCTTCATTACAAAGTCACAGCCTTTATTGCGTCCCCAATCTAATTTCTCTGCCATGCTGTAATTTGCTTTATACCAGCTGTAAAGGTATTTTGAAATGAGAACACAGTTACTTCAAAAATTCATGTTTTGATTAATAAGACAGCAGTTCAAAGACCTTCATACTATGCCTCAAGGTCTTCAAATAAAGAAAAAGGGAAACTGCATCTCTTTCTGCCTGCAATAAATTATATTATAATTCCACTATTTTTGAAGTCACAATGAACTAAAAGAAAATGTTATTGCTTATTTGTTCAACGGCAATGCGCCATGATCTGCAAAGGAACCACGCATACAGAAAGATGAAATTTTAGACTGTTTTGCTTTTCCTCCATGTATGCTTTCTATCTGCAAGAGCAGCTGAAAAAATAATCAATAGGTACTGCATGCAACCGAGAGAAGACTTACAGTAAGAAAAAAGTAAACAGACATTACAAATAGTACTATGTATCACATTGCATGTTTTTTTTTAAGGCTAGATTAAGAATGTATAGATTTTGAAATACATGAAGAAAAATTAACATACTAGGTAGAAGTCCTTGTCTAATATAATGCTAATTATGCCATCATCTACTGTGTTGCAGACAGATAAGCACAAGTGCACGAATTCCAAATAAAATCAAGTACAATGAAAACCAAACACAAATGAACCCCAAAAACCTCCATTCTTATAAATTCTTACCCTGTGTCTTCCATTAATGCTAAGGTGATCCTGGAAAAGACTCGATTCTGTGTATGAGATCCAGTCATTGCTTCATTCTGAAAGTTACCAGTTACTATTAGCAAGCCACTGAAAATTACTATTGTAAGAAAATGCTTCCTATGAAAAAACATTTTATTTCCAGTCTCTTCTTACTACCGACAGTCAAATCCCAACCTCTTGCATAAAAGGGTTTAAAGGTGCAACTCCCTTCCCCACTCCACCCTACAAAGCTTCAGAATTCTAGATGTCAGAAACCTCATTCCAAATTCCAGCGAAACCTTATTCACGACCAACATGTACTCATTTTTCTTTTGGTAAAATACAACTCTTCCTTCTTCTAGCATATTTATCAATAGCAAATCACACCCCCTCTTCTGTCACCATTTGGTAAGCTGAAAGCCAAGCTCATTGAATTATCTTGTGCAAGACTGATTTTTATTTTTCCTAGAATTTCTAGTAGTCCTTTTTAGGAGCGAGGTGCACAGGGCACATGACTAAAGGAACACAGCACTCCAAAGGACGCTTTATTCATGTGGCAGTGGAGTTTTCCATTTCATTTAAAAATAAGTTCACACCATCCTCAAAGAGCAACTCCAGTCACCTTGGAGTTTCCTAATCATATTATAACCGGCAATTGTAACACCTGTGTCTTTTTCTTGCTCAGATAAACTTCAGGCTTACAGCAAGAGTCACTCACCCTTAATTACACAACTCTGGATTTCTGTTACTGAACTTCGCCTCATTTCTATCGTTTCTTCAAAACATGTAGTTTTCCAGCCTTCCCTCTCCACTAGCGAGGTTAGGAGTTAGCACCAGCAGAATTATTAGCACCAAATTTGCTATCACTGCAATACTTAATGAGAGTTGGATCAAGACCAAAACCAAACTACGTGCGTTACTTTCCAAATATAAACTTTCTCCGGAAAGGTGTAAAAGTGACTAGTCGCTATCTCCTTTTTGCTAATCCTATTCAATCTTTAGAATTATCCTCATTCTAATGGCAGTCTTTCCGGTTGGCTTTAAACTACTGTTCCACATCAAAGGTTACTGAAAAGCAGGAAAAGCTAACAATTTTGGTCTCCAGAAATACACATTTTTCAAGATTACTTCCACAAAAAGGTCTGTCCTAAAGCACTTCGCTTCTTGTTTACCTCACTGCACACAACTAGAAAGTGTAACTCTGCCAAAAATATCACACAACACAAAGTTATAAATAAAAATAAGATTAAATGTCAGGAGGGAAGTAAGTGTTTCCTTGGTCAGATGAGGTTCTGGAGTCAAGATGGCAAAAGCTAACCCTAGGGCATATGAATAAAGATGAAGCCAGCATAACAAATAGACAGAATGATCAAATATTTGATGTATAAGAGGCAGAGGGTGACAAAACTGAATTGACTCAAAAGAACACCTCCTTTCTCCTAAAAAGGGAATATACCTTCTCACAAGGATAAATGGCAGGCAAAAGTAAGAGACATTTAGTTTTTCAGTAATCAGCTTAGCTCAAACTCATACTCTGAGACTTAGCAATAAGTTTATCTAGAAATTGGACATTTAAGTATTTCTAGTTTAGTACTGTTTGTGATTTATTTCAATGAGGTCTGATACACTTGCATTTTCAAGTCTCCAGTAGATAACACGAAGGCAGGGGAGCAGACATTCCCACATTTTCCTCCATTCCTAATATCAGGACTAACCTCCAACAGTCTCTTCTCCCAGTGATTGAGCTCAGTACCCATGCCCCCTTGATTTTCAAGCTCCATTCCCTCTAGAATTGGACAATTAAAATGTCTTCGAGCTTCTTCCTAGAAAGAAAACATTTCAACACAACTCTCAAAATATTGAGATACATACCCATATGCAGTCCTAATCTTCTAGAATTATCTTTTAAAAGTATTTCAGCATTTCTGTTTTCTACCATCTTGTTTTCCTCCAAATGCAAAATACTTCTCCTACTCAGTGCCTGACTAAGCCAGCAAGTACACCAACACAAAGCCTAACAATCTGTCTACTTATCTCCTGGAAATAAAACATGGAAGTTTACAAGAAGAGAGCAGCAACAGAATTAGCTGAGAATAGCATGCACACACTAAAGAACATATTAAAAAAAAAAACCTCAACAAAAAACCCAAACAGTGTAGGAACGCTACAATCCTGCTTCTGTCAAACGTTTCAGAGAAAAAACACTTTTCTATTAGAAAGCTGTTAGTGTCAACTAGGCTTTTTTCGGGAAGTGTTTTCTGCAAAATATTTTAAAGTCTTAAGAGGCATCACAGAAATGCTGTGGTCTCATGGTCAGAAGCCCAGCCTTCGCCAGTGCAGCACTACCCAAGAGCACCTTTAATGCTCTGAACAGTTTGACCAGAACCGCCAGTTTTCAAAACTGGGGTAATTAAACCAAGTTTATTCTATATACTGTGTTAGATTTAAAACAAACAAAAGGACTATTTGTGGCCAAATATTAATAACTAACTTATTTCCAATACCTGTTTATTACACTTCAGCATATGTTCTGTTGGGGGCAGCGGGGAGAGTCAGAGGCGTGGGAAGCAAGAAAGATTTCCAAGAATACTTGAGCAATATTTTTTTTTTTTTTAGACATGACAAAAGGTTAACTGCATTATTTTGTAACTGATAAAATTACAAAAAGGTTAAAACTTTGCTTTTAAAGAGAAAAGTAGAAAATAGGATGAACTCATAAATTAGAAAACCAGTGACAATACTGCCTGTTAAGGCAACGGAAGCCCTAGGTGTCTAAGTCTGTAGGAAAATATCTAAAGAGTAGGATTAAGACACCTATTTGATATAAATTTTGCTTAACCTTTTTATAATTTACTTCCCAGTCCCTTCATTGTCTCTCACTATGTCAATTTATTTATTTCATACTGCCTGTCAACCATTTTCCCCTTTACTTTGGATACACCCTCTCAACTAATTTTACCATCTTAACTGCATAGTCTTGGGGTCATACCTTCAGGAAAAAGGTATTCAATATTACGTTATTACTTCTTAAAGAATAAGAAATATTTAAGACTCGAGAATGTGATGGCAACCTCAGCATACAAAGTGTAAAAGTTTAAGTTAATCCACACTTACAACCACGCGAGGTGTTATCAGAAGATAAACAGCATGGCGCAGCATTTTGCCACCGCGTATGTCCCATAACCTCACTGCTTTATGAACGACTTTATTGCTCCACTGATACAAACCTAGACTGTAAGAAGAATGTTTTGGTTACAAATCTTTTCCACAAATACACGCTACTCTGCGAAGATTTATCTCCGTAAGAAACAGAATCGTGAATAACCTCTATGTTTCCTCATGCTTTCTGAAATTTAAATTTATTATGCAACATTTCTCATTGTAAGATATGGGTTCATCACATACACAAGTCTGATTTAGTAAGCCAAAGTAAGATTATTAAAAAGATATCTGTAGACTCAAGACATATTTTCTACAGTTACCAAAAGTGTGAGAAACTAAATAAAAATCCTCAGAATTGCTAGTATAAAAAGGAAGGTGAACAAGCCCAAAAGCTCTCTACCCTTCCACCTCCAAAAAAAACCCCAGAAAATTTCTACAATATGAACTAAATGAAGGAAAAAAAATGAAAACCGTTGAACAAGTCAGCAAAATCACACAGCAGACCACATGCGTTGTCAATTCTGCATAACTATAAATCTTGAATGATATATCTCTTAAAAATGAACTGCACTGACATTAGACAGACTACAGAAAACACAAGACTCAATTTATTGAGGTGTTCAGCAAGCACTGAAATTTAAGCATGGGTAATTTTAATGCTTAACTCCAAGCCTCCTGGTAAATGAAATCCCGCCTTAGTTTGTAATATATGTGGATAATATAAGTGCTTAATGCCAGTGTAAAGAAAGACTAAAAAAACCACCACACACCAATGTTTCAACATAATAAAGGCAAAGTATTCTAATAGCAGAATAAAGCTGGATTTTCAACAGGCAAGAATACACCCTAAGAAGTACTGAGAGGGCCAAAAAATTAAAATACCTTTCATTAAAAGGCGGGAGTCCATCTGCATATCTTGCTGTCAAAGGTTTGCCATCATCATCACGGTAAAATGCAAACAGTCCAGCAGAGAAACCCTTCAAGTTAAAAACCGAGCACATTGAACCTCTGCTAAGACATTCACATACAAAGTCAAATACCACGAAAGAGTTACCGCTCCCACAGCAGATACGCTGGAAGTACGACACTGCAAGGCATTTAACACACAAATTGAAGGAGGGAATATAAAAGCTTTCCTCGTCCAAACATCCTTCTCTTACAAGAAGCTGAAGGTACGTGAGGAAGCAGGCACAAATTTCAGGGAGACACATTTTATAACATCAAGCCTTACCAGCGCATGGATAATCTCATGTTTCACTGTAGACAACATGCCAATGAATTCCTGAGCTTGCGTTGAAATCATATTTGGACACAAGTTAGCATATCCTGCTATTGGCCTGGAAGACAGTTTTAAAATTAAATTGTTTCCAGCAAAATACTAGCAAATTCAAATCATATTCACTTGAAGAGGCAGAATATTTAAAAGAAAATGGAGACTAATGTAAAAATAAGTCCTTCCAAACAACAACTTCCCCAATCATTAATAGTCTGTTAACAATACAGCAACTAGTTTACTGTTGAAATGGGGAGTGATGGGATTAATCTCTATATTCAGTATTCTGCACAGGTGTTAGTGACAACAGTACAGGAGATCTGAATTTTAGGTAAGACACTATACAGGTACAAAATGTCTGTTACAATCGCTACAGCCAAACTAGAAACAAAAGCCACGTAAACAGGGCCCATTTGCATTCTCCTTTAAATTTGTGAAAGTATGACATTCACTTCCACAGTAGTAGGAAGTTAGTTACTGGTTTAGGCAGTAACAGTGGAGGATTAGCTTTGACTTAAATGCCTCAGCTTTGCAAGTTAAAGACTATTTGATTGTTTTGTGGTTTTACCTCAATGTAGTGCTTGTCTTTACTTCAATAATGACTTCTACTTTGCTATGCTATACAACGTAGGCAAATAATTACACTCCACATATGAACATTTAAAAAAACTTGAAAGTTTAATTGAAAAAAGAGTTAGTGCCAGAGTGAATACTTGCCTATCCATTTCAGCTTCCAGTTGGCAGTAGGCTGCATATGCGATGATATTTTCATGGCCACACCTTTCAGTAGTGAGAGCACTAACGTAAAGTACAAAGTCAGCATCTCGAACCCCTTCTTGGTCAGGCAAACCAGTGGGTCTGCAGTGCCATTCACTCCCATTGCACACCCTGCATTGCTTTGACAACGTTCAAATGAGCAATTAAAATACATTAGCTATGACAGAAATTTTGCATGACAAAATTCAACTAGCTGTAAGACAGCAGAAGATGAGAAAACGCCTTATGAAGACAGTAAATAAAACCAGAGCCAAGGAATAACTTTCAAACAACTAGCTCTTTTGATTTATCAGACACTAGGAATGTGGAGCTTTTGAAAAAAAGGGCCTGCCAAGCTAGATATCTCAAAATTAGCACCATTTATTTCCTACAAATTAAAAAAAAAAAAAAAAAAACAAGCAAAAACTGGCTCACAGAACTAGTATACACAAGTAGCAATTGTACCAAATTACACGACATGCATTTTTTAATACTGTAGTTGAAACTTCAAGCTAAGAGAAACAAAGAAATCTACTAATCACATACTATAGTTGAATCAAAAATTCATGCAAGGAAATAAGTTAGAAGCATTTCCTGCACTGTGCTCCTGGTTCAGTGGATAACCTCTTCAAATAAGGTATTAAAAAAAAAAAATCAAAACTTAATATTAATGCTGTGAAAATCTGACTCATTGACCAAGGGCAATAATGAATTGATTAGTTGCAACTGAACAAGCTTTGAATCTCATCCTCTCTGTGCAGTTCATTATAACACAGGCTTAGAGAACAGCAAACCGTCCAGTTTTATTTGACTTTTGGTTCAACAGCTAAAGAAACTCCCACTAACAAAAGTTGTTCTATTCTGTCACTCAAATTTAAAGTGATCCCCTGAAAACAGGTCACTGTTAGCGATATTAACATTTTTAGTAACTTTCATGAACAATACTACTTCAAAGGTTAAGAAGGACTTAGATGGCTCAGCTTACCTGGAGGTGTTTCTCAGGAACTATAACTGGCCCACATCTTGTATGGTGTGCGCAGGCCCCTAGGCAGTATCTGTGAGGGTCGGCTTTCCTCCTTAAATACTGGTTTGTCGCACACTGCCTTCAATCAAACACAAAAGACAGTCAGCACTGTTTTATAATCCAAAAGTAACTGTAGAATAGTCTTACAGCACCCAACAAGGCTGTAATACAGGTATTTAATGTAACTTCTACAGTAAGAATTGGTAGTAACACTGCTCTGGAAGATACAATGCTTCCAGTTGTTAATGGAGTATCCACAGGTTCAAAGAGAGGTTAGGAACAGGTTCATAAATGGGGTACATGTAAAAGGAAACAGGCAGCATGTATACCCTTTAACATCTCTGACACATCAAATGCAGATGCTGATCATGGAAGGTCAGCAGATTTCCGTATTCTCCCTAAATAACACCTGCTACAACCACTGGGACAGATGGTTCACTGGTCTGATTCAGGAGTGCATTTCTTACACTCTTATTCTTCAAAGTCTATACAACACAGTGTTAAATATCAAATATAACAAGTGATTTTCAACAAAATTTCACATACCTGCTTAGTAATATAGTACCCGAGGATTTGCGCACTTGAAATGTCTTCTCCAAATAAGATATAGCTTGTGGAAAAAGTTTGTTCTAAATAGAATAAAAATAAAAGTCACCCGGTAGCAGTGCTGACATAACTCCCCTTACAAGCATTAACTACCAAGTTACATGAAACTTGCCAGATGCTGCAGTAGAGCAGAATAGCAGAAATCCAGACTTCCTAAGAAGTTCAACTGCTATCAATATATCTAGGAAATATTTTGTTTCAATATTCCCATATTTTGCAATTGGAACTACAAAATGAGAAGGGAGTCACCATTAATTTGAATGTACAGCTTCAAAGAGGCTGAATTTATTTCAGCCCTGAAATTACTGGTCACTGGGAATGATCCATCACAAATTTCTAAGAGCTTCTGTCTCTCTGCAATCCTCAAGCCTGACTGCCACACTATTTTACTCCTTATTTGCACAGTATGTCCAAAGAAGCCAGGAGAGATATTTAAAATATTCTTCACGGTGCTAAAATCCCTTTAAAAACTACATATATATTGCTCGCTGAAACCTCTGCACGTGAGGATATAGCAAGCACCTGTCAAACAACATTCATCAGAACATCGAAAGTATTTGGAAGGGAGGCACAGTCTGTACACAGAGCCTTGGTTTCCCTGACTAGACGATACGAATTGGCCGGTGTGCAAAGCCCTTCATTAAAGGCTTTGAACTGGCAAAGCCTTAATTTCATCTACAGAATTATATATATATATACGAACAGAAGAGGGAAGAAAATATGACATACCTTTATAAGGTGTCTTTTCTCGGGTAGCAAACTATATTTAAAACAAAAGAAAGCAAACAAGCTTTAGTTAATAGGATTTCCATTCTCAGATAGGGCGGGGGGGGGAGTCACCACGACATTATACTCACTCCTCAACACTTCTATCGTATATAATCTTAATTCTTAGCTGCTGATCCACATTTCTCTTCAAGACATGATTTTCCTTTAGAGGAACTTGATGGACGACCTGGCAGGGAG
>NW_009648925.1:1854765-1865552 GCF_000708025.1 Charadrius vociferus | reverse complement strand
GGGGCGGGGCTGATGTCTATAGAACAAAGTTAAAAGTTTGTCATAGGATGGTTGGAAGATGACCGTAGATGGTCATAGGATGGTTGGAAGGGACCTTGAAGATCAGCGAGTTCCAACCCCCCTGCCATGGGCAGGGACACCTCCCACCAGCCCAGGTTGCTCCAAGCCCCGTCCAACCTGGCCTTGAACACCTCCAGGGATGGGGCATCCACAACTTCTCTGGGCAACCTGGGCCAGTGTCTCACCACCCTTACAGTAAAGAATTTCTTCTTAATATCTATTCTAAATCTCCCCTCTTTCAGTTAAAACCCATCACCCTTCATCCTATCAGTACACTCGCTGATAGAGTCCCTCCCCATCTTTCCTGTAGCCCCTTTAGGTACTGGAAGGGGCTATAAGGTCTCTCCAGAGCCCCTTCTTCACGTTTCTCAAGAAATTTTGGTTGGGACATGGTTAAGACATCACAGAAGGTACCTCACCTTGAATAGGATGTGAAATGAAACAATGTGTCTTACATGTTCTTTTGCAGTTGCTGACTTAGACATAAGATAGCACAAAATATAAGGTCTGGACCAATATCGAGCCAAGAGCATACCCCAACCCAACCTTGGGTAAAGATCATGCTAAAATACACCCCACTTTATGAATAATGAGCGTGTTAATCAAGTAACCTCCCCAAATATTTTAAATATGTGCTGAGATGCATATGTATAGTTAGGAGTGGTGAATGACTCATTATTGACCACCCACCTGTATTTTATCATTACAGGTGTTGGGCGGTTGGAAACACAAGGTGTGCTGGCTGTTGCTAAATGCCCGGCACCCGATTCTGCAGAATCGGAATAAAGACAAATCTCCCGACTCTGTGTTTGGACTGGCTCTCGCACACTGGGTGAAGTCCCTTCGTTTGGGGACAGCAGGGTGACGCAGCGCGGTGCCATCCAGTTTGCTGCAGTGCTGGGCAGTCCAGTGGGGTCCATGCAGCACAACGGGAAGCTGTGCATCACGTCACTGCGTGAGGTTTGGTGCACCCCACAAAACTCTTCTGGAGAAGTTGTGGATGCCCCATCCCTGGAGGTGCTCAAGGCCAGGCTGGATGGGGCTTTGAGCAACCTGATCTGGTGGGAGGTGTCCCTGCCCATGGCCGGGGGGTTGGAACTCGATGACTTTAAGGTCCCTTCCAACCCAAACCATTCTATGACTCTATAATTCTATGGTTCTCGCTGCTCGCCTTGCCGCTCTTAAAGCCATTTTCCTGTTGGGGTGTGTTACGGTTTTAAGAACCCACAACAATTTATTGTCATTTTGGCAACTATTCTATCACCCGATGACCCCTCCCCACCCGGGAAGGGGAATTGGCAAAAAAACAAGGAAACATAAGGGTTGAAATATAAACAAATGCAATGGAATAACACTAAATATTTAACATTGATAATAGTAAAGAACCAATATTGATCCTGAAGAGGACCCGATGGAAACTTAATAACTAACCTTATTTTTAAGGAACAGGGCTAGCTTTAAACTATTGCAACTATCACCCAACAAAGAGAACAGGATATCATGAGACCATTGAGACACGAGGAACCAGTTCTCAGCCAGAACCAGATGGGCGGCTTTGGCAACCAGATAAGGAACAAAGAACTACAGTTCACCAAAAGAATACGGTGATAAAGAGGAGTAAATGACTACCAGAAAATTCTGAAGGACCACGGAGAGACTGTAATGCGCATACGAGAGTGGGTAGTAAGCTATGGTAATGAGTTCCCAGAAAAGTTAATGATCTCTCAGAAACCTTGTGAATATGTATATATGGCATATATATAACCTGGATAAGTAACCCTTTACGGCGCACACTTTAGGAGGAACGATCCCCCGTGCATCCAGCGCTGCAATAAAGAATGCCTGGTTAATAATCACCAAGACTACCGAGTCCTGATTTCAGCTTTTCATGTCATCGATCCCAATACCAATATAAAATATACCAGGATTATACTCAGCCCATACCATCAGTAGAATCTGTGTGCTCCCAGCAGGGGACAGCAAATGTGGGACACTGCGAGCGCTATGGCTTTGGTAAGAAGGGAAGGGCTCAGGGGTTCGGCACCATGGCAAGAAGTTCTCAGGATCACAGCCATCAAGGGAGAGAGAGAGACTTCGCAGCAAACTTATATTTCGCAGCAAATTTATATTGAATGTGACTTTCATAGTATGAAATAATCCTGTTGGCCATCTTGGGTCAAGTGCCCAGGTCTTACTCCTTCTCATCCCTGCACCTGGCAAGATCGAAAACCTTGAAACTCACACACATAGTAAATATTTTCACAAATTCAGACACTGAAGTCTTCTAACAATGCAGTTTTCCCTAGCATTAGAAGAGAAAGTAAAATTACTGAAAGATAAATTAACCCCATGTTACTCAAACCAGGACAGAGCTCCGTGTCCCCAGCTCCGCAAGGCCCCTCGTTCCCTCCCCAAGACCAAGCTCCTTGTCCCCGGGGGGTCCTGCACTTTGAGGAGTTTGCTCCAGGCCCTGATTCTGCAATCCCACGGCCTAGAGGCAAAAGTCCTCCTGCGGCCAACCCATCCCAGTGCTCAAGCCTGGAGCTGGGATTTCATTTTTCGTCAGCCACAGAGCCTTTTCCCAGCTTCTCAGCCCACAAACACTGTACAACAGAATATCCCCAAGTTTCTAGTACTGAAACGAGCGAAGAAACTTCTACCACCACCACCAGGGATAAAAATTGTCTGGGTTTTTGTAGTCCTCCATCTTGCAGCTCTGGCTGCTTTCCAAGGCATTCAATTATGAGGGCCACACAGAAGCGGTGTGTCCTGGCTCACCCAGCAGCTCTGTGACAGCAGGGGACGAGCCAGCAGACGTCTTGTCCCATCAGTTAAACCGGCTGCCCAAGTCCCTCTGGGCACTGCAGTCTTGCCACAATACACAAAAGCACAAAAAAAAAAAAAAAAAAAAAAGCAGAGAAGGGAGGAAACCATCCTCACCTTTTTTCACAGGGACCAAAATCTATTATTAAACTCTGCTTTGCTTTAAATGGGAATTTACACAGGACGTTCATCAGAAGTGTTGCACAGGCAGCTGTGTGAAGAGCAGAAATTGTTTCATATTGCCACCTACAGATACTATAAGCGCTTTCCCTCTTTGCAGGCAAAGGGAACATCCCTGTAGGGTTTTAAGACATCCTGGCAACTATTTGCAGCACAGGTCTCCTTTGGACAATGGCAGAACAATTTCACCTGGAGTCTGTATGCACAAGTCCATCACAGACAATGCACAAAACCAGTTTTGTCTTCTAAGTCTTTTCAGTTTCTATTTATAGCATCACTGTGACATAGGGATATTCAAATGTAAAGTGACACTTCTGCTTTAAGCGTGTCCCTTTGCATAAAAAAACAACTCAGTAATACAACATAGTTCTTTGAAAACTACTTTTATTGAAACCACGTGTATATGGCTTTTGACCGGCAGTTGTAAGATTATCACTGTAATTAAGTGTACAGCTTGCAAAGATGTACAAATGCCATTATTTACTTGTTTTACAGAACTTTTAAAATTTTTCAAATGGTTTAAACATGGTAACTGAGTATGCCCCTATAGATGACTCTCTGCAAACTGGTAATTCTACAGAAGGGTTAGTATTTCAGTGCTGACCAGAAGAAATCAAAAGTCCCCCTTTACCGCCCTGAAAATTCCAGAAGCAATGACTTTGTATGTGAAAGTTGGAGGTACACAATGCAGGGGACCATAGAAAATGCCCATAAGAAACAGGTATGAATATTGCAATTTATACCTAGAAAATAACAAAGTATGCCACAACAGCGTAAGGGCGGGGGTGAAACAATGAATGCAAAGTGTATGTTTAATGTTGGATTTTTCTTTCTTCAGGACTCTTAGCACCAACAAGGGCGAGTGGATGCCCGAGAATGACTGAAAACTCTGCTGGTGAGAGAGATCATTGGTCCAACATGGAGTGTTTTAAATAAATCCTCACAGGCAGGCAGCCACTTGGTGCTTTATGGTGATAACTGGAAACACAGGAACATGCATAGATGCATTGGCCTAACCCTACACCTCTGACTCCAGGCCACAGGTGAGGCAGAGCAGCTCCCTCTCCCACCAGTCCCCTCTGCCTTGTGTAGGAAGAGGTCAGGGCTGTGCTGATGGTTCTTGCCTACACCTCCACATAACTGAATTTGAAAGGTGGGCATTGAAATAGCATGTTCTAAAACATTTGCTTATCCTGGCCTTGTTGGGCTGATAATTTGAAGACGTACTTAAACACATGGATAGAAAAATAACCACTTAGCTTAAGAAACGTAGATGTAAACAAGAATCAAGAATTGCCCTGTTAATTCCCACATGTAAAAGGCACTAAAGCTTTCCAGGCTACTAGGAACATTCTATTTTCTGAAAGTAATAAGGTATTCAGGATACGCCTGAATATCATTAAATATGACAAACATTTTTGGAGAATTCACATCATCAACCACGCTGTCATACAGGTCAGTAGGATCTGCTGGGTCTTTCGGTGGTGGAGTGATTAGGCCTTTGCTCCCAGCACAGTACTGGCCGGTGAGGACCCGAGCCAAGTACATGTATCTCCTGCCATTCATATCCGGTCTGGAATAAGTATTCTGAGCCGAATAACTTGCATCAACAGCAAAGTATGTTCCGTTTCCAATGACTGCAGCTGTTTAGAAAGACAACATTTTCAAATATAGTTATAGCATTTCCACAAGAATCTCTAAAGCTCCCCCCCCTTTTTTTTTTTGTATTGTGGAAGTTATAAATTTGATTAGGGTTTAAACAGTAAATTCTAGTCATAATCCTTTGTATCAGAATCAAATATGAATCCACTTAGGTGTCGGGTAAGTATCAACACCCAGGTTTTGACTGCCCTTTCCTATGGAGAAAAGGGTTTCTCTCTGTTTAGCTTTGTTGTTTAGCCTACAATCCATCAAATTGCAAACCTTCAGAGCCCTTTCAACTTAAAACGACTATATAATTGTAATTACAGTTTTCTAGTTACACTTCAGAGCAAGAAGTTAGAGGAATCACGCTTCTTTGTGTGGGACAGATTTCTTTTTTTCTGACATTGGTAGAAAGCTGTTCAAGCCACATAGGTCCTTCCTATCTGGCTGCTTTCATCTTTAGATATTTTTGCACGGCTACCCAGCCTGACAGAAGGGAAGCGTGCATTTTCTGTTGTAAATCGTGGCTGAGATGGAGAGGTGGATGTCTATATTCACCGGCAGAGAGAGGGCGTGGGGATCTACAGCTCTTGCTTCCCAAGTAAAGCCAACCTCTTGGCACTACCAAAGAGCAGGAAAGAGAAACTACGGCTCCTCTGGTCATGTCTTAAAAAGAAATGGTGGCTGCCATTTCTATCTGCGCACAGCCCGATATATTTTGCGTATGTTGAGCTTCATTTTCTCAAGAAAATATCAGCATAAGTACCTCTAGAGGATCCAGACAGAGAAATGTCTACTTTTGGATCCAGACCACACTGAAGTGTCAACTAGATCCGAGTTAAGCTGCCCAGCTCTCTCAAGATCAAGCCAGCCCTCGTCACGTACAATTATTTCTTAATGAAGACAACATTAAGAACAGAAAGTAAGGACTTTTGAAGTAAGGTTGCAGGACCTCTAAGACCAACTGGCACCTCGATTTAGCCCAAGTTCCACTTCTTTGCATCCTGTCCTTCATCTTTGAATGCTACCAACTAATAAACATAACATGACTGTGCTAGAGAAACTGGACAAAACAATCTTTGAACTGCTACAGAAAGTCTTTCTGCTAAATATTTAATAGTTATCCCTAATAACTATTAAAGGAGAAGAATTAATTCATGAATTTCAACCAATTTCATCTGCATAAAAGTGGTAGGGGAGTAGGATCTTCTGACTGATTGTGCTGTCCTTATCTTTGGAGGCAACAGAAGTATCTGCACCTCTACTTTGCTTCCTGCCCTTTCCTAAGAAGAGAGGAGATACCAGCAGCTAGTGGTTGATATCTCAGCTGAGGATGATGAACAGCAATCCTTGTTCCTTCCTGTAGGCAGATCATACAAAACATTTCTCAAAAGCTGCCCAGGCTTGATTTCTGGGTAGGCAAGCTTTTTCTAACACTCCCTAGACAGCGGCATTCATCAACAAAGGATTAACTGAACAGGTTAATTCCTCCATTCATATAGATTATGCTCCGGAGTTGTTGATTACTTTGTTCTCCAACTTTATTCAGTCTTCATGTTGTGCTAACAGCACCATAACATTGACATTCCCTAGCAGCTCATACATATCTAGGAAGTTAACTGCTTTAGGTAACGACTCACCATTCTTTCCAGCAAACCCACGATTAAATCCATTGTAGTTGATTGTGCTCAATGAGGATGCAGCTGTCCCATGAAATAGCAACTTCTCATTATTTTGATATTTGTTCTTTGTGCAGAGAGATTTTTTTTTTATTTGGTATGTCTGCCAGAGGAAGGGATTTTGTATTCTTTCAATCTGCAGAGGTAGAAAATAGAACTGTATTTATACCAGTAGGGAACCAATATTTATCATGGCAGCAAAGCATTAAAACCAAACCAAACCGAAAGAATGATAGTAATTTCCACTATACCCTGTTAGCGTGTGGTTTGGGTTGGGGAACTGAATACCCAAGCCTCATGAAAAATCAGAAAACAAAGAGGTTTTCAAGCTTGGTAATTTTTGGCATATGTTTGTCTTGCCTAGTATACCAGGTCACAGGCAATCATGGCAGCTGTGCATTGTCATTTTCACAAATTGGCTGTTGTACCACTGCCAGAGGCAACCATGTAAGATGCCTTCTGTACATCCTAATCATCTTTACTCACGGCTTTCTCACTAAAGGGTAGACTGTAGCAATAGCATTACGTTGAATTTAAGTTTCTGTTCCAGATCTCAGCTTGGAAGTCAAAATTACTTCCTTTACGGTGTAGCTTAGCAACCCATAAGAAACTCTTATACAAAAATAAATTGGTGGGAGGAGAGATTGTTGCTGGCTCCCTGTGCCAACAAGGTGAATATAGCTTAGGAGAAAACAGTGTATCTGTGTCAAATTATAATCTTAAAAGGCATTGCTGTAACAGTTTTCAATTTTCAATGGAAAAAGGCTTCATGTCATTACCTGATTTTTTCCACTGGACACTAATATTTTGTTCTGTTTGTGTCTTAGTGACCATGTTCATTGAATCTCATGAAGGAAGAAAATTTTTCAAACACATATTCTCAGTCTTCATTTCATCGTATTTTCTCCTATTTATCGCTCTCCCTGATTTTGAATAATTTCATCTTCTCCCTGGCAATTACATCTCTAGGCACTGTGTTACAGACTTTTCAATAAGCAGAATCAAATCTTTACACTTTGGTTAAAACCAACACTAGCCTGTAAGGCTCTCGGACTGACAGGGAAGAAGTAGTAAAAGAGTAAAAAGCTTTATGGCCAGTCTGCAAAGACCTTGTATTTTCCTGTGTATTCTGAATGCATTTACTCATGCTTCCATTTCAATATAGAATTTCCTAGTTGGAAATACTACATTAGTTGAACATAGATAGAGTCAGCCTGAAGACTGATGGTCACTGGTTTTGCATTATTGGAAGGCAGAAATGGCAGAGCAACTCTTAGGAAATTTGATTTGATTTACATCCACCCTGGTCAGTGCCGGGGAGACTGACATTTGAAAGTCATATTAGGTTGCAGACACTTTACAAACAAATATTTAGAAAGTATATTAATGCTTTCAGCCCAAGAATTCACTTTGTTTCCCCCATAGGATTTCACCTTCTCTATGACAAAGCTGGGACAGGTTTTCTTAAATTTGTTCTGAACTTCCTGATATTCCCGACATGATGGCTTGAGATTCACCAGTTTGACCCGTTCCTCTTGCATGTCTTCCCACTGCGCAGGGAGCTCTATTGACTTCTTATCTGCAAAACGGAGACTGCATTGTCATCACAGGTATCTAGCTCAGTTTTGTAGGCACGTCTTACAAATCAGCTGCATATAGAGGGCTGAGAGGATAGTACCTTACACAGTCTTTAATTCCAAGAATACACTCTCTTATCAATACATCACTGGCTCTGTAATGCCCTGTTAAAACTTTCCATTTTCTCTAGTCGAATTATCCCCATACCAATATCTAACTAAAACAAGTTTGAAAACCACAGAAGAATTTTATGCATTCTTCATACACCACTTCCTTTGTCAGACTTAAGCGTGAAATCTATGCTCACTGGTCACATACATGCGGATAATATTTGTATTTAAAACAGATGCTCTGATTTCAGTCATACCTGCCACTACTTATGAAACTAAAACTGCTAGGGGAGGGAGGGGAACTGAGAATAAAAAGCTATTCTTATTTCTTTGGAATACCTGAGTTTGCATTTATCAGAATTATCATTCAATAATCACTACTAAAGGTATTTTATTAACAAAGCTGTTATTTACCTTCATTCTTTGGCACACGCTGAATATTTATAGTTTTTCCTTGGTCATCATTAGCCTGTAGAGTATTCAGATCCACATTGTAGTTGTTCTTGATAATTTTGACAGTGAGATGTGTTTTTTTAGCTATTTTGGCATCCTCCAGCTGCATATTTGTCAGTTTATCAAAAGGAACAAAGCTATGATTGCTTCCTTGGTACCTCCATTCCACCAGGTTATAAACAAGTTCTGCCTTGGATCGTTCTTCTTCAGTATCCTTAATTTTTTGGATCATTTTTTGAACTTCCACAGAAACAAAACAGACATCCCTGCTAACACCAGAAATTTTAATGTGATGGGGGGAATGTTTATTTTCAAGCTGGATGGTAACATGCTTCGTTCTCTGGAGATCTGCCAAAGTCTCAATTTGCCTCTCATCAAAATTTTCAATTAGCTCATCTGAAATAATGTTTTCAAACTGTTCCTTTAAAATTAAACTCTTTATCCAAGACTCAGTTGCATCCACATTTTTTTTGCTTTCTCCACAAATTTGAAATGTGGCTAAATCAACTTTCTTCTCCAAAACCACAGGCTTTTTCTTCTCAATGGATTGGAGTCTGCCCCCCAAAAATGCTGTGAAGACATATATGTTAATTATTAGTTTTATGTGCCCATGCACACGGAAAACCCACCTACTAACACATTTAAACATAGACACCCACGAACCTGTTGTGGATGAATCTGAACCTTCTCTTTTCTTCATGCTTTCATAAAAGTGTCTAAGTATATTTGTCTGGAAGATGATGATTTTAATTTTTTTCAAATGCTGTACTGATGTTTTGCTTGCAAATTCCACTATAGCATCCAACATGTCATCAGCTACCTTTGCTGGACTCTGCCCTGCTTGACCTAAACAAAAATAAAAGGCACGTATCAGTGCATAGTACTCAAATCAACACAGCACCCAGAAAACAGAGACCATGTCCCCAGGTCATACAGGCTGGTGTCCCTCTCGTCCCCCATTATACTTTCTGGCCAAAGCCCCAGGCTTAACCTCAGCTTTACACCTCAGCCTGTGAGCTCCAGGAGCTGACACCCTACAGAGACCAGGGCAGCCCTTCTGGGATTCATCCCCCTTTACTCTGAGGCTCCAACAAGCACTTCAGCCATCCCCATCTTTAAACTGGGTACCAAAGTAAAACCAAATCAAAATCAGCAGCGGGTTTTGGCACAAGCCTGCAGTGTATTTCAACATACAAACAGGAACACCAAGCTTGAAACAACTGCTCTTACTCCCCTACAAAAAACCTGAAGTCCAACCTAAAGCTTATCCAAAACCGTTGGTCAGACCCCTGCCAATTTCAGCCCCAGCATCCCTTGGACAGCCATCGTGACACCAGCATGCAGATGATGCTGGCTGTCCAGGGGACCTGCTATAACTATCACTGTGGACTTCAAACACCGAACCGCACACCAGCTCCTACCCTAACCTGGCATGCTGAGCAAGTACCAGCTCACAATTTCTTTTTCCAGTCCAGGGGACCCTTGGTCTGGGAAGGATAGCCTGCTTTCTTCAAGCCCTGCTCCCCAAGCTACCCAGAAGCTTAAGCCAAATAATAAGCTAGTCTGCCTCCAGCCCTCCGCTGGAGCAGGTAGGCTGAAACAAGACCTATAAAAAAGCATAAACTGCAGGTATTCTGTACTCAGCCCACAATTTCTATAATCAGCCAGGTTTTGGTCTCGGGACAACTCCATCTTTGCCTACAAAGCCCAGCCCCAGCCTTTCTGTAGGGCTGGAATCTCAAAGCAAGGTCTACGGGAAGTTTGAAGGGTGCAGGGTGGCCAGCTGAGTGAGAGACACAGTCTGTTTGGGGCAGAATGTCTTTTTATGGAGCAATACCTTTTCTTTGGGTGCTATTGCTCAATCAATATTGACTGTAATATTTATACTTTTTTAAAAAGCACCATTTTTGAAGCATGCAGCTGCTGTTTGAACTGACTACAATGAACCTTCACAAATCACAGTTTAGAGTTTCTTGTGGAAGTCTGCTGTTATCCATATCCAAGGTATTAACCTTGTCCGAGTTTCTGAACCACCTCTGTCACAGTCCTCAACGCTTTCCCAAGAAAAGACAAACCTGTTCCAATTGCCGGGAAGGCGACAGATTTGTACTTCCTTCGCTCACACCCTTCAAGCACAATGGAGACCTGACTCTTCACATTGTTACCGTTAATCAAGTGCATGATTTTCCTGCACAACAGTTTTCCACCTTGTGTAATAACCATGCCATTTTCAGACAACCCAGCTGGAAGACAGAACATA
>NW_009648925.1:1850925-1854728 GCF_000708025.1 Charadrius vociferus | reverse complement strand
AAAGCAGCTGGTTATACTGATGTTAGAAGAGAAGTGGAAAAAGTGGAAAGAAGTACACTGTGAGCTATATTATCGTGGTTTTGCAGAATTGCTTTGAGAAAGTAATTCAAGTAATTGTGTGTTTTCTAATTTCCCCAAGATCACCGCTACAAAGTAGTTTCCTGTTAAGTACAGCTTAAGAATTTATGTTGAAATTAAATACAGCTCACTTTTATTTAAAAGCATGCAAATAGAACTTGCACAAATCATTTACATGAGAAATCCTTTCTTATGCCACTTACTCCTTGAAAGCTCAAACTCTTATTCTGCAGAAGAGCTGAATGGTTAAAATAATATCATTAAGATAATGACCAACTGATCTAAGAACTGCGGTACAGAATCTTTAAAAAGACATTCATGTTTTTTCAGAGCACTCACTCATGTTTGATCACAAACACCTCAAAATGGAGTCATGTTGTGAGGTTGAATGGACTAATGAACACAGAGTTACATACCGCTTCAGTGGTCACAAAGGTAACAACTGATTGTAAGATGCTCTGCCTCTACTGAGATCAGGCTGATAAACAGCGAGAGCCTGCAGAGCCAAAGGGTGGGAAAAATATCCAGGAAACTCCATCTTGAAGGTTAACTTCTAGGCTCAGAGCAGGAACATTTGTTCCTTTCTGTGCTCATAGACGCCAACCCCAGTGAGTTGGGGTTTTACTGCTCTACTACAGAAGATTTGCTATTAGCTTTTAAAAGCCAGCCCTGCACATGCTTACACCAAAAGACAGTCTTCCACCACTTTGTTTGGTTTCAAAACTTAAGCTCTCCTGTAGCTGACAACAGATGAGCTTAAAAGTTACGCTCAAGCCAATGGGACTGTTTCTGTTCTTAAGTTAAGAACACACTCAAGAAATTTCAGGGGTAAAGAACTTAAATCACATTAATTTCCTGGTACTTATTAGCATCAGAAAACTGTATCCATCTTCTGTTCAGTTGTGAAAAGAAAAATTCTCAAAGTAGGTGTCAAAACAACAACAGGACTTTTCAAAATTCCTAAAAGTAAAAGCTATTTTTTCAGATAAAATAATTATACCATCAGAGTAGGGAATTATAACACAACTTTAAGTTTTCAGAGAGAACGAAAAAATAAACTTCATCAAACAAAATAGTATGCTTTAACATACCATACTGAGCACATTCTTTTTCTACCTGGGAACCAGCAGCATCCATAATTGCTTTGAAGACCCCTTAAATTATACAAGAAAATCATATACATTCATTAAGTCTTCATTAGATATTTCTACGCAAAACTCTATTCAACTTCTGTACTCTACAAATACCCCAAATTCTCATACGGCAAGATCCCACAAAGTGCAAAATCTTATCAGTTCCCCTAAGCACCCTCCATGACACACTGCAACGGCTGCAAAGAAAACACCGCCTTCATTATCGATTAGAAATCATTAAGAATAACTCCTATTTCATCGTTTCACCAGCCAATAGTACGCCCCTCAAACTCTCTGATTGCTTTGCATTATATCATTTGATGTCTTTCATAATTGCAATTCACAATATCTCTAAAGAATCCTCTGTTTCTTACAGGTCAATTTACTTAACCAGGACTTTGTCCTAGTATGTTTCACTGTAAACCAAGAGCAGTTTTTCAGAACTGTATGTGAGCTAAAAAGCTCCCTCTTATTCAAGCATTTCTGGTTTTAAACAAGAAAAATCTGGTCAGATGCCTTCTGTTTGAGTAGTCTGGAAACTAAATGGAATATTCAGGACACATAAAAAACCTGCTTAAAATCTATTTCCTGACTAATCACAACTTTCTCTCTCTCATCTGAAAAATACTTCATAAAAGTTTCACATATGGACAATTCCTTCCCCTACCCCCTTCGAAAAACTAGCCCAAACTTGTCACTAAACAACTACATATTCAATACAATACCTGTTGTGGCATCAAATGTCGAGTTTGTTAAGTTTACAATAACCTCTGTATCCTCCTTGGTAATATCTCCACTAATTACTTGCAGTGTAATGGAACCAATCTGCATTTCATGAACTCCCAGCGCTTCAGTTGAAACAG
This sequence comes from Charadrius vociferus, assembly GCF_000708025.1. NCBI lineage: Eukaryota > Metazoa > Chordata > Aves > Charadriiformes > Charadriidae > Charadrius > Charadrius vociferus. Next base: position 1,852,654 of record NW_009648925.1, on the reverse strand, counting down.
GCCTAATGAAACCTGCAAGGGGAAGAAAAACACCTTTAAACACTTCTCCTCTAGTTTGGGGTATTATTCTGTTCCACTGATGGAAACTTCAACTTATCCTTCTAAGGAATATGCTCTAGATCAGTTTGATGGACCTAGAGAGTCTCTGCCTTTCTCTTTACTCCATTTCTGAAAGCAGGAACATGCAGTATTCTTCCCATTTAAATCCTGTGAAAGTGAAACCATTTCTACTCCTGTAAATTCACACAATATAAATGCAGAAAGGACTCTTGGGCTTATCTGATCGGACTACCTCCATTTCAGAGTTTCCTGAATTAACTCTTCCAAGAAATGGAGTATCTAGCTTAAGCCAGTAATGGAGATCCCATCACACAACTTTTGTAAGTTATTTCATTTTTACCCTCACAGATATAACGCTGTTTCTTACTTCTAAACTTACCTAATTCATATTTTATCTGAACACTTTCAACTTCATCTCACTGATACTCACAGCAACTGAGAAGAAGGAGTTATACACTCTTATGAATAAGCCTCTGCTGTTCATGCAGTTCACTCGGTTTTGCTACTGTGTCACACTACAGTCAATTAATAAATGGAAAGGAAATTATCCACTCTGTATATCTCTATACAGGAGATTAAAGGTTCAGAAATACATGTTATTTTGGCTTGTTTGGCAAAGTGATACCAAGTTCTTATAATCTCTGGGCAGGACAAACTGATGATTCTCCTACCAGGGTATACTCTTTCATGTGATAAGACCCACCTCTTTAAGGTTTTTACAAACGGAGTTTAAAAACGCCAGTCTATTAGGAGTAAAAAAAATGCTGCATGTCTTGATGACATTTCATCTGTTTGCTGAGACGTATAAAACCACTTTACAGCATTTACATTCTCCCTGGTGTCCCACCCCCTTCCCCACACAACTTACTTGACCACGGTGCTGCAGCATTGCAACTTTCAGCTACCCTACGTTCTAGTTCAGTGGTAAAAGCCTAAGAAGAGAAAAAAGGTACCAAAGATAGTATTTCAGAGTTTATACACAGAATATTTCTACAATTAACATCAGCAGTCACGTAGCTCTTGCTGAGCCATCTGTCGCATTTTACAGTTGTGTTTAGGTATCATTAACAACAGTGGAAGCCTCAGTGTGGACAGTGTGATAATAGATACTGCCTTTGCGTTGCCAGAGCTCCTCTGTCAAAAGAGGAGTGAGCATCTACAGGTGTTCGCAGTACCAGCAGTGAGGCCAATTTTGTCTGAAGCTTGTGCTTGCTGAGAGTTTATATTTCAGAGACACTGAATGATACACTGGAGAGAGATCCCACTGTCACTGGCCCACAGCAGTAAGAAAGTGCTAAATTATTCCCTTAAGAAAGCAATATAACTAAAATACATTGTTAAGGCATAACTAGAATAGTATGTAACACAGGCAGCTTTGTCCTGAGAAGAACTACCTGAATATTATCCAGATCTTTTGGACTCAAGAAAAAAACAACTTCCTGGAGAGTCTTCCGAGCATGACTACTACTGAACTTGAATACCACATCAAACATTAACTCAGAAACAAGGGTTTTAGGAAATCCAAAGCCTCCAGTTCCAATAGCTGGGAAAGCAATTGAATTCAGTCCGAGTTCTTCAGTTTTCTTCAAGCAGGAATTGATTATATCTTCTAGGATCTGTAAAACAGAAAAAAGATCCCTTTTTTTTAAAAAAAAAAAAAAAAAAAAAG
>NW_009648925.1:1840495-1850817 GCF_000708025.1 Charadrius vociferus | reverse complement strand
TTTTTAAAAAAAAAAAAAAAAAAAGGAATCATTTGTTATTCGTTCCATAGAGACTATGCTGGTATGAGAAAAAGCTCTCAGAACATGAAGGCATCTTTGAGGTCACTCAAACAGAAGTAAACGGAGTTGAGTCATCTAAACTATTTTAAATCCTGAAGCTTCAGGAAAGAATCCCAAATAAATCTCTTTTCAAAATAAATTTTTATTTTTTAATTATTAAAATGTACCTCCAGGGTCTGTCCTTTTAATCCATCCCACAAGGGAACTATGGCATGAAGCACAGACTTGCAGGCCAGAGCACCTCCACTGGTGCAGAGCACACTCCCTTCATCAGCAAACTCTCTGTCTTTTTCTTTGTCAAACTCTGCTTCGAGCGCTGGTCCAGCCTTTGCCAGCAAGGCTTTGCAAAGAGGCCCCGTGCCAAAATTCAGATCTACGCCAACACTGTTGACAATAACATCCGTCTGCAACAAAATTACAATGAAAATATCTATAGCCAGACTTCAAGTAAAAATATGCATCGACACTAACAGCACTTCCAAAGCAACGCACAGCACGAAAAACAAGACGCCGACAGAGAAATAACCTGGTTTCCATCACAGCCTCTACATACTGAGTATTCCTGGACTTGCAGGAAACCTGTGGTGGGCAGCATCAGACCCTCTGTGAGTCCCAACGCCACAGGTATCTATGTGTGAGCAGGTCATCCATCCATTTGTCCGTCCATCCAGGCAGAGCTGGCAAGCCCTTAGTGGAGGCAAGGCTGTGACTCACCTCATCCCGAGCAGATGCCAATGTCTGGGCACATGAAAAAAACCCAATGTAGAAAGTTTAACGTCCCCTTCCTCCTTTTCACTGAAGTGGGATTGTCTACATCTTATCAGTAAAGCAGCACCTCATGCACCAAAACAAGGTGAAGGGAGATGGTTGTGCTTTCATGAAATAAAACCAGCAAAGCCCCAAAGCCTGTTGTTTGCCTTGCAGCTCCACTGAAGGTCTTTTAATTACAAAGTATTTTAAATATGCATCATATTGAGCTTTTTTGTATCTACTATCGCTCTTTTATTGAAATAGGCTTTTACAGACACCAAAATGACAACAGAACCGACTAATATTGAAACAACAGGACAATAACAACAACTTAGGGAGACTTTAAATTCCCAAAGCAGAAAAATCAGGGGCAGCTGAAAGAAATAAATTTATCAAGATGCACTTTGCATCATTGAAGAAAAAAAACATAAGGGTAAGAAACTATGCCACAGGTGTAAACTGAGCTTTGATGGTCTAGATGAGTAGCAATTAAACTCTTTGTTAGCAAAAAGAATGAAAAAAACAAAACGGGGCGGGGGGGAGTAGAATCAGGTCTAGAGTTTGGCAAAACAATCTAAGCATGCACCTTTCTATGGGGTTGCTTTTCTAGAGGCCAGTAACTTCTTCATAGACTGTGTCTTTAACCGATCCAAAGAGAAGGAAACTAAAAAAAATAAGCCACATCTTTCCTGTTAGCATGACTCACAACAGTGGCCCAGAGAGGTGCTGATTTCCTGTAATATCCAGACGGGATAGCTACAGATCATATAAATACTTTTAGAAGGTATTTTAATATTTCCCTTTTAGGAAAAAAAATAAAAAAAGAGTTTTACATGTCGACCTTAGATCCGGAGAACAAATAAGACCTAGCTGGGAATGAAACACCTCGAAATTCCAAGCTGCCCACTATAAATGGCTGCAGAGTGACAGACCCCAACCTGAAATCCATCAGTTTTGCAAGCTTGCATCCTTGTTTAGGTAGCACACAGCCATTGTTTCCTTACATAGCAATTGCCTTGTAAATCAATATGACCTACTGTCATTCCTTTTCTATTTAAATTTAAAGAACACAACAAGTTATAAAGGAACTGGAAGACTAAATACCTACCGTGGCCTCCTGAATGTTTTTCGTCTCTACTCGGATGCGCAGTCCTTCATTTGTCGTAACCATCTGCAGATCCTGTTTTCTCTTCTCCTGGCTTTCTCTCAGCTTACCATTTCTCGAGCGTGACGTCAGTAGTATTGAGGGGAGTGATTTAGCTGTAAACACTGTTTTTACCGCCTGACTCAGAACCTGAACTGTTTCTTCTGCATCATCCACAAGATGAACCTCCTTCAAGCTGCTGTCCCCCATGGATTCTTCCAAGGTCTCCTTGATGGAGGATACAATCGAATACGTACACAGTTCCAGTGGAAAGCCAAAAATCCCTCCACTTATAGCAGGCACAGCTATGGAACGATGATTGTACGTTTCGGCTAGCTGTAGACTTTTCTTCACTGTCTTTCTTAACAAGTACACGCACTTTTCTGCTTCCTCCTTCCTCCACCTGGGCCCAACAGCATGAATGACATTCTTGCAGGGGAGTTTCCCAGCGCCCATGATAACTGCGCACCCAGGCTGCAAAGCCCCGTTCTTCCTCACCAGCTCGTCGCACTCTCGTTGCAGTTCTGGACCAGCCGCTTTCAACAGTGCCTCAGCAAGGCCACCGATGTGTTTTAACTCTTCATTAGATGCATTTACCACAACATCAACAGGATAAGTGCACAAGTCAGCTTTATACACTGCTACTACAACTCCATCTGACAGCATTTTCTTGTAGTACAGCTTTGTTTTCTCTTTATTGCTAACTTTTTCATTCTTCTGTTGTTGTTGTTCTTGTTCTTCTTCCAGCCTAATCAAACAGCTAAATTTCTGCTTTGCCTCAAACACACATGAATCTTTCCTCTCAGTGAAGAACTCTTTCGCACCTGGTTGATTAATTGCCACACTTTTTATGTAAAGGGATGAGAGAATTTTTTCAAACGTGGTGGCTGCTTTTGGCACTTCTGCTCTTGGTCCACTCAGAGAAATACACAGTGTCTTGTTGTCAAAACATACTGTCACACCTTTCTTCTTCAATTCAAGACAAAAACTGGATTTTTCCTTCTCTACAAACTGCACTGCCACCAGCGACTTAGCCAGGATTACTTTTTCCATGTGTATGTTTCTATCTATAAAATCATTAAGTTTCTGATAAACTTCTGTGACAGCCTTAGAAAAGCCAGCAATAACCACTTTATTTTCTTTTCCAACAGGTTCATCAATGACTACATTTTCCTGGGGAGAACTGTACTTCTTACGCAAGGAGGCAAGTAGACTGCTCCACTGATGCTTTTTAATGACCTCACCGTCCTCCACGTTGATGCACTTATATTGCAAGCCTGTCCTTATTTGCTTTTCTGCTTCTAAAAGATCTTTGTGAGCATCTCCAAATAGCAACACAGTATCATCCTCAAGCTTATAAAAGGCATTAATTTTTTTCCTAGTGAATAATATCTCTGACATTAGTTTATTGTCTACATGCTGCAGATAGTGGAAAACATAGGGATCAACAGTAACTGATGCGCACGGCATATTTAATATCTTTTCCAGTAAGTCAGCTTTGATTTTATATACTTCCACAGGTAATCCACACAACTGAACAGTTTTTTTTGTGTCATCATAAAAGATCTTTAAGCAGGGATATTCTTTGTGAATATTCTTTTCTAGCCCAGCATTGTGCAGGACAGCATACTTCCCTGGGGCCACTGACACAGAAATTTCTATGCTTTGTTTTTCGCTTTCGCTTTGCTTCATGGGTTTTTCCATGCATTTCCTCACTTCCTTCTCTGCACTGTCCACTGCTGCTCTGTTGCCTGCAATCACCACCATCTCCTCAGAAATATCAGTTATGATCAAAGCAACATCTTCCACCAGTCTGTTTTTCACATCTTTCCAATCCACTGAATTTACTTGACATTTTATAGCTATGTAACGTGCCATGATACGCGAGAACTCAGCTGAAGCATCTTGCTTCCATGTCTTGATCAACTTAATCATTGTTTTTTTCTGTTTGGAGAGAGACGATGATGGGCACAACATAATTTCTGGGTATGCACACACCACCTGGGGCCATTTTAGCTCACAATGGCAAATTGCCATTTCCTGGTTTATGTCTTGGATCAGTTTAGCCTGCTTTTGTAAAAACTGCCAGACATATGGATCTAGTGGCACCCCAATGGGGTCTGGCATCTTGACAGTTGGTCTTTCTTCTCCATAGAGAGCTGTTCCCAGGGAGTGGTAATATGGATGCACAGAAATCGGTTTCTGTTCCAGTAAATGCTGCTTTTCCAAGACAGTGTTCAGGTCTAAAAGTAAGGACACACGCATACGAACACACATACACCATTAACTTCAGATCAAGCAAATGAGACTGTTCTTAGAACTATTACATTGAATAAAATAATGGTTTTTTTTTCATTTGAAAGAGGTATTTTTATGTCTTACTGACTTCCAGCTCACTCTGTAGTGGACAAGGTAAGAGGTTTGGCTCCACCTAGTTTGGTAAATAAGCTTGTGCCTGGATTGACCTATACAGCTACACCTTGGTCTCATTTCCTAAGTCAACCCCACCACAGAGCAGGGCTGCATCAACTTACTACTACTGAAATGCTCCTTGCTCTCAACTTAAGACAAAACTCTTCGTGCCACTGCATTTTTACTTTTTTTTGTCCCCCATTTCAGTTGGAGTGGACAAAGGAAAGGAATTGTAATACTGGCAGGGACTTAAAACCACATTACAATGATTCAAATTGCTCGTTAACTTAATGTACAAAGTATTCTTAAGCAACTTCTGAGAGCCAGAAGAAAAACGATCACCTGGCAGATACCTTTAATTACAAGTAAAAGAATTCGCTAAGTCAAGAGTCTCCTCACACAGAGACACTTACCAGAGGTTGCACTGGCACAAAAACGGGACAGTGATTCAACACAAGAAATAGTAAAAAGATTGTTCTTTAGCTTTATTCTTCCCTAATAATGAAGATATTTGACCTTAATTAGTTTCTGAAAGCTAACTGTGAAAGCTGAAGTAATTGACAGATCCTGCTTCCTCAACAATTAATGAGGTATTGCAAATAAAACACTCTGTAAATGGGGAAAAAACATCAGTGGGAATAACCCATGCACAAAGCAGGTATTAAAATGTACCTTTGGTAACAAAAAAAAACCCAGAGAGGTTCTGAAACCCTAGACATGCAGTAGTATTTCTAAATCCAGAGCATTTCCCAGGAACAGGACAGTGTATGCTGGCTTTAGCGACAGCAAACCATGCTTCTCCTAATGCCCAAATTTGCAGTAATTTTCTTTCAGATCCACTGCCTGGGAGCACTTTGGTCAGGCAAAGGACAGTGTTACCTTTGTGATCACAGAAAGTAATGATGGCCGAGTTCTTCTCAGGGAAGAGCTGGACATCTGACACAGGCGTCCCTCCATTCTGCACACTCTCAAAGTAAGCCGAGATGTAGTCTGCGGAAACACTGGCCGGTATGTTTTCAGCCTTGATACTCCGGGTCAATTCAAGAAGCCTGGCAGTTATTTTTAATTCTTTAACTCTCTTGTTTTGTGAACACTTTTTGACAAATTCTTCAGTATCTGTAAACAGAAGAACAGTATGAACCGACCATATTTTCCTGGGTCATTATCAGCCCTGGCTATCACTTCTGGCAGAGAAATGAGACGAGTCTACTTCTCCCTGTATTTGGAGCAAGACTGTCCTTGGTGCCAAATAACTCTGTGTTGTAACAAAAAAGGGGAAATGCACACAGCCATGTTACTCTCTGCTATTCACTACCGCTATGTCTCTGTTCCCCTCTTACTCGTCTCTTCATGAACTTCTCACTGTTTCGCTGTCTTCTCAAATGGAGACTTTATATACTACAATAATTTGCAGAACTCATCTCCACACTCAGTCCGCTTCTAATTCTTCTCCACCTAACCCAAAATAAGACAGAGACAATGAAACATTCTCATCCAACTTCAATTAATGAAGATGTCATTTTCTTCTTTTAAGTGTAAGATTTGAATCGCAGGCATTTTCATGGAGCTGTAAGTCTTACATCTTTCTTGAGCAACTACAGTCCAGATACTTTTTAAAAACTGTCTGAATCTCTAACGGTAGAAGAATCAAGCTCTGAAAGCTATAACTCATACATATACATGGAAATGAATGACGGCGTTCATCCTGTCTTACCGATACTTTTTATAAAGGTAGCTACAGCAACATTTATTTCAGGTATCACTTCCACAGTGAAGTCATCATTTACTGTCAGGCCGCTGATGCTCTCCAACAGCATACTTAAGCATTTTAGACTGCATGCTTGTATGTTTTCAAACACCACCAAAGGTGAGGTCTCTGCAGACTTTTCTGCAACATTCTTCACAGAGCCAGCTTCCTCCTGGAGTTTGCCATTTGGAATAAAACTCTCTGCTTTCTGCAAGGCTTTTGCATCACCTTCAACACAAAGAGAAATAAGCCACATAACATATTGGTACATGTTTCCTGGAATAAACAGATTTTGCTTACCCTTTCTCTCCTTTCCTTTCCCATAAAAAGAGATTATCTAACCCATCAAATACTGCAGGGTAGCCCGGGACATTTTGGGATCCAAACCAGCCCAGACGCAATATTCTGCAGGGCTGCAGGCAGCTTCTTTGGTGGCACAAAAATAGCCACGAGTAAACAAGTCCAAGGTCACTGTTATATCTCCGTGTTGGAGACATGAATAAAATAAAATAAAATCCATTACGATAATCGGCCACAGCTGCTGAGGCGTTCGTAAGAGTTGTGAGAGACCCTGCAGCCTCTGCATAGGTTTCTTGGCCCAGGTGCAGGCATAAAAAGCCCAAAGACCGCTCAGGACATCCACAGGCACCATAGGCCCCCAGTAGCTCTGCATGACTCTATGCAAAGCCTCCTGATGACCACCGTGCCGCACTGTCACTGTAGCATGACAACACTGAAGGACCCATGTGCACAGAAAGCTGGCAGCGATGCAACAATATTTGGCAGACAGAAAATAGAACAGGGGCTGCCCACCAAGTACCCCAGAAGTTCAGCGGCTGCTGGAGGAAGGAACATCTCCAGCTTTGCAGACAGATGAGGGTAGAGGTGGGAGAGAACCTCCGAATGGAAGCAAAGTGCTCCTCCGCATGCCTGAGTAAACTCAAAGTGTCACACAGGTGTGTGGCGACACAACTGTCCAACAAGCAATGGAAAACAGTGGTAACAGAGCGCCGCAGGGTGGTGGGGGACCCCAGGGTGCTCAAGATGGCCATGCTTGCAAACAAAAGCAGTTCTCCACTCCTTGCCACAGCAAACACAATCAGGAGTATAAGCCCCTCTCAGTTTGGCAAACCAGAACATCCCTGCACCATGGTGGGGAGACAAACATCAAATGAAACCCTGACGCTCATCGCCCTCAGTGTAAACCTCCAGAGCCACCATCTCTGGCTGTGGCAGAGGACATGTACAACTGAGGGGAGAGGAGCTCGGTGGGGCAGTTGTACACCTGACCAGGGACAGGGGAGTCAGGTAAGGTCTCCGCTTGCTTTTGCTCAAGAACACCCAAAAACCCCTAAATCCTGGAGCAGCCCCCAACAGGCTGGCCGTGGGCGGCAGCCCCAAGGACAGAAACCGAGACGTGGGGTGGGAAGGCTCGAGCAGGCGGCAGCGCAAACAAGCCAGCTCTGCCCACTTGCCAGGTTTACAAGGTCTCCGGAGGTACAACAACTGATACCAAACCCACAACACTTACAGAAGACAGCTGCCTTTGAAGGCCTACCAGCATAAGCCCGACAACAGGAAAACAAAAGAAACAACCGCAGATGCAATAGCTCTACAGATGCTAGTTATTCATTTCTAGATCGCCGACAGGAATCACCTGCTCCACTGTGACCAATGACAAAACTACAAAAAAGCCAAAACCGAAAGATCACCCAACGAAGCAACTCAGAGCAGCATCTAGAGATTTTCAGGGTCCTCTCTAGTATAACCAAAAAATAGCAGATGACAACTTTGAGTACCTAATTTTGAAAGGAGGAAACCCATCCAAAACAGCACCGAACAAGACTTCATATGGAAAGGAAAAGATAGAGGGGTAATTCCTGAAGAACTTCCTGGTTAACTGGTCTGTCTTGGGGCTGAGTATTTACTCTTCACGGACGGGGGTATATTTAGGTTCACAGTACTGTTTTCTAGATTGCTTTTTGAACCATAAAGCTGAGCAAAATATTGCTGAAAGAGGACCTAACCGAAGTCACTGAGGTACTTGGGAGATGCACCACTTGCCTTTACAGACTTTCCTAACTGTAGGGAGCACAAAGACACCGGGCCTGGGCTTAAGACCTTCAATCTACATGTTTCTATACAGATCTTATCTTAGAGCAGTTATGCAGCATAACAGAACTAAATCCCTTTCTGGAGACGCTCCTTTGATTAAAAAGGCTATTTTAGAAGCTCAAACCAGGCGTGTGGTCTAAGTCTGGCAAGGTGAACTCCATCCTTGGTGATAAACTCTGTAGTGTCCCTGGCCAGACATCTTACCCTGTATAACCTGAGTCAGGCTGCCAAACTCAGAAACTGTCGGCACAACTCCCCACAGAACTTGAGCTGCGTGTGGAGAAAAGCACCAACATTTTCATTTTACAAAGAATCAGCACACAGAGTGATGGATAACATTTTACCTTTTGTTTGAAGGTTGCCCATGGCATCCAGAGCCTAAAATAAAATGAAAGCAAAATATTAGTGACTGATTTGATGCTCTCACCACTATTTCAAAGCTCTGGTTATGATTACAATTTTTATTCACCTTTGTGCGAACTAATTTTTCTTCAAATGCCTCCCCTTCAGCAGCTAGTGCTGTTTCAGGCTCTGTGACAATCAACTTCAATACTCCTTTTTCTCCCAAATACAGCTGATGAGACTGTCTCTCAAGAACTTGCTGCTTCACTAAATAAGAACAAAAAAACCCAGTGAAAATCTGAATAGAAATACAACTTCAGATTATGTACCACTTTTCCACCGTTATATTAGGATGCACATACTGTCACACAAAATGAAAGAGCTTTAAACTCAATAACGCTAACACAGCACAGTCGAGGCTTTCCTCCTGAAAAGGAACTGAAGAATGGCAGAGGATATTATTTCTGAAAAAAAAAAACCAAAAACAACCAACCAAAACCCAACCAAAAACCAGCAAATGATACGCAGCTGGTGCAAAGCTCAGCTCCACCACACATTTCGTGGCTAGTGTCCGGCAGGCAGCCCTGCCCTGGGGCTGCAGCACGAGGGTCCTGGTACCGGCCCCATGCCTTGCACACCCTCTTCCAGCCAGTGTCAAAAAATGGCTTGGGACTGCATGTCCTGAACTTACCAGCTGGTCGAGTCAGGAACTGGGAAGCATGATAGGCAAAAGAAAAAAAAAAAAGTATGTATATATATGTGTTTATGCACATATGTGTACATACATGTATATGTATACATTTAACACAACTGGAGCTAAATGCTTTCCACCTTGCTGCAAGTTTATATAAAAACATGCACATTATATATGTCATATTTTAATATATATCTGTAACTACAATATATATTGTTATACTAACATAAGCTGTATTATTAGTTATTATTAAAGGGGGCCTACAGGAAAGATGGGGAGGGACTCTTTATCAGGGAACATAGCGATAGGACGAGGGGTAATGGCTTCCAACTAGAAAAAGGGGGATTTAGAATAGGTATTAGGAAGAAATTTTTCACTGTGAGGGTGGTGAGACACTGGCCCAGATTGCCCAGAGAAGCTGTGGATGCCCCATCCCTGGAGGTGGTCAAGGCCAGGCTGGATGGGGCTTGGAGCAACCTGGGCTGGTGGGAGGTGTCCCTGCCCATGGCAGGGGGGTTGGAACTCGATGATCTTTAAGGTCCCCTCCAACTCTAACCATTCTATAATTTTATTCCAAGTGCAATCTAGAGAATACTACTGTGCATCAAGATTAATACATATGCATATATACCTGGTAGGGCACATTTATTAACTTATAGCCTGGAGTTATTCAAAATGCAATCCAGAAGTTAGCACTAAGCACCAAATTTCATCATATGTAGAAGCAAATACCTATTATATAGTCTATATTGCATATTACGGGATGTATATGACACATTGTGTACTACAGAGGTGTATATAGATTCATAGAATGGTTTAGGTTGGAAGGGACCGTGAAGACCATCTAGCACCATACACGCTAGACCGTATTTATCGCACCACACGCTGTAACTGAGTCATTATAACACCTTTTAACTTGCGGAAAGCCACGGCTGGTGAGCGACGCACCCCCGGTCGCTCCCTCCCGCGGGGCGACGATGCGCCGACCCCTTCCGAGGCCCCCTCCGCCCTCGGCCGCCGCCGCCTGGACCCCACCCCCGGCCCCGGCCGCTCACCCT
>NW_009648925.1:1818915-1840110 GCF_000708025.1 Charadrius vociferus | reverse complement strand
CGGAAACCCCGGGGGCCTGCCGGAGGAACGAGGTCCCCTGGCTGCCATCGGCCTCCCCCGCCCCGGCCTGTAGGTGGTACCGGGCTGGTCTGGGGAAGCAGCGGCTCTTACCCCTCGCCTGGGCAGAGCCCGGGGCTACTGGCCAAGGTGCGGGCTGGGCTGGCCACGAACAGCACCACGGGTGCTATTAACTCCCTTATGTTCAACTACTTCTCCCAGAAGGGGAAGGGACAGGGACTTATGGGTTGGGGAAAAAAACCCAACCCTAAACCAGCTATAACGAAGTATTAACAATAAAAAGAAAATAATATTAATAAGAAAATAAATACATGTAAATATATACAAAACCGATCTCGAGCTCCCCGGATGATGATCACATCACCGGCCGGCACTGGAACTGGACTCAGGGCAGCGGATGGGAACTGGGTGCAGGAAGGCACGGATGGGGATCACAGGCAGACGAATGGACAGAGTCCTCCTCGGACGTCGGCCACTGAAGGAAGAGGGCTGATCCTTTGATCCCTCCGCTTTATACCGCGCAGGAGGCAGATGGGATGGAATACCCCGTTGGTCAGTTTGGGGTCACCTGTCCTGTCCGCTCCTCCCCGCAGGTGGGACCCTGCTACGTTCTTCAGCTTCCAGCCCTCCACGTTGGCACGTAACACAAGCGAGGTGGCCTTGGTTGTTATGGCAATAAGTCTAAGCTGGAGCCTCTCTGCATACCATGCCTTAGGAGTAACTATAAACATCAAACCTTATCACCGCTAGAAGGACTGTCTGAAAAACATGCCGTTCATTTTGGAGAGTGCAGTCTGTTAAAAGAGACTTCACTGTAAAGTAAAATTACTGAAAAGAAAATTGGTTTTGTTCTGCCTCAAACCAGGACAGCCGTGCTGGATGCCCTAGGCACCTGGAATGCATGCACTGGTAGAAAAAACACTTTGGTGTTCTCCACGGCTTCTTGTGGTGATGGAGATGCAGAGAACAGATGCGTTACTCTCTCCTGAGGAGAAAGGTCAGAGTGGTACCAGTGACTCATCAGTTCCAGTGAAGCACCCCGAGCCATCACCTCTGCCTCCTGTCGTGTTGATGAACCAGTGACATAATTTGTTATAGGTATCAATTAAGTTTATTCATTTTAAAAGCAAAACTTTAGACTTTTGGGCCCCATGCCCATATCTTGACTTCAAGCACTAGGAATACAGTCAGCATTTTTCAAGTTAGAAAACTGACGTGATCAAAAGCAAGAAAGCCCAAAGCGAGCGGTTCCAGCACCAGTGATGGCACGGGGTGTGAACAAACAGCCGGATGCTTACAGCTCTGCTGAGATACTTGCAGGCTCACATTATTTCACCCCACCTTCCCTAGAAAACGTGGTCCTCAGCTATGTTTACTCTGCAATGATTATTACTCATGTGGAGACACCAACCCACAGTAAAAGTTTAAAGTAACAGCAACCTATGTAAAGCAAGTATTGGAACATTTTCTCTTCATCATCCAACCAAATAAGAAGTCAAACCTGATACATTTGGAGGAGTCAAGGGTTTTTAGGATTTGGAGGTGGATGCATCACCGTGCTTTTTTCACTAGAAGATGTTACAGTATCTAAGGCTGAGGCATATATTTTTATTCCATCAACATGCTACAAAGAAGATGATGTTGCTTTGCTTCTTGCCCCCTCCAACATGGAACTCTGAACTTTGGCTTAATGATCACCCCTTTGAGATAACGTATTTATTTAAATCTCAGAAACCCCCCCCCCAACTCCTCTGTTTTCTGCTTTGCTCTATCCATTTCGCCTTAAGATCACAGGAAGGTTGCTGCAGCTGGTATATGATCACAGAAATACCTTTCCCGTCTCTCTTAGGCAATATGTAAGTAACTCATGCAACTTCTATAACCTTCTGTAGAACCTCTTATTAACTTGCCAGGGAGGGTTATTCTGTTAAAACAAAGCCATACTTGAGACATCGAGTTCATTGAAGTTCATTGGTCGAAAACAAAATGTTAAATGTTTGGGGAGGTTTAGGCAAACACAAGCCATGAACTATAATTAGTTTGTTTATTGAAAACCACTATACTGCAATTCATGATGCAGATTATCATTTACAGAGTGTAAGAAGCCATCAGAAACGCAACATCAAGCGGCCAGTAACTGAAAGAAGATCTCTTCCAATCCCCCACCAGTCCTTACTTCCTAGTGCAACCAGGACGGCCGTAAGGCTGCACAGAATGGCTAATACATTATAAAGGCTTGACCTGTAGTCTAACAGCAGTTTTCAGTACAATAACAAGCTCAAGTGTTAAATACTCTCAGTTACTCTGAGTGTAAATAAGCAGTCTATTTCAGTGCTATCAAAAATTGCCAGAAGTTGCTTAAATATAAACAAGCTTTAAGAATTTAATCTGATAAAACTGTTGATTGTTTTCATTGTGTATTTTCTTATAACTGTTTCAGTTATAAGATGGAAAGACATCAACTTGGCTGCGATCAAAATGCTTATCTAGTGAAAGTGATAAGGTATTCTGGGTAAGCTTGAATGTCATTAAATATGACGAACAGGGATGGCTGGTTCACATTATCAGTTGAACTATCAAACAGATCGATAGAGTTGCTAGCGTTTTTTGGTGCTGGAGTAATTGATCCTTTTGTCCCCCGAGAATATTCTCCAACAAGGACTCGAGCCAAGTACATGTACTTCTTCCCATCCACATCTGGTTTAGAGTAGGTGTCATTGGCAGAATACATGGCGTTAACAGCAAAGTACGTTCCGTTTCCAAAGTGTGCAGCTGTAGTCAGAAAAACAAGCATTTGTGAGCGTTTCAGTAGCAGCAATCACTTATCTGCCACCTTCAGAGCCTGGGAATCTCTTGAAAATTTTGCTTTTTATTTACAATAGGGAGACTTAACAAAAATAATTTAGCATACAAGGCAGGACTATACAGATGGCATGGCAAATCAGTCCTAGCCCTATTCAGGAAAACAAGAGTTGTTTTGAAATTCACATTACCGTGCATTCCAGCATAGCTCCGGTTAAATCCATAGTTGTTAATTAAGGTTAACGACTCCTTACTTGTCCCATGAAACAGAAGCCTCTCATTATTTATGTTAACATTTTTGTTATCCATCTCACGCTTTTTTATTTGGTAGGCCTTCCAAAAAAATGGGTTCTGTATCCTTTCAATCTGCAAAGTTTGAAAGCAAGACACATTTTCTTTAGCTTGCTGTTATGAAGACAACACTGTATCAACTACTCAACTTGCTTCCAAGACTCTCCTCCTAGCTCCAATGCGTGTATGCCAGATTATGAAATAAGTTCATGAAAACACACCAAACTGGCATGATGGACAGCAGAACCCAGCCCAAAACATGACAGAAACATTCCACGGGAAACAACATAGGACAGTTTTGCAGGTTCCTGGGGCATGGATGACATGCCTACCTGCAAAGCACACATGGCTTAAGCGAGCAAATGCTGTGCTCTACTATAGCAACAACGATTTAAAGGAAGAGCACT
Organism: Charadrius vociferus; assembly: GCF_000708025.1. Lineage (NCBI taxonomy): Eukaryota > Metazoa > Chordata > Aves > Charadriiformes > Charadriidae > Charadrius > Charadrius vociferus. The sequence continues at coordinate 1,836,592 of NW_009648925.1, read as the reverse complement.
CTCCCTGGGTGCTGAAGAAGCGACTGCTTAAGAATCGTTCCAAATGCCTCAACAGCAATATGAAACTGATGCTGATCAAAGTTATGGACAGTCAGAAAGACTTGCGCAACTTCAGAAAGCCTAGCGGAATTTATTTTTCCCTTGTTATGAGTATTCTTCATCACTTATTATCAAAGTATTTATGCTCAGAACCAATGACATGCTTTTACCTTTTCAATTTTAAATGACTGACAGGTCTTCAGAAACCTTTGCTGCACATCTCTATATTCTTTTGTTTCTGGTTTTAGCTCCACTATCTCGAGTCGCTGATTTTGCATATCGTCCCACGTTGCAGGGAGAACCGTTGACTCCTGATCTGCGGAAGAAACACAATCAATCAGATTTACCCAAATCCTCTGCTTAAAATAAAATATGCCCTGCTACAAACCCTTCTAAAACCCATACACCTAGCTTATCACTACTGGCTACTGGTCTTTGTTGGCCAAGAGCATTCCATGGGTCTTTTACCAGAGGATTAGGGCGTTGCAGTTTCTAGTTTGCCACTGCACTGGAAATCGATGTGCCTGAGTTAGTAGACGAATCTGTTCTTTGCAGCTGAAGAGGGACCCTTTGCAACATCTTTTCCCAGTAGCCTTCCCTGCAAATCAAGTTTTCAAGGACATGGAGCAAACGCAGATTTACTGCGTAGTTAATGCTCATCAACTAGGAGACTAGGAGCAAAGCACCTGAACGCAGAAGGTTTTAAATTAAAACATTCAAGAATATACTCTCCAGTCTTCCCTTTCTTCCCTTCTCTCATTTCACGCCAGGCCTAGTATCTAGCTGCATCGCCAAACAGTAACACTGACTGATGCATATGCTACAGACATCCAGCATTATAGGTTCCCTCAATTAGAAGTGATATTTTTGGTAAGAAAACAAAAGGTAAAAATATGAAAATATGTGCAGGAGGCATTACTAAGGCACAGGGAGCTGCACAGTTACTTAAACCGGTCCACTTTCACTTTCAAGTGTTAAGTGGAAAAAAAGTTGCTCCCATTAAAGTATAGTGTGCCCCTGTAAAACTGAGTCACAGCAGCACAAGTAATACACTGGGAAAAGCCCTGTATTCATAAGTAAGAAAAAGGTAGCTCCTTGTATTGTATAGGACCAGAAGTAAATGAAAGAGGGTACATCTCAAGAACAGAAATTAGCCGAGATCTAGAATGACAACTGCTTCAAACATCTAATTATTGCTAGTAACCCTGTTAGGTAATGTGTTCTGAGGTTCTTATTTTTCCAATTACTTTAAATAACTGCAGGGTTCTTTTATTTTCGTTTCCCAATTCAGTTCCTTTCTACATTCTCCAGAAACGGACCCACACAAAGCTCCTAACAATATTTTGCATATTCTTACCATTTCTTAGTCTTCTAGGCTGCACGCAACCTGGTTTGAACGTGGGAACATCAGTCTGTCAAGATGCTTTTACTTACCTTCAGATTTATCAACACGTATAATGCGTGTCTGGTTTCCTTGGTCATCCACAGCACATCTAGTTTTTATATTCACTGTGTATTTCTTCTCATTAATGATGACTGAAATGTCTTTCTGCTTTCCTATGAAAGCATCTTCCAAGTGCATATTTGTGAGACTGTCAAAGGGCACGTAGCAATCCTTTCCAAAATATTTCCACTCAATTAAGTTTTGTAGAAGTTCTGCCCTGATCTCTTCCTGTTTAGCAGCTTTTACCCTGTGGATCATTTCCCGAATATTTGAATAAGCAATCCAGACATCTTTCTCAACACCTGAAATTTGAACAGTGGTACCATCCAAACAAAGAGCAATATTTAATTTCTTTTGTAGGTCATCCAGTTCCTCACTCTCCGCTTCGCCGAAATAGAAGATAGACTCATCTGTGATTTCTGTTTTAAACTGTTCCTTTAAAATTACACTTTTCAACCAGTTTTCAGCTTCTTCCACTTTCTTTTTGTTTTCACCACAAATCTGCACAACAGCCACGTTGATTTTCTTTTCCAAAACTGCTTTGTTTTTTTCTTTTGGGGAAGGTTTCTCAGAGCTCCAGAATGCTACATTGAAATACACAAATGTTGTAATTAACATTATCAGCTGGTGCTAAACAGATTGATCTATAACCTGCATTTCATAGAATCATAGAATGGTTAGAGTTGGAAGGGACCTTAAAGATCATCAAGTTCCAACGCCCCTGCCACGGGCAGGGACACCTTCCACTAGACCAGGTTGCTCAAAGCCCCATCCAACCTGGCCTTGAACACCTCCAGGGATGGGGTACATATTTAAGTGACATCTACTTACATTTTAACTTGGAAAACAACGATTTGGCTGCTGTTTTAGCAGGCCTTTCTCTTTTCTGCATGCTTTTCTGGAACACACTCAGCAGATGTGGCTGAAAGATGACAACTTTAATAGTTTTCACAGATGGAGCGGTGTTACTCCTTGCAAAGTCAGTTACTGCATCTATCATGTCGTCAGCTACTACAGCTGGATCACGGCCTGCCTCACCTGAAAGAAGTTATAAACATTTTGCCCTTAAAAAGCATTAATAACTGTTACAAACGGTTAAAACATCTTTGAAAGAACAGTTATGAAGATATCCACAATCACTTGGCTCACAAACAAGTTGGAAATCACTTCAGGCTGGCAATTAAGAAAGGTTTCTATTTATCAGGAAAAGGAGGTTCGAGACCACCTTTCCAGCAAGGGAAAAACAGAATTTTACTTTTGTTGACATGGTGACCGATCGGATTATGATGTATACTACACAGGTTGGTTACCTAATAGGCCACAGGCCTGACGCTCAATGGCCCAATAGCCAACTCTTTGCTGAAAAAACAAGTTTTGTTTTATTCACGTGTGAGGTCCCTGCATGTCCAGTTCTGGATTCTCTGACTCTAGGGATTTCTACTGATCAAACTGAAAATAACAAGAGAAACAACCTGTCCTGCTTGACAGGCTGACATTCCATCCATATCAACCCTACTTGTGCGGCTGCTAGCCAGAGTTGCATCATCTACCGATTTGAGCAATGGAGTAGCAGCCTCCTGGATTAATTCTCTGATGAGCTGCCCATGTGTATCAGGCTGCTGTGACAAATATTTATGGTTCTCCAGGAAGCACAGACATACCTTTGAATTCCTGTTAGCAAGGAAGCGTCAGCTCTAGAGCACTCATACTCTTTACATACTAGCTGACTGCAAGGAGCGAGACTTTCTAGGTCTTCATAAGCTTCTAATAACAGTTTTAAAGTCTGCAGTTTCTGAGTGTATTTTCACCAAAGAATAAACCCTCCAGATAAATCAAACTCAGCACTTGAGCCCTGAGATCAGCAAAATTCATCAGCTGAATTCACTGAACCCATTTCAGACACAAACCTGTTCCAATTGCTGGGAAGGCGACAGAGGTGTACTGCTGTAATTCACACTCCTGAAGCACTTTGGAGACGAGGAACTTGATATCATCTTGGGCAACAAAATGGATAATTCTTTTGCATGGCAGCCTTCCTCCTTGGGTGGTGATATAGCACTTGTTCTGTTGTGAGGCTGAAACATTAAGTAGGAGAACAAAATCAATCAACAATTGTCCACAATATAGATGTGTACTAATCCTCATTAGGAGATAAATAGTGACAAATACGCCCCAGGAGAAGCTCCAAGTCTCCTCCCACAAACTGTGCAACCCCCTCCTCTCCTTATGTTCAGTTTCAAGGCACAAGGATTCATTTTATGTTTGTAAAATATTTGCGTCATTTGGCAAATGCATTTTGTGGGCCTTTATTTGTCAAGTTTGCCCTGCAGACTTTAAGAACTTCATGCAGACTAGTACTACACTGTCTTCACGCACGCACAAGCATGCCACCTACCCTCAGGTGCCTGCCTGAATTACCCTCTTGGCCTGTGCAACACAGGTTTACCTCTTATCTCCTCCACATAATTCTTTTTCCTTTGGTTGGTCTTCCAAGCTGACCTCCACATCCCCTTTCCCGCTTCCCTTAGTTGGTGGGGTTTTAAACCACATATTTGTCCATCCCTACTCCCCGTTTCTTGCATTTGCTGTTCACTAGCTGAATTTGGTCTACAAATAAATGCCTCTTCTGAGGCAGGAACCCAACTTCATTAGTTTTGCCCTCTTGGTCACACAGAGCATGGGTTGCTAGTTCAGCCAACAGCAAACATGTATTTTCTCACTCGGGAATGACAAAAGGAGCTGCAGGTAGACAGTTGCTTCCAGTGACGTATGGCTTCTCTGTTAACATTTCTGCCAACATCATCCCTTGCTCATGGCTCTGTTTGATGTAGACTTGATTTGTTTTTATCAAGGAAAGCTCTATTGTAATAAGAGGATGCAATGATGAATAGATTTAGTTCTTTACATATGCTTAGAAGCCCTCTCTTCCTGAAGATTTTTCTTTTCCTTCGCTCATTAGATGTTTTACAAATATCACAGTAGTTGATGTAACACAGTGCATAATACAGACGGCTGTACAGTAGGCACTGAGAAAGTATTCCAACAGATTCCCTGCTGCGCACAAACACCTTCAGAAAGGAAGACAAAAATGTTGTACCATACCTAGTTGAGCACATTCATCTTCCACTGCTTTTCCAGCACCGCTCAGAATTGCTCTGGAGACACCTTAAATGAGAAGAGGCATATGAGTCCACTGTTACTACTGTTAATGCCGTTAAAGTCCCATCCGAGGCAGAACTGTGTACCATATAATATCTAAAATATCTTAATCCTGATAACAGTAAATGTTATAGTTGAAGAGCACTGTTGCCTAAATTTTAGGCTTATGCTTTTCAATTCAAAGCGGAGTCTAAAGTACCTAACAAGTTTCACTGAGGTCAAAATCTCATTGAAGTTTGTCTTCTTTAGTCCAAGAGATATTCTATAAAAAGATTCTATAAAAAAATTATTAGTTTCCCTTTCTGCAAGAGTCTTAAACATGCCACCCTGTAACACAGATTAACAAGAAAAAGAAAGTTTCAGACACTTCCTAATTGAACCTCTGTACCCTAAGAAGAAAAACAGAAAGCACACTGTTAAACAAAAGGGTTTGAAACCTTGAAAAGAATACTTCCTACTCTCCTTATCCAGCCCTTCCAACTACATGTACTGTTTTCAAATACAGTACCAACTAAAATACCTGTTTGTAGGCTGAAGGTTTGGTTTGTTACGTTTACAATGACATCTCCCTCTTCCTTGGTAATATCTCCTTCTGCCACCCGGAACACAATGGAACCAATCCTCATTTCATGTACATCCTCTGCTGGGGTTGAAGAGGTACCAGAGGAAGCTGCAGGAAAGAAATACAGACCCTGAGCAGAAGGGAGCAAAGAGATAAGGAACTAGTGCATGGGTACAGTGCCTCCAGAGACCACAGTTTGCCTCCAGACTCGGGCAGTGAAGAGGACTACCTGCTACGTTAACTGAAAATCATTCCTTCTCACAAGAGCCTCTGATCAACTTTCACCTATTCCCACCATTGCTATTCATCCCAAGATGACAGAAAAAACTTGTTTTGCTGTAGACTTGGTATACAGACACTACTTTGTGATGTTTTATTACATAAGCCTTTGTGAAACTCCAGGGTAAGAGAGCAGCAAACTTTCCAAGTCTCGCTCCCTTGCTCCTCTGCCTCACAGAGTTTTCAGGCAGGTTCTCTACTGCATGACAGGAACTTTTTACCTATGCACTATTTGTAAAAACTTGACAGTTTCAACATGTAACTTATTTTCTACACGCTGCAGTTCCATGAGGCTGGATAACATCAAAGATATTTCAGCTTGGTTTTGCTATTCATCTGAACGTGTGAAAGATTTACAGTGGCCTCTTTGTATTCTCTGAAGTCATAAAACCAAGAACTCGCCTGCCTTCCCCAGGACACAGGAAGACACCGACCTGTTCATGATCTAATCAAGTACTGCTGCAACAAAGTGTGCCCTTGGCACATGATAGCTTCCGCTGTCCTGATTTGTAGGGGCACTATCCAGATAATGAATCACGGTACTTTTTTTTCTTCTTAGCATCTCCAACACTGTTTCAGATATTACAGGCACTCAGCCTAAAAATACTATATGCTGCCTTTACAGCAACCACTTTGACTGTTACTTAGACTTTGGGAATGACATGCTTACCAAACAAATACCTAAACATCCATAATGAATGCATTCCCTAGAATATTTAAAAGAATAAAAAAAAAAAAATCCACTAGGCACAGCTTCTGCAGAACAAGCTTACCTGCCGCTTGGCTAGCCCTATTTGGAGAACTCCTCTGCACTTCAACTTCTACAGTATTTCCACATCTGTTTTCAAGTTCATCTACAAATTCCTACAGAAGGAAATTACAGTCAACCCCTGTAGAAGTCTTTCAATTACACAGTAGAAATACAGGTTAGAAAAGTAAAGTCAAAAAACATTTAGAAAGAGCTTAGTGAAAATTACTTCATACCATCTGCCACAATGCCGATGGCGAGTCTTGACCCCGTTGTTCTCAGAGAGCAAGGCGAGCAACAGACAGAATAGGCAAATAACCAGCTCCAAGCCCTAGTTACACCCCAGAGGGGTACATGAACAGACGGCACCCCCACACCAGGGGCTAGTGTACACTCTAACTCAAGTCTCGCAGCTAATGCCACCCTTCTCTACGCACAACAGCTCAGGCTTTGGTGCAGTAGCCTTCAAGTTTGGCCCTTCAAAATGTCTTAGCTACTGCACAAAACAGCAGAAGTCGACAGATGCAGGAATACTAATTTGGACATTAATTCACAGCATGACTGTCCCCTTTTGAGAGATTCATGTGTGAAATGAGTAACTTGAGCGTGGATATAGAAAATTTGTGCTAACGTGATACTGAAGAAAGGGGGATGTGGAATAAGGATATGCTTTCTAATGGAGAAGTTTACCGGCATGGCAATCTTAGCGTAATTTTCTTCCTAAAAAGACATTAGCATTCCACTGAAAGCACTCCTTTTTCCAAGAGTGAAGACATCTATGCAGGAGTTGCAGCAAATTTATCTGTAGGCAAGTCCTACCTACATACTGAAGAATTAGGCGGCATTATGAGATAAAGAGTAATTACAGTTTCATCTGTATTATTGCCAGGGAACAGAAAAGGACAGGAAGGGAGCAGAGCTGTACAGGACAGGCAGGTGGCCATGAGGGGTAGAATCAAAAAGACAACTTTCAGTACAGACAAAATAGACTGTCAGCACACTTCTTTAGTATAAGAACAAGCACCCTGTGGATTCTTTGGAGATCATCAGATAGCCAAGTATCATGAGATAGACCCCAAAAACCCAGCACGTAATAGAGACAGAAAAACATAGTAACTCACCTGAATATTATCTGTGTCTTTTGGGTGCAACAGAAAGTGAACATCCTCAAGAGAATTTACTCTGTTTTTACTACTGAATTCAAACACTTTGTCAAACAGTAGTTTAGCAACAACAGACTTTGGGAATCCTAAATTCCCTGTCCCAATCGCTGGGAAAGTAATTGATTTTAAAGACAGATCCTCAGCAATCTGCAGGCATTTTGTGATGATGTCACCCAAGACCTGTAAAGCACAATTATTTTTTCAATTACTGAATGTAATTTTTTTGCAACATAGCACTTTTCCTTTTAACTATCTCTTGGTATTAAAATACAATAATTGCATATATCACAAGGAATTTATTAGTCAACAAGGGATTAGCCACACAACTGAAAAAGAACAGCCCAAACTCTCTCATCTCCCACAAAACTGTCCCTCATTTCAAAGGAGAAGTTGCATTAAAGCCACTATAAAGCCCAGCCAAATTAGAGTTCAGGCAAATAAAAACCCTTATACCTTTGAAGGTGCGTGTTTCTGGGACCATACAGGTACAACAGCATGAAGCACAACACTGCAGCCTAGATTGTAACCTTCTGTTTTCAACACAGATCCTTCCCCAGGTGTTTTTCCTAAGCCTTCTTCGTTCAGCTCCTTCTGAAGCATTGGCCCTGCCTTCCTCAGCAAAGCTTTGGAGAGCAGCCCTTTATCAAGCTGGAGATCTCTGGTAACGCTGGTGACAACAATGTCTGTCTGAAAAACACACAAGCAAAAACTCTAGCTTTTAAGTATCAAATTTAAATTTTGCACTGATTCATTAAATACAGCCTGCCTGCTGATTTACAAAGTAAATTTTTGGGGCAGCAATCAGAGAGTGAACACGGTTTTAGAATAAACCAGAAGTTATGCTCAATTCTAATATCATGAGCCTGCCTCAAGCAACACAGAAGCTGAGTTAAACAGTGAAATTCATTTCAACCCAATGGGAAAAAGTTAAAAATCTGCATCGCTGGTCAACTCATTCTACCTCCATTTGAAAAATGTTTATGCAAGTTTGTTCTCCAAGAGAAGCTCACAGACTAGAAATCTCTGTTCGATGAGGTGAGCAGGACCTCCCACGCCTGGCTGGTCTAGAGGAAAGGGAGATGCTGAAGATAAACAAGACTGGGGGAAAGCTACGGAGAAAGAAATGAGAAAAGCACTATCTCACATAGAGAAATACAAAGGGCTATGAACATTGTGTCAAGCACTAAATTCAGCTCCCCAGGAAGGACCTCTATACCCATTTTAATGTCTATTCTGCCCTGGCCAACTGGAGGAGCTGCATGCACAAGCTGTGAGAGGCATCTACTCCTGAAAGGATTTGCTGGATGCTACAGAAAGGGTTCTGAAAGGAGTTGCTTCCAGTATCGGTGATCTCAGTAAAGTAGCTATCAGCCACCTAACAGCAATTCAATACTGGAGGCAACTGGAAATCTATTAGTGAAGTTGGTTCTCCACGAGAAATGCAATAGCAACTGCACGTTTCGTGCCAGTGTTCACCAACGACATAACGGATAACAGTTCTCCAGATCAAGATGCGACAGATGCAGGGAGAACCAGACTGGCTGTGGGCGCAAGGCTCAAGATGTGCGTGGCTGTGCTGCCTGGGGACCACAGTGGATCTGGGAGCAGCCCAGCCACTCTTGCACGGCAAGGCACTGGTGTTAACCAACACCCAGCACCCTCTTTTGCTTTTGCGGTGGTACCACACTCTTGTAACCTGAATTTCTGGGAAGGCCAATGCCACATGCAGGTGGTTCCTGCCCAGCAAGGGAGGGTCAGGGGGAGGTCAGTGCCCAGAACCATTGCTGCTGACCCCAGTTGCTTCTGCTAAACTGTGATGCACCCTGTACCAGAGGGATCTGTGTGCCTCTGTGTTAGCATTGCATTTTGTCATCTGCTACGAAGCCGTTTGTATCTATTGTGTAAGACAGTCAGCTAACAGCAATTCTTATAACCAGCAGTGACAGCCACTTTCAGTAACATATCAAACATGTTACATTGCTAATTACAGGTGATGGTCTGGGGTTGGTGTTTTTGCTTTTTGTTTGTTTTTTTTTTAAAAAAAAAAAAAAAAAACAAAAAAAACCACAAAACACATACTCTAAAGCAAATAATTTAAACCACTTACTGTAGCATCTTCAATGCTTCCTTTGTTCAGCATGATGTTAAGGCCTTCCTCAGTTTTTATCAATGGGAATTTCTTGCTATTTTGAGTAGTATTGCTCTTTGTAGGCTGATGAACTCTTCTGGTCTGATGCTGTGACCTGTAGGAAGGTGAATCATCTGAAAACACCTCTCTCAGTGCCTTGCAGAAAGCCTGGATGTTATTCTGTGCAATATCCACAAGATGAACCTCCTTCAAGCTGCTGTCCCCCATGGATTCTTCCAAGGTCTCCTTGATGGAGGATACAATCGAATACGTACACAGTTCCAGTGGAAAGCCAAAAATCCCTCCACTTATAGCAGGCACAGCTATGGAACGATGATTGTACGTTTCGGCTAGCTGTAGACTTTTCTTCACTGTCTTTCTTAACAAGTACACGCACTTTTCTGCTTCCTCCTTCCTCCACCTGGGCCCAACAGCATGAATGACATTCTTGCAGGGGAGTTTCCCAGCGCCCATGATAACTGCGCACCCAGGCTGCAAAGCCCCGTTCTTCCTCACCAGCTCGTCGCACTCTCGTTGCAGTTCTGGACCAGCCGCTTTCAACAGTGCCTCAGCAAGGCCACCGATGTGTTTTAACTCTTCATTAGATGCATTTACCACAACATCAACAGGATAAGTGCACAAGTCCGCTTTATAAACCGCTATTACAATTCCACCTATGGTCACCCGCTCATAGGGTTTGCCTATATTACTATGTTCTTGCGGTTCTTCTTCTGACTGCTTTTCCAGCCTGACTAGACACTTAAAATCATGTTTCGCAGTGGCGGCAAAAAAGTGTTCTCGCTCTTCAAAATACGACTTGGCTCCTGGCTCATTAATTACCACACGCTTAAAATGCAGGCCAGAGAGAATTTGCTCAACTAAGGTGGCTCCCTTCAGCACTTCTCTTCTCGGCCCGCTCAAGGATATAGCTCTCCATTTCTTCTGTGTGCTAAACTCCACTTTTACACCTTTGTTCTGTAAGCCACCCCAAACATTGGTCTTCTCTTTCTCAAAAAACATTATGACTGCGATGGGCTTTCCTCCAATAACCTTTTGTACTTGCGTGTTTTCATCTATAAAGTTAAAGAGTTCCTCAAAGGCTTTTGCTACAGCTTGAGAACAACCAGCAATGATGACCTGACTCTCTGCCTGAATGACTGTTACATCTTCATTAGAGCAGTTTTGCTTGGTGAGCATACTCCATTCCTCCTTCTGGAGGACTGACTCATCCTCCAAAGTAATGCTTTTGTAGTCCAGTTCCTTCTTTATTTCTTCCTCTGCTTTTAGGAGATCTTCAGGAGTACTCCCTTTCAAGACAATAGCTTCTGCACCAAGCTCATAAAAGGCACTAATTTGTTTTGACATAAACAGGCTCTGTGACAGGGTTTCATTATCAATATGCTCTAAGAACTTGAAAATGTAAGGGTTGATTTTAACTGTTTTCTTTGCCATTTGGCGTATATTATCTAATATTTCCCCTTTTACTTTATAAACTTCCTCAGGCACTCCACATAGGTTAACTACCTTCTGCAAATGATCATAAGTTATCTGCAGGGCTGGGAACTCTGCACGAATTTTTTCTTCAAGACCAGTACTCTGTACAATTGCATATTCCCCTGGACCCATTAATACCACTTCTTCAGTTCTTTGCTTTTCTCTTTCAATTTCTCTGGTGGCCTTTTCTATCAGAAACTTCAGTTCTTGTTCAACATTCTTCACAACTTCTTTTTCACCTACTAGAACAAGTAAACCCTCGGAAATACATGGGATTATCAGAACTTCATCGTGGGTAAAGCTGTTTCTAATGGCTTCCCACACCTCTGCACTTAATTGAAATTTAATTGCTTTGTACTTTGATATGCTATGTGAAAATGCCGTGGAAACGTTTTCATTCCATGTCTTGATCAATCGAAATGCTAATCGCTTCTGCTCAGTCAAAGTAGCCGAAGGATGCAAAGTAACTTTTGGGTTTGCACATCCGGGTTCGGGCCATGTTAGCACACAATTACACTTTGCCATTTCACAACTTATTGCGTTAGTTAGCCTATTCTTTTTCTGCAAGTAATACCAGATATGTGGATCCAGAGGCACTGTAATTGGATCTGGCTTCTTTACTTGCGGCCCTTCCTTTCCATATAGAGCTGTTCCCAGCGAGGTGTAGTAAGGATAGACAGAGATTGGTGTTTTGTTGAGCGAATGCTGCTTTGTCAAGATCTTTGTTACATCTGAAATGAACAAACAAAAACCCTAACAATTAATGGTTAAAACCAAAGATCTTTTGGTTGTTTGTTGGTTGTTTTTTTTTTTTAACTTTATTTTCTACATCATAGTGTTTCTTATGTCTAAGAATAGTTTTACATAAGTTTTCCCCCCTTACCAGATAGAAATAATCCCAAATTATTGAAGAGTTACTGGTTTTAAATGCCAAAAACTAAGTTAGAGAGAGCTAGTGAAGAACCAACACTGTCCTCCTCCAGGAGGAGGTATGTGCAGCTTTGTCTCTGTCCCCACTTCTGTTATATGCTGTACTTGAAGCGCCCAGCTCAGTACCTGTCTGGGCTGTTACCCAGCAGTATCAAATCACAGCTCCTCCATTTCCCTGCAAAAGAGTGTCTATTTTCTTCAACGTCCCTTCAGCTCCCCCCCTTCACTGCAATGCCTCCAGCTTCACCCTTGTCCTCCGCCTTCCACAAATGCTCATGTTTCTGTCACTGGCTGGATGAGCCACAGCGCATGCTCTCCGGCCAAAAAGCTGTCCAAGAAATTGCCCTCAGATGAGTCAGACCGCACACATTGCCATGGGGTGGCTGGTGGTGAAGGCGCCAGGGGGAGAAGTCTCCTGCACTACGTGGGGCTGTGCTTTCTCTATGGAACTCAAACTGGGACCTCAACTCTGTAAGGATCGAGGCCTGGGTGAAATAAACTGTGCATAAAAAGGAAAAAAATTCTATGCCTCATGCCCAGCTGGTCCAAAACTTAAGCTTGCACTCCAGTTAGCAGAGATCTGCTGACAAAGCACCAGATCTGCTGTTTTATGAGGGCAAAGTAGGCATTTCTCTAGAAAATCCACTTTTTGACCTTTAAGTGAAAGGATCTCAGAGAAATAAAAGGCTTTGTAGTTCTGCATTACCTTTATGGTCATAGAATGTAATGATTGCTGCATCTTCCTCAGGCAGCTGCTGAACATCCACCACTTGCGCACCTCCATTCTTCTTGCTTTCAAAGTAGATGGTTATATAGTCGCTAGCTGTGTTAGGTGGTATATTTTCAGCCCTAACACTTCGTGTTAACTCAAGGCACCGTGCAGTAATATTTTGTTGCTTTGCTCTGTGGTTTCGGTTAAGCTTTTCAGCAAATTCCCCTGCATCTAGAAAGAGAAGGGAGAAGAAAAAAAAAACCCACAAAAGAAAAACAGAAACAAAAAAACTCAAGATCAAACTAGTAGCTCGCTTTTCTACTATGATATTAGCAGACTATCATTGAATTGACCAAAGCACTGAATTACAGAGCACGTATCAACTCCGAAGTGCCACAAAGCTACTTCTTTGCACATATTCAGTATCCCTCGCTTAGTATTCACCACATGGTTGATCACAACTGTTTACTACAACTACCACAGCCAGAATTTGTCACTGGCTTTCCTACTGGGTAGCACTGGGTCTCTTTAACTCCAAAGGAAAATAAAATCAGGTTAATTTTTGGGCTACAGCTTTATACAACTAATCAGGCATAAATCAACAGTTATTTCTTTCAATTTTATGATAAACATATTCTATTTTTGGCTATTCTTCCCCCTCCGTTATCATCACAGTAAAAGATAGTCAAGTCACTTTTACATCTGTCAGGCAAACACACAAAGTTTTTAAAGGATCTACTTATTTCCAAAAGGGTACACCAAAAATTTGGGACTGGACGACAATATGAGAGGCAAGTAATTTCTGAGTTCTAAAGCAGAAAACCCTATGTCTTCTCAAAGACTAAAAACTTCTTTGGTTTACTTATACCACTGACTAATCCCTTCCCAACTTTAAGATTTGTGAGCAACTTTATTCTTATATATTACCAGTAATATCACTATTGCCACAAATTTGTTTCAAAGTGGCATATAACTGGGTTTTACCATGTTCTACCTTTAAAGAGATTTACTATTTTTCCACACAGAAGACAGAACTCTCTCTTCTTTCCTGTCCCACCTCCTCACCCAGAATCAAGCATACGTAAAAATCACCTTGTCCCTAAAAGGACTCAAGCGCAGCAGCACTCAAAGAATCCTAGAACCAGTTCACTGCTGTCAGTTTAATTCAGTTTTGCTGGTAATGCAGTGCTTTATCTCTACAACATCAGCTACAGCATTGGTTTGCACCGATTCTGAATCTGGTCTTATCGTACCACTTACTGTTGCCCACAGCCTGGGATGGAATTTGGTAATAATATCAACCATAAGTCTAAGCAGGAACCAGGCAGTTTCCCCAACATCTCACCGGTGAGAAGTAGGAACTGCCACCTCTCCGTCACCTGGAAGGTGCCTTTGTCATCAATCACCAATAAGGCAGAAGAAAAAGCGTGTGGTATTGAACACACTAAAAAACCACAGTGGGCACGCAGTAGCTTAACACCTAGTTGGTACCGCAGCATCAGACAAAGCACGTGGTGTTAATTCCACGCGTCACATAACTGACAGCCACCACCCTGCACAGGGACAGCTGGACTTGTCTCAGTGTCCCAGGGTCCATCCAGCCCAGTAACCTGCTGTGGCCGTTGCTGGAGAAGGGAATCTAGAGAAGAGCTGTAAGATGATGCTGCTTCCCTAATCCTCTCCCAGCCTCCAATCTATTGCAGTACATTTCCCAAGCCTGATGCGGTCTATTTAATAACCTTAAAAAGCTCTGTTCCACGTACTTTTCAATTTTTCCCTCAAATCCACACAAACTTACTACATGTGTAACGCCTTTTGGCAAGGTGAGCTTTTATCATCCATCCGTTCTAAGAGCGAGTACATCCTTTCATTGTTTCTATGTTTGGTTTTAGTCCTACCTGTTGTTTACTATTCAAATCAGAGTTAGCCCTCTTCTGACTTACACTGACCTCTATACCTTACAGATAAAAGGTATGTCGTTAACTTCAGTAAAGTAAACCTTCATTTAAAATAATGCAATATCAGATTAAACCTTAAACCCATGACAGACAGCATTCATTTCCTGCTTAGTCTCTCTCACACACATAAGTAGCTAATAAAAAAGATCTGCAACTCTGACTCCTTCTTACCAATATCTGCAGTAAAAGTAACTACAGCAGCATTCATTTCAGGTATCATTTCCACACTGAAGTCACCATCATCCTCTGACAAGCCACTGATGTTCTCCACCAGCATAATTAACATGCAGTCTTTTACTGTCTTCTGCACATTTTCAAGCACAACTACGGTGGACGGCGGGGATCCTTGAGACTCCTTCACTTGGCACAGCTCCTGGACAGTCTCCACTTGCAATGGCTTCACGCACAGATCAATCTTCTTCACCGAGTGATGCTTCCTTTGCAAAACTTCTTGAGCATCTAGTTCCACAGGAAAACAAACAAAGATGTAATCTTCCCTTCCTGCCACAGCAGAGCAACATGTTAGATTACACTCTACTTTAAATATCTGGCCAGCCATATTTTCTCGCGTCACAGAAGAAACAGAAATAAGGCAAAACTACATGAAAAAGTTAGGGTCAAGATAAAAGCTACTCTATGATCCACATGTCCCCAGTCTCCCCCAAAAGAATAAATTAAAAAAAAAAAACAGTTACATTTTGAGGTAAGTGCTACCTCCTTTCTACTGCCCTCAAGTGCAGGAAACTGTTCTCCAGATTAGCAACATCTAATAAATAGCAAATAAAGAACGGGTTTTCCATCCTGCTTACCTTGTGTATTTAACAAATATTTAACTATTAATTATTTAACTACATTTGACTGTGTTAAATATTTAACTATTTATCTTGCATAAACAATTTCCTCTTTTTGCATACATCCTTCACACACTAACAAGTAGCCAACAGCAATTTAGGGTAGAGGAAAACATAGGAAAACTACAGATAAATGGAGGATACTTTAAAATCATTTTCTTCGGAGACAAGTGTTCACTTCTCCATCTTGAAAATAAATAGCATTTACTACCTCTTTTCCTCCCAGTCTCCAAACCCCTGGCTTTAGTAATATAAGACTCGTAAGATACAATCATACCTTCCTCATCCTGAAAGGTGATGATTATTTGCTGATCCTTTTTGATGTAGGACTCGATGTCCCCCCCACCGGACTTCTTTTTATTTTCAAAGTACATTTCTACAATCTCATCTTCTATTTCCTCCCCAGAGGCAGTGGTTACTACTATGACAGATTTCCTAGAGGTTGCTTTTTCTGCTTCCAGTTTCTCACAGGTTTCTGAAATGAAATCACACCCTAATGCCTTAGGCAAAAGTTAAGGGAAAACTCAGGCAAATTATCTTCCAAGCTTTTACACCACTTCTTGTTCATATCACAGATAAGATCGGGGAAGAGAACTGGCAAATAAACAGTAGTTCAGGCAGTGGTTTTTTTTTCCCCGTAACAACCTTTAAATCCCAAACAAGCTGAGTGTATCACTTGCGTGAGCTGTCGTATCAACAGGTGAGGAGAAAAGGCTTCCATTCATCACCAGGCAAGGGCAGCAGAAGTGATGGCTACGAAAGCTCCTTCTCAAATCCACCATGAGGGAAACCATCGCTTGTCTGCCTGTGCACTCTCTCCATTTACAGCTCCAGCCATTGCTGTGGTTGCCATGGGTCTCCACATGCTGGCTGCCACAGGAGCTCAGGTGTACCGGGGGTACACAGCCACTAGTGTCCTACCACATGTTGCCCCAGCAGGGCTGGTGGCAGCTGGGAAGGTCTGGGCAGGGACAGCCTTACCCAGAACAAGGGTCACAGCATCCGCTGCACATTATCCCTAAGGAACTGACCTGTCTGAAGCAGTCAGCGAAGGGGGGAGTTTCCTAAAGGGACTCATACAAAGAAAAAAATCAATTTATTTATTTTAGCCTGAGATCGTGATTTCTACACTACATTAGACAAACACCACGAGCCACCCAGGTGACCCGGGCACTGTTGAGGCATAAAGGCCAATGAAAACAAATGAAGCAAGAAGACACCGCTCTTTGCTTGATAAGTGGCACACTTACCTGTCTCCTCCTGCTGAGCGCACACAGGAGCCTCCTTATTCTGGCAGGTGGGAAGAGATACCTGGGGTTCATTAGCTAGAGATAAATGACAATGCTTTCTCAGGTACTGCATACTTCAAGAAGAAAAAGGTCATGCTCTTGTAGATCCAGGAGCTAACACAGCTTGAATTTAGTTTCATTAAACACCACCAGAATCACAGGCTCCCATATATTCCTCTTCCCAAACCATATGTTGAATGTGGCTACAGAAACACCCTCTGAGCTCAAAAAAAGCCTCAGGCACAATGTCAAAAAAAACCAAACCAGCACAGAGCCGTGTGGCACAAACCGCTGTGAGCGGGTCCTCCCACCCACTACAGCACCATCCTCCTACAAAAACGGTGCGGTCCACCATGAGATGTGCGAAGAACATCCCTCCTCTGGAGGGGAGCGCCCTTAGGAACCGGGCACCTCTCACCACGCAGTCTGACCCCGCACCACCCTGCTGCCGGCTCCTTCAGAATAAGGAACACAGCTAAATTAGAAAACAAAAGATTTTGGATTGTTTTTCTAGTCCGGGCCCTCAATCTTCACCTGTGCACCCTCGTTTGCACAAATGAGCGATGTGCAGGGAGAGGTGAGCGGGTTGTGTGTGATGAGCAAACCGCTGACCCGCAGGGAGAGCGCAGGCGATGTCCGCTGGAGCCCTAACCAAAACTTGCCCACAAAGTTGGTTCGGTCGGTTTTTACGCACGGCTGGGAGCTGGCTGAAGGGCTGCGCTTTATGAGTTAAACTAATTTGGTGGTTTAAAAAACAAAACAAGAAAACAACAAAAAGACCCAAGAAAACAACAACAAAACCCCCCAAAACCAAACAAGAAGTCATGAGGGAGAGTGCTGGGAATGGAAAGCGAAAGAGCGGAGCTCACGGCCGGCCCGGCCCACCCAGGCGCTGGACGAGCAGACGGCTCGGTCAGGTCA
>NW_009648925.1:1808686-1818109 GCF_000708025.1 Charadrius vociferus | reverse complement strand
ACCCGAGCCGTGGCACGAAGTGAAGCGACCCGTGCCCATCGTTCCCCCTCCGAAACACTTCTGCAGCACACTGCACCAGATTGCAGCAGGATCGTCTCCCGCTCTGGAGACGTTCAAAACCCACCTGGACACCGCCATGTGCAACTTGCTCTAGGTGACCCTGCTCTGGCTGGGGGGGGTTGGACTAGATGATCTCCAGAGGTCCCTTCCAACCCTGACCATTCTGTGTGATTCTGTGTGGGAGAGCGCTCTCCTCGGAGCACCGGTGCCAACCGGTGGGGATATCCTCAGCTGAGCACCCAGGGCTTCCCCTTGCCCTTCTGCTGTCTCTTGCTGCGTGTTTTACTAATGCGCCCAAATATGAGACACCAAAATAGCAGGTAAATGAAAAATTTCCCCCCTAACCAACATCAAAATAACATGGTTTAAAAGTTACACAAGCACTTTGTATAAAATTGTAACAGAACTGTGACTGACCTTTAGCTGAAGGCCTGAAATTAAAACCTAATGGGGCCCTTTGCACCTGGGCTAGATGTAGAAATAATTAAACTTAACTATGTCCTTGCCCATCCACCTGGACTAGATGTAGAAACAATTAATGGAAACTTAGATCAAAGAAATGGAATTGTTGAAGGATTACCATATTGAGAGCTTAACTGAAGGCAAACACGGCCCACGCAGGTAGTACACCCCCGTCTCTGATCGAAGCACGGAATGACACCACATACTGTCTTTGGAATGGAGTTTAGATAAGACCCTCTTGTAAATAACGAGCATGCTAATCAAGAGGATCTCCCAAAATGTTTAAAACATTAACTTGAATGCATATACATGATATACACTATAAATACTGGACTGTCAGAAACGCGAGGTGTGCTGGCTGTTGTTAAATGCCCGGCCCCCGATTCTGAAGAATCGAAATAAAGACAAATCTCTCGACTCAGTGTGTCGATTGGTTTTTGCACACCGGCTGAAGAACCCTTATTTAGGGACAATATAGCTTCACTGAAAGTTCATTGAGGAAATAGATAATAACCAAATGTCATTAAATATGATAAGCACGGGTGGACGTCAGCTAAATATAGGTGTTGTGAGCAGACCCACAGGGGTGCCTTTGTTTGTCAGAAGGTGATTAATCTTTTGCCTCCTAATGCACTGTTCTCTCAACCTTTAGCCCAGGCGCATGCTCTCCTCCCTTGCTGTAACCCAGGCAAAATGCCTGACTTCGATTGCAAATCGGGTGGATTTATTCCTAACCTGTACAGCTATGATGAGAAAGTGAAAGTCTGTGCGACTGGTTAGAGGGTAAAGGCTTGGGAGCCCTCAGTGACAGTCAACAGGACTCTGCTGCAAAACTCAGCCTGCAAAAACTTTGCCACAGGTAAAATGGGAACCCGTGAACTGTCAGCTTGGGGTCCGACATCGCCAGACTGGCTTAGTGGGACAGAAAGTGAAATGAGAGACCGAAAGAATTTGGGGAGATTTGATCTCCACAGCTGGTTTCAGTGTGCAGAAAAGCACGGTCATTTAGAAACAACTGGAGTGTTGGTATCTTACTGCACAGATAAGGAAGGAAATTTGAAACAGTGTAAAACGTGAAAACAAATACAGTAAAACAAAACCACAGTAGGAAAGACATCCCAACCCACGTGGAAACCAAACAGTGCCCAATACTACGCAATCTGAAAGTCAAGGTGATAAAGCAGCACCGCCTGTTTACAATGTGGTGGCCTTAAAAAAAAAAATAATAATTTTTTTTTTAAAAAAAGAGGGGGCATGGGGTCCAAATCACCCCAAATCATGACACTGCTGGGAAGCTCCTAAATTAAAAAATAATACACAACTGTACATACCTAAACCAGGAGGAAAAACCTGTACAGAAGAATGCAGAACTAAGCAGATGGTACTTTTATATTTTATTTATTAGTTACATTCAACAGCCTAACAAGAATGGTTTAACGAACAAAAAATTATGGCTGCATTAAGTGAAAGCTATTGTTTCACACCACCACAGAGGTAATTAGCAGGCTATTTAGACAGTGCAGGGTAGCAACAAAGTATCTTTATAATACAATTTAAACCATGTATTGGAAGCAATGGGAAGAATATAGTTGACTTAAAAGTTGTATTTAAGCTCAAACACGATGCAAGGCACAGAACCAGGACCCCATTATCAGAGGTGGCCACAGGCACTGTCACTTTCCATTTCCTCTGAGCATTCGGCGCTTCTGCAGGGTTAAAAATACAGCAGCATCCACGCACCCCTTCCTACATTATCCAATGTCACGTTGAAAATCCAAACCACTAATGCCGTATCTACTCCGAAAAGGAAAAGAAGCAAAAGATCACAGGGTCATCATAGCTGATACTAAAACAGCTGCATAAAAATTTTCCAGCAGATGGGTTACATGATGCTACCCGTGATGACAGACATAATTACACAAAGCTAATGTAAGTGTTTGGTTGAATAAAAGCTAGCAGTGGATCTGTCGGTTTTGGTGGTCAGACTGAACGCTCGTGGGAAAAAGTGCAGATCGGATTCACTGATAAAATAAGATACACAATTTGATATTCAACAAGGGCAACAAGTACTGATGCTGCACTCACAAGACCCAAATTCTGTAAAGGTTACTCACAGAGGGAAGCATTATTCAAGGAACTAAATGATGTGTAAAAAGAACATACATCATTTGATGAGAAAAAGATTACTTGGCTGGCTGTGAAATACGAGTGGTTTAAGTACAGCAGTTGAACAAAGTAACTTGTTTCTTCTTAGTGTTTGAATAGTAAATTAACTGCTACATGTTCTGTTATTACACTTCAGAGCTGACGGCTGATAAATTTCTTCATTCAATTCCTCTTGCTTTCAATTCTGATCGAACCCGCTGCAGATAATCAGGATCAGGGTAACCAAAACTAGAAGAAGAAAAGAATTGTTTGGGCTACTTCTGCGATGAAGCACTTGACAGTTCTGCAGAACCTCCTCATCAAAGTATTTTAAAACAAGTTATGCACTTACTTCTTACTCCACAGAGAATACAGACCCTATTTCGCAGGTCAGAGAGGTGGTACAGACAGGGTAGAGCTAAAAACTTAAGAAAATGAGCAGCTGAATTTGCTTGTACAAACTGACACTAAAAACTTGACTTTCAAAGCTGCCTGCTGTCTCACTTGAAAATGACGGGGCACTCTGGGTGTGCATCTTTCTAAAAATCAGACCTGAGGCGTATCCAAGTGAGTATTCAAAACACAAATTTAACAGCACCTCCGGATTTTAAGTAGCACATCACCAAAAGTGTGTATGAAGCAAGTGATAACTAGGGAGACCATTTTGGGGGGGGGGGGACACGACACACGACTAAAGTAAAACTGATACTTTTTGCTTTTTTTATGATCCTAGCCCAGGAAGGAGGATCTGGACACCAATCTTTAGAGCTTGCAGGAAGACACCTGCCCCTAAGAGGCTGCAACAAGCTTGAAAGGACTGTTCCGAGCCTCCCTCCTCTCTCGGTAAGATTTTTTTCCAGGAGCCAAACAGTTTACTGATATAATCTGCAGTTAATCATATCTTTAAGAATGGTCAATTGTATGTGCATCAAAGGATGGAACATAGCGATGCTGACTGGAAGACCATTACACATCAAGGAACTGGTCATCCAACAGTTAACCGGGCAGGTCCAGGCCTGTGCCATGCTGTGCTGGACGTGCGGCGTGGCCTTTAGACCCGTGGTGGGGCTGTGCACATCCCCTGGCTGCAGGACAGACTCAGCCAGATCACTCTCAGAGAGGTGCTGCGGGCAGCTCCCACTCCGCACCGGTGACTACACCACCTGCGTGTCCTTGCTTTTATCTAGAAGTGCAGCAAGTCCTCAAACAGTGCTGAACAGACTCATCTTCTACTAAGAAAATCTTGTAATACCTCGAACGACCCAAATGGGGTAACCCTTTCTATGGTCGGCATCGGCATGGCATCTTGTGCTCTGATCAGAGGCCCACTGGATGCTGCGTAACTCAGGGCTCCTAGCATCTAAAGGGACATAACCACATCTATACTACAATGTCTTTCTTCTTGCTGTTAGCTCTAATAAGTAGAATTTAAAGTCATATTTTACAGAGCCCAGGTGCTGTCTTTCCTGGGATCATAACAGACCAGCACCTCCAGGTACAAAACAGCAGGTTACAGAAGAGGCTGAGATTGGGAGTCCAGCCTCAGCTGCTATGAAGAGCTTGCTGTCCTGTCCTGTACTAGAAGTAATTTCTCATCTGAGTAGTTAACTGAAAAGGTGCTTTAAACAACTCACTGGTGAATGAGTGGCCTGAGGGGCAACGGAAGGCTAAGCTCATCCTTGCTCCAACTATTCAAATTGGTGAAGGTGATTCAAGTCTGGATCCATAGAGCATTCCACAATCACTTTGATAGTGACAAAATCTGAAAGCTCCAATGTGGTAAATATTCAGGGTAGCCTTCCTGACACATCTGAGTAGCAACAAAATTACATAAAGAGAAAACTACTTACTTGGTAGGTCCTCCAGCTATGGAAGTTTTGTGGTGAATATCATTCCACGTGATAACATCTCGTACACCCGTAGTACGTGACTGCCCCACTGTGAAAATCAATTTCTGGTTGAAGGCTCTTCTGAGGAGCTGCAGAATTTCTCGCCCTTCTTTATTGTCAGGTAAATACGCTGTTCGAGAAGTTGAACAGTAGGGTTTCCCTGGGTTTGGATGGTTGTTCTGTTTTGTAGAAAAACAAAATAAAAACCACATGGTATGTCATAAACGCTTTGAAAGTGTGAAAATCACAGATCCCAGCTTTTGCAATACTTTTTATCCTGCCTTTGATTCAGAAGAATATAGCATGACAGATTTTATTTTTTTTTTCTCATTGGATAATTTCTTTCCTGTAAGTTTCATTCACATTTTCTTGTCATCACTCATACATCCATAGTCATATTTAAATTTGGTTTTCCTCTTTGCTCTCCCAAATGCGTATCACCCCACCTCCAACTTTTTCATTTATCCCATTTTCGGTCCTAGTCATGACTCTAAGCACATAACATAAGGTGATTTCTCACCTGGAAAGCTTACAAGCCAGCGCACTATTTGTCCATTGGTGTCAGCAGCTAAGAGAATGTCTTCGAGAATCTTTGTTATACTTACAAAATTGTGTTTACATGATATCACTCCATAGATTTCAGTTCAGTTATTTCCAATGTACAAACTAAAGACAGGTAGCTCTGTCCCGGTGCATATAAAATGGAGGGCTACCATTTGACTACTTCATTCCTACTATGTTACTTAATTGCACCCAAAAATACTGAATTAAATACTTGCAGATTTGTACAGAATGAAGAAATGTCTCTCCTGGCCATGCATTAAAATGATGGAAAAATAGTTAATTTTATATTCAATATTTGTTTTGTTGCAGGAAAAATAACTTTTATGAACCTTTAAATATACTTACAGTTTGAATACCACCGCGCATATTATATGTAATCTCAATAGTACCACAACTGGGATAACCAGGGAGAGCTGAAGACATCGTTCTAGTTGACATTGTTCCCTCTGGTTGGTCTCCTTCCATGAGTCCATAGACAGTATTACAAACAGGACAAGCTTGCTTGTAAGTCATGGCCTGGTCGATGCAACTTTTGCAAAACGCATGATTGCACTTGCTCAGAATTTCTTTATTCTTAATTCTCTCCATGCAAATCGGACATGCATCTTTGTCGTCCTCTTCCGTCTTCGCCTTAGACTGTACTTCAGAAGAAAGATTATTCTTTTGCCTGCCATTGTATTTCTTCTCAGATGCTCCTGTAGCTTCTTGATAGCTGAGATCAGAGGACAGTGGTGTCCTGTTTTTAGTTTGTGTTGAGTCCTCAATCTTAAGAAGGTTCATAATGTGCTCTTCAGCAGCATAAAGATGGTTTGGTAAACCACTTAAGATGAATTTGTCTTCCTTCTTCTTAAGTTTTACATGCAGATCTTCCAATTGTTTTCCATTAAGTAGCATACTTAATCTTTTCTTCTGATCTTCTGAAAGCTTCGAGCTGATGAGTTTTTCTCTTAACATTGCAGAGGCATTCTGAAATGCGTCGATGAAACTTTCAGTAGCGTGTGAAGACAGATCAGAAGTTTTGATCCTAGGCCTAAATACTATGAGCACCTTCTTGCCATATGAACTGTATTTCTTTTCTATGACTGTATCAAATTTGTCTTTAATGTCTTCAATTTCTTTGCTTAATATTGTTTCCAGCAATTTGAACACAGAAGCATCAACTTCTATTCCATTCCTGTATTTGTACAGTTCAGATGATATTTTCATATTCTTTTCAGTTTGGCTGTTCTCGCCTTCCTCCGCTAGAAATTTTTTGGCAGCTAAAATCTCACTCGCCGGACCACGGAGTAGCAATTGATTCCCTTCCTCTTTGGCAAGCAGATTACTGAACCTAGCATTTAATTTCATTATTGTCTCACTTAATGTGTAACTGTTTGTTACAGGAATTTTTTCCTGTTTCAGATCTTCTACACTTCTCTGAAAAGTTCTGATAAAAAAATCATTAGCTCCTTGTACTGATGCAGGACTTTTAGCAGAAGTGAAGAATACTGATGTTGTTCCATTGTAATGATCTTTACTTCTTATACACACTCCAAAACGTTCCCGTAGCAATTTGATTTGTTCTTTGCAGGTATGATTGAAATATTCATATAAAGCTGTCAGAACTGTAAGCTCATTCATTTCTTCAGTCTTCAGACCATTTTCATCTTCCAAACCCTTCTTACTTTCAGAATGTGAAAAATTATTATTTGTGTCATTGCCTGCAAGGACATCCTTAAAGTAGTGATAAGCTTTTTCAATATCTTTAAAATCTCCTGTCAATTTCTCAGAGCCATCCATATTAGGATTTCCTTCTCTCTTTAAATTTGGACATATAATGGTAATTTTCTCCCTCTGCTGTTCAGTGAACATACTGGTATTCAAAGTTGCAGATACTGTAAGAAATATCTAAAGAGAAGACAAGAAGATATCAGTATTTGTTTTTTCTAAGGTCCTCTGCTTGCTGCTTCTGTATTTTGAGTAAGGAAAAGCTCTATCAGTAGGGCTAGATTACTATAGGCACATTTGTGCAGTGTTTCTTTTATGTCAGGTATACTGACATCACACTCATATAAGTAAAGCAATCTGCTTTTAAGTTAGCAGCAAAAAGGAAATTTGTTGAAGTCATCAGCATCCCGGGAACAGAGACAATAACTTTGCTACTTCGTTTGAGACTGCGACCAGCACTCCCTGCTCCTGACCTCTGGTGACGTGGTTAGCATAACTAACGCCATTTTATAAGGCTAATGGCCATTCTCTGTGACTGAGCTGGTCACGTATTAGTCCCTTTTCCCCTCATTATCAGGCCCTGAAGGTCCTGCACACCACACAGACGAAGCAAACAGGTTTCTTCTTCCACTCCCTGTCATCCTCAAGGTTCCTGGGCACCAGGCCGATTACTCCCCTCCTTACCAGCCTTGAAGGTCCCAGGCACCGCGCCAACCAGATGGTGATGATCACAGAATGGAGAAGTGTAACAGCATGCAGACCACTGTCTACAAAATCAAGCAGTTGCAAGCCCTAAGTGGGAACTTGGCCTGCAACTGCTGCCAGACAGTGAGACTCGTGATCCTTCGGTGGCCAGGGACACCTCCACCGACCTCTGCTTCCTCCGAGGACTGAATGAATGACTCTTATTCTTTTATGCATTTTTTGAGTCTAGATAATGATTATTATATTGATACGGCAAGCCAAGTATTAAGTTTTGACATGATGTGCAGAGGGTCCAAGTAATTAAAAACCATAAGCTAAGCTGTGCTATAAAATTCAGTGCTACACTATTACTTATAAAATTGCGCTACACTGATTCTGCTTGTAGAAATCCTATTCTGATCATTAATTCTATGCTATGCTATGCTAATCATAAAATCCTGTTAAAAAGAAAAGCTTTAATTGTAACTACAACTTAGTGCCGTCATCATTCTGCCAAGGATCCCCAAAAGAACCGGTCTGTCCCCTTTGTGTCGGGTGACAGAGACACAACATGTTTTACCAGCACATATATTACATTGTTCTTTAATTATAGTAGACTTTCTAGTTTTCTCTTACCACCCTTCTTTCAAAAAAATTCCCAAAAGTCATGCTTTAGGTAGGTCAGGCTTAAGGCAGACAATAGGATGTCGAAAAATAACAACAAACGTTCACATCTCTACTTGGCACAGACAGAAGGATAAGGGAATTTGCAGTATACTGCTACAGATGTCAGATAAACACTATGTTAGCACATGCTATACCTCAAACGCTACACCTATGGTACTATGCAAAACAGGGCAAACCCTCTGGGCCAGATATCAGCATCCCTCTTGGTAGAGCCACATTCACATCATGTAACTTGTAGCCTGGCCCCACCCCATGTCCCTAACACATGGTTGATCTTTTCTTTTCTGCATAACTTTTAGTTCAAAGTGTCTGAAATAATGTTTCCTGTGCTACATCCCATCAGAGCAGATTTTTTATTTAACACTGAGGTGAGGGATGGAAGTAATTAGGGCTGTTTGAAGGTACAAAACTCTCTGAAATAGTATTAAAGGTCTGTGTAGCAGGAAGGGATAGAAATCTCACAAAATTCTTCCACCTTTCGGGAGCAGTCCTTGGTGCATACTATCCCCCGAATCACAGAATGGTTTGGGTTGGAAGGGACCTTAAAGTCATTGAGTTCCAACCCCCCTGCCATGGACAGGGACACCTCCCACCAGCCCAGGTTGCTCAAAGCCCCATCCAGCCTGGCCTTGAACACCTCCAGGGAAGGGGCACGTACCACCTCTCTGGGAAACTTGTGCCAGTGCCTCACCACCCTCATAGTGAAGAATTTCTTCTTTAAAACTAATCTAAATCTACCCTCTCTCAGTTTGAAGCCATTACCCCTTGTCCTATCACTGCATGCCCCTGTCAAAGGTCCCTCTCCAGCCTTCCTTTGGTCCCCCTTTAGGTACCAGAAGGCTCTATAAGGTCTCCCTGGAGCCTTCTCTTCTCCAGGCTGAACAAGCCCAACCCTCTCAGCCTGTCCTCATAGGAGAGGTGCTCTAACCTGCCAGGGTGCTGCTCTGGGGAGCGGTGGTTGGTACGTGCCAAAGCCATGCTGGAGACCGTGCTGCCTGTGAACGCGTGTGGATGACCTGTGGTCCAGCACTCAAAAGTCACTCCCTTCCCCCATTTTATTGACTAAGACAGCGTAACTGACATCTGCTCGGCATGAAATACTGAAGCGCAACGCAAAGTTAACGCAAAGGACTTGTGGAACTACAAGCGGGGCAGCTCATGACACTGCTCGTTACTGGTGTACCTTTTTGGTAATGTCTTCTCCTGCCGCGTCTGGGTGGCCCGT
>NW_009648925.1:1786126-1807434 GCF_000708025.1 Charadrius vociferus | reverse complement strand
CGGTAAGCCACGCGTTGAGCCACCTGCAAAGCGTGTTCCTGTATTTAAGCTGAAAATTACAGCCAGCGAACTGGAAAACTTCAACCTAGAATAGCCAAAAGCCGTCTGAAATACATGAATTAGACACGGTTATGAATCAACATTATTATTCATTACTCAGCAGGATTTGCTTGCGTTTCTCTTTTAAAAGTGAGAGCTCAGGAGTGTTTTGATGAATCAGTGTGTATACTTTTGTAAGTGCAAAACGTTACAACTCTTTTTACAAGCAGGTAGCATACCCCGGAGGAAAGTTTGATTAAACTCATGCAAATTGATTTACACTAATTAACATAGCTACTGCATATAGTACTGCTAACATCTGCCAGGAGAGGGCTGTATAGCCATAGTGATAATATAAAAACTGCCCCATTCTTTATCATTATTTTTGCTCCCTAAAAAAGGGGGGGTTAAAAAGGCCTTCTGAATTCATAAGTTCCATATGACAAAGAACTTGCTTGTGGGCTTTAAGTGCAGGCCACAGGAGTAAAGATAAAGCTGAAACATAAGATCTCTGTGGCACAGTTAAATGAACGTATCGGCAAGTGTTCTTATGTTGGTGCGGCTGTGAGCCACTGACTCAGCCACTGCTGCAAAGACTTGGGGTACTCACCCTTGGACCTTGCTGGAAATCAGTAACAAAATGCTAAAAACACCCTGGAGAGGGCAGGGCCAGGCTTCAGCCCTCTCAGCAGAGGGGTAAAAGTGGTGTTTTCCACTCTTACAAGCATTTTGAAGCCCTGATTATGGCGTGGCTTTTCACGTTTGCTTTCTCAGCTGGAGTTTTATTGGCAAATGCAGCCAGTTAACGATGCCCTGTAACAGCATCCATTTCAAAGACGTTCCTCTCACACTTGTCTCTTCCTTTTTCTTCCTTCTCACCATTTATTCTCAGCCTATTCAATTGTGCTGCTGCATCAGTCTTTGAGGTTGGTGCTCTAAATCAAATTAACTTTTGTGATGGTTTTTGTTTGTTTTTTTTTTTAATTTGGATTACGTCACCGATTCATTTAAGAATATGTCCCCGACAATGGTTGTGTCAACCTAATGGTGGGGAGAATAAACAGTAAGAAAGAGAGAACGAGTAACAGGAGGAGACACATCTTAACTGAGCTTCCTCCTCAAGTAAACAGTAAGGCCAAACCCAAACCCTCAAGTCACTACAGGCTCAGTGATACTGTTGTTGTCCTCTTTTAGTGCCTTTGGAGGAAGAATAGGGAAAGAGAAGAGGTCAACCACTTCTAAGGAAAAGGTATTTGCCCAAGGGATCTACAGGCTATATGCTGGTAATCCCTCTGCTGAGAGGACTCTGAGCAGGCTGTTTGGGGGCTCGGGGCATATTTTACCGTGTCTGACATCTGCCAGGCCACCAGAAGATCATCCTGAAGACAGACTGCTTCAGGGGAGGGTGTGTGGTCTCTCTGAGGACACTGATCAGCTGGCTGCTGCCGTGTCTGCCTGTGTTCAGTTACAGGGAGGGAGCTGGTTGTTGATGGAAAAGACAAAAGTGAAAGTATTCATAGGCTTACAGGAAACTGTGGACAGCATAATACTGACTGTTGCTCAGAATCCAAATACATTAACCCTGACAGAGTGCAACTGAACTTTCTGCTTTCCTGAAAATCACACTGCTGTGATTCATGAGGCACCAGAAGAAAAGAGGAGAAGGTCTTGAGGAAAGGTGGGAAAGGAGCTAGTAGAGGGGGAGGTTAATTTGAAGAGAATAACGAACAACAGTTAAGGCCTTGATTTCTTTGCTTAGTTAGACTTTCTAAGCCTATGAAAAGGGGAGAGAGAAGATCAGACTATGCAAAAAAATATCAGTAAGTAACGACAGTAGGATAAAATTGAGAGCTATAAACCACATGTCTATATAAAAAGCAATGTTTTGACAATAGTGTTTTGGATTTCACTTTATATTATTCTGTATCCTAGGACCAAGCATGGTAATGGATGAGGACAGCTTGATGATCCCCATCACTAAAGATGCCTATGACGTTCTTGAGAAAAGAGAGAACTGTCTAAGTAATCTCATTTACAAAAAGTTTGCTTGTACACTGACTTTCAAAAGTACAAAATGCACTGTTGAAGTATACAGGAAAAAACTAAAGCCAGGAATTGACATTTGTGTTTGTAAGGATGATCTCACAAGACACAAGGCTGATGCTTTGGTAAACGCAGCCAATATGTATCTAGATCATAGGGGAGGCCTTGCTTTAGCCCTTGTGAATGCTGGAGGGCCAGAAATACAAGAGCAATGCAATCTTTATATTCAAAGGTATGGAAAACTCGCAACTGGCCAAATAGCAGTGACAGGTGGAGGGAAGCTTCCTTGTAAGAAAATTATTCATGCAGTTGGTCCAGTATGGGCGAATGTTGAAAAGGAAAGATGTTGTCACCTGCTTCAGGAAGCTATTGTGAATGTTCTGAAGTATGTTAGTGCTCCAGAAAATGCTATAGAGTCTGTGGCTATCCCAGCAGTGAGTTCAGGTGTTTATGGCTTCCCGCTTGATTTGTGTGCTCAAGTGGTTGTAATGGCTATAAAGGAATTTGTTGAAGCAAGTCCACCGAGCTGTCTCAGGGAAATCCGCTTGGTGAACATTTGTGAGGCTACAGTTGCAGAAATGAAGAAGGCCTGTGAAAAGTTTCTGGGTGATACCAGTTCACTTCAGGAAACTCTTTCAGCTTCACCAAGCCAGCCTTCAGGTTTCATCAAACTTGGAGGCATTTGCTTGCGCATCGTAAGAGGATTCCTTGAAGAACAGAAGGTAAGTCTGTCCTGTCATATGTTGAGCATGGAGTTGCTTCCAAGTCTTTGCAGGATTTGGAGGCCAAGAGTCCAGAACACATATTATATTGGTCCACTAAATAATTATCTTCTCATCCTGATGAGATTTTACAAATGGTAAATAAACTACAGTGGCAAGGAGTTGTTTTTTTTTTTTCCTAAATAAGTATGAAACATTAGAACGTTTTTATTTTTTTTTATATACACGTTGTTATGGAATAATAGGAAGCTCCTAAAGATTGGATGGTTGATAGTAATATATCCCTATGTTAATGTTTATCATCTTATTATAACATCCTGGGAGTTCACATTTTATCATACATTCCCTGGAAATCTACTCTTATTTTTTCCCCTTGCTTTTTTTCCTATAATTTATGTTCTCATAGGTGTCACTACTGGAGTTATTCAGCAAACACTGAAACAGCTGAAAATAATGCATACAGATGATGTGCACCTTACCTTTAAACAGTACATCATTTAAATTGATTCATTTAACTTTTTAGCTAGAAAATATATGAGCTTAGTCACAGTAGTTCAACAGAGCTCCTAGACTGGAAGCTGCATCACAGGAATGGCATTTGCTTTTAGCAAATACTGTGTCTTAAAAACATTAATAATTTTTATTTTAAAAGAGTATCTTAATTGAATAGGAAATTCATTTTTTGGGGGTGAGAGCAAAGGATGGCAAAGTTGACATTGTGGAGAATTTTACTAACCATTTCTACAGCACTGGAGGATACCACATGCCTTCAAGACTGAGGAAAATACGCTCTGAAGTCTTTTATCTTTAGATAATCTTCAACAATGAAAGTTAGAACAATTACTGCTGTTGTCAGCATTCTGTAAACAAGTTTTGCATTTTGTGTATTTAATTTGAAATACAGAAGACCTACTATGGGAACCTGCTGTTTTCACTGGGAATTGGAAGCAACCGTAGCTTTGCAGTTCCCCTGTGTGCCCTGACCCCTGCTAGTTTGGTGATGAGCACTTGCTACCCTAACACCGGGAGCATCTGCGTGGGCTGGGATAACACACAGAGCCATAGGTCTCTCCTGCTGATTGACAGTTGGCTGCAGAATTGCATTTGATGAGGGACGTATGGGTCACTTCTATAGCTGTGTTAATGGTTCTGTTGAATACCCTCTGATGACTTGAACAGGTCTTATGCATGCTGCTGGCTCCTGAAAAATGTGTATGCATCTACTGCCACTAGAAGGTGCACACTGCCCTTAGTAGTAGTAAGAGAACCTTTCAAACAGCTGATCTGCTTCAGAATTGTCCCTAGAAAGAATGTTCTCTTTAGTGGCAAAGCTTGCAAATAGTAAACTTGAAGTATACTGAAACTTTGTACGCTTTTCTTCCAGACTACAGCTATTGTTAATTCTGTGTCTGTGGATGGTGAGCCTTACTCTCCAGTTTCAAGAGTACTGCGGCAAAAAGCGGGTTCAGATCTTCAGGATGAGCTTAAGTTTCATCTTAGACATCCTTCGGTTTATAACCCACTCATAGTAACAAAAGGGCATAACCTGCCCTGTGAGTTTGTGCTGCACATTGTATGGCCGCTATACCGCCACAGGGTGTTACTGTGTGAGGTAATGATCAGTTGGATTGGATTTTAATTGATTTTCATATGGCATGATGTGAAGACTAAAACGCTTGTTTTTCTTGCAGGAATTAAAAGCTGCAGTGATAAGATGCCTATGTTACTTTTGGGACTTGCCATCTCCCTCAGTTTCTTTTCCACCAAATGGGATATGGTCATTAATGCTGCCTGTTGATATCGTGGCAGAGATCATGATTGAAGAGGTTTTAAATTTTGCCAGGGCACACCCTGAGAAGAAGATAGATGTGCAGTTTGTCATTTGCCCGGATGACTACGATACCTATCAGGTAAATTTGTTGTTAGCTACCAATAAGGAAAACCCCAAACTGTAAAAATATCCCCATAGATGACTACAAATTAAGATAATCTGCATTCTGTACTACTTACAACATTTGTGAGCAGCAGGTCCCTTTATGAAACTATTTGTCTCATTGACAGGTATTGTTAATCTTTACAAATCTTTACTTTCTCCTCACTGAACCAGAAGTCTTCACCCTGTGGTCTGATAACAAAGGGAGGGAGCTCTGAAGTTCTCATGACTGTCAGCGACTTTATAAGAAAAGAGTCTACTCTTAACTCATTAGGGAATAAACTTATTCCTCTTTAGGAAATTTAACTGATTTTTTTTTTTTTTTTTGTATGAAGTTCCTAGGACAAAACACTATCAACACATTGTATGACCTGACATGATAGAAGGGTTGCAAACAGTGGATAATTTCAACTGCAGTGTGTCATTTTCCACCTTTTGAATATTTGGCTGATGTGATTAATACATAACTATTTTAGATAGCCATCCATTATAAAAGTACAGCGTTTGCTTTTGTTCCCATTTAACTTCAACCATCCATTCTTCCAACAGGTGAAGAACCTGGAGGTTCTTGGTGGAGGGGGCTTGGAACTAGGTGATCTTTAATGTCCCTTCCAACCCAAACCATTCGATGATTGTAAGATCAGATCCACGTTCTGTAAGAGTCCCATAAACTCTAAAGGAAGCTGTATGACACCTATGTGCTCATCACTTAATCCCTTGATAATCAGGGCACAGCAGAAACTCTTTTTGCTGGAAAAGGAAGGAAAGGCAATTTGCCAGGTGCCAAATGCACTGCCTGGCAGTGTAGCACTTCTCAGGTGCTTTCCATGTGTCATCATGAAGAGTACCTTTGGGATAAAGGCAGGGGAAATGTCTGGGTTTTAAAACTCAGTAATGATTCATAGAATCATAGTTTGGGCTGGAAGGGATCTTAAAAGGCCATCTAGTCCAACCCCCCTGCAATGAGCAGGGACATCTTCAACTAGATCAGGTTGCTCAAAGCCCCGTCCAACCTGACCTTCAGTGTTTCCAGGGATGGGGCATCTACCACCTCTCTGGGCAACCTGGGACAGTGTTTCACCACCCTCATTGTAAGAAATTTCTTCCTTCTATCTAGTCTAAATCTACCCTCTTTTAGTTTACAACCATTTCCCCTTGCCCTATCACAACAGGCCCTGCTAAAATGTCTCTCCCCATCTTTCCTGTAGGCCCCCGTTAAGTACTGGAAGGGGCTATAAGGTCTCCCTGGAGACTTCTCTTCCCCAGGCTGAATAACTCCAACTCTCTCAGCCTGTCTTCATAGGAGAGGTGCTCCAGCCCTCTGAACATTTTTGTGGCCCTCCTGTGGACCCCCTCCAACAAGTCCATGTCTTTCCTGTGCTGAGGGCTCCAGAGCTGGATGTAGTACTTCAGGTGGGATCTCGCCAGAGCAGAGTAGAGGGGCAGAATCACCTCCCTTGACCTGCTGGCCATGGTTCTTTTGATACGGCCCAAGATACGGTTGGCCTTCTGGGCTGAGTGTGTGAGTTTACGTCCAGCTTTTCATCCACCGTTACCCCCAAGTGCTTCCTGGCAGGGCTGCTCTCAATCCCTTCATCCCCCAGCCTGTATTGGTACTGAGGGTTGCCTTGACCCAGGTGTGAGACCCTGCACTTAACCTTGTTCAGCCTTATGAGGTTCACGTGGGCCCACTTCTTGAGCTTGTCCACGTCCCTCTGGATGGCATCCCGTCCCTCTGCCATGTCAGCTGCACCACTCAGCTTGGTGTCCTCCACAAACTTGCTGAGGGTACGCTCAATCCCACTGTCTATATCATTGATGAAGACATTGAACAGTACTGGTCCCACTATAGATCCCTGAGGGACACCATTTGTCACTGATCTCCATCTGGACTTTGAGCTGTTGACTGCTACTCTCTGGATGCAACCATCCAACCAATTCCTCATCCACTGAACAGTCTATCCATATCTTGTCAATTTAGAGAGAAGGATGTTGGGGGGAACTGTGTGAAAGGCCTTACGTAAGTTGAGATAGATGACATCCATAGCTCTTCCCTTGTCTGCTGATGTAGTCGCTCCATTGTAGAAAGCCACTAGGTTGGTGAAGCAGGACTTGCCCTTGGTGACTCCATGCTGACTGTCTCAAATCACCTCCTTGTCCTCCATGTGCCTTAGCGTAGCTTCTAAGAGGATCTTTTCCACGATCATCTGGGGCACAGAGGTGAGGCTGACAGGTCGGTACTTCCCAGTGTCTTGCTTTCTACCCTTTTTAAAAATGGCTGCAATGTTTCCCTTTTTCAAGTCACTGGGGACCTCGCCTGACTGCCATGACTTTTCAAATATCATGTATAGTGGCTTGGCAACTACATCAGCCAATTCCCTCGGGACTCTGGGATGCATCTCAACAGGTCCAGTAGACTTACGTATGTTCAGGTTCCTCACCAGTACACTGCAAGTAATAAACATCTTTATCGACTGTGGTTCATTGAGTTCTAGATATGCCACAACCACAAGGAGTTGGGAAAGGTGGCATTCAGTGTGTAAGGTGTCTTACCTTAGGAGATGTAGAAGAACAGGAATGCATTTGACATTGTCAGGAATAAAACTTTGGGAAAAGCTGACAAATACCAGCTGTGAACAATTTCAGAATTTTGGGGGAGGGTGTTAAGTACAGCTGTAAACTGCTTATCTAATAGTTTTGAAGAGACAAATTGCATATTTGACAACAGAGATAGATTACAAACTGCTCCTAAACTTTTCTCTTTGAAGGTTTTCCAGAGAAAAATTTATTCAGCAGCACATAAACTGGAAGAAAAGCAATATTACAACAGAAGTGATCATTTGGGTAAGTAAATAACAGAAGGGGCATTTCAAATAAATGAGCGCTCCAGATTTGAGAATCTGAAATCACATTCCTTTAAAAACAACTTAGTATTTGCATATGTGTCTTGGGGAAAGGGGGAGGAAAAAATACGTGAGCACTTTGCATTTTTACATTGATAGGAATGGAATGGGGCACTACTCCCTTTAAGATTTGCAAACATCAATCAAAATCATCGTCAGTGCCTGACTTGTTGGAAGTAATTTAGTGGAAGGCAAATAAATTCTGCAATGTATGTGTGTTTGTTTTTTTTTTTTTTTTCCTGGAAACCTTACCTCCTGGTATCTAATCTCTTTTTTTTTTGAGCATACCAGAAGACTAGTGTGTTTCTGGCACTGTACATCTTGGATTACATATAGGAATTTGTGACAGCCCTTGAAAGCTCTTCACTCTTCCAATGTACTTGTATGAAAAAACCCACATCTTTCTTCCAGGTACAGAGTCAGGCAGTCAAAGCGTAAAAGAGACTGCAAATAACGAACTAGCTGTCGAACTTAAAGGGAACACACGTACAGCATTGGAAGCAGCAAAATCGTGGATCCAAAGTGTGGTACAAATTCGGGAAAGTCACTGTGCTGTTATTAAAAACAACTACATTTTTAGCCTCGGTAAAAATGAGTTTGCAGAACTATCTCGAGAGCAGCATTCCAATGTATGTGTATCAGAAGAAGTGCTAGGTGGAAAAGCAAGACTGGAATTTCAGGGCCCCCCTGATGCTGTGATTGATGCAGTGCTCGCAACTGAAAAATTACTGCTTCGTATGCAAGAGAAGACTACAGCCAAACAAAAGAAACTGCTTTACTTAATGGGTATGTAAAGTAAATAAGTGCATAAATAGGATTAAGTGTGAAACAACACGTATCTGTGCATTGCTGAGAGTGGACAGATGTGCAGTCAGTTCACACACATACTGAGCATTGCTTTAATTACCGATATTGCTGTACTTTTATCATATTGATAAACATAAGGAAAGACTTTGAAAGACCATTTGTTAGCTTTGGTTAGTCCCTTGGCAATATTCCCAGTAGTGCACAGTTTATGCTGGGGCCAGCCGTCGTTGTACAGCCAGCTGTAATGCTGGCTTCCTCCAGGACAGCTTCACTTTAAAGCCTGGCCACTGGAGACTTACAAAATTTGCACTTAATTAACACACACCTTTGCTGAGCTCTTTTGCTAGCTACAGCTGGACCACTGTTGCAGGACCCACCAATGGACTTGTTCTGCAGAGTCCTTGATTTTCATTAACAGTTGATAGAACTAGTGGCATTACAAAAACCCACGTGATCCATTTTTCCTCATGTTTGTATAGTCATTCAGTATAGATACTGTTATATGAAAGTTGGGCTGTGGAGAGATGTAATAGAGAAGATAAATTGCTGTTCTTTGGTTCCCTCTCTCTCTGGTTTCTTTAATAAATGTAGAAAAAATAGATATACCTATTCATTTATTCATCAGTCCCTCTCAATATTAGCCTCTGGCATTAGTTCAGAGAATATTTAACATTCTTTGTTCTTAACTAAACTACCAAACTAAAGTATTGGATCCCTCCTCCTTGCCTTTGCTTCAGACATTGTTATATGAAAACTGTACTCGTTATTTGTATCCAGGCCAACCAGAATCAAGTCAGCTTTCAGAAGGACACCTTCACAAGACAAAAACTACTACATGTGTCCACGTTTCACCGGTGGAATCACACCTTCAGGAGTTTAAAGACAGACAGAAACAGTTTGAAAAAGCTGGGCTTCGTGTTCTCAAGGTAAAGACGGTATTCACGGAAAAACTAAATCTCAGCTGATAGATTTGAACTAACATGTTTAATATGTGCTTAAAAAACTCAGATGAACTATTCCAATATATTGCTTTTAAAAAATTAAGATCAAGTCAGCTTAATCCTTAAGAGATGTAGTCATTACTCCTAGTAAAAAATATTTTAAAGATAATGCAAGTAATCACTCAAAAAGTGTGGTTAAATTCTGAGAAGTCCTTTTAATTGTACTGTATATTCTCTTATTTCATGCTTCAAATGTTCCTTTATAGGGCTCCAGAGAAATACAAGACTGGTATGTTAGAATGAGTACGATATGCCAGGCCACTAATGCAGCGTCTCCGTTTTCTTCTTGTGAGCTGGACACCAAAAATTAGCAATTGAATTTGTCAGAGTTATGGTCTGATTAGGAATGTGTTGAAGCTGGGATCTTGCTTGGAAAACAGTGCTTTACTGAAGGGGAGGAGGATGAGGCTGAGCAACACACAGAAATACGGAAGTTTGTAAACAGGGGGTTGGGTGCATAGTAGTAACAGTGGGTAACTGGAAACCAGACTGCTAAGTGCCAAACTGCCTTTCACACGAGGAGGGTATTTAACACTGAAATAATAGCAAATGCCAACCCAATGAAAGCAGGTGCTTCTTCATCTGCAGAACTAAAGACTTTGTTGAGTCTCAACGCAAAAGCTACATCAGAATTTTAAACAGTGCTCCACTGAGGATTGGTCGCAGCTCAGTTAAATGTTTTTTAAGAGAGCAGAAGCTTGACTGTGCTTCAGCTCTTGCTTGTTTTTAGCTGAGCCAT
Organism: Charadrius vociferus; assembly: GCF_000708025.1. Taxonomy (NCBI): domain Eukaryota; kingdom Metazoa; phylum Chordata; class Aves; order Charadriiformes; family Charadriidae; genus Charadrius; species Charadrius vociferus. Next base: position 1,797,247 of record NW_009648925.1, on the reverse strand, counting down.
CAGAAGTCTGGCATGACCGGATTGCTGGAGAAGAGGCCTTCCAGGCCTCTGGTACTGATTTTTGCCATAGGACTGTGACTGTACCACTGGTGGAGTCAGGTGTGGCAGCAAGAGCTGCAGCATCACCAGCTCACCTGAAGTTGTGTTGTGTAACACTGCCTGCAGCCATGCTTCCAAGACACAAGCTAACACAAAGGCCCTCTTTATCTGTGGACCTCTTTTCCCCCAAGAGCTGTAAAGTTTCGATCAATGAGAGCTGAGGTTCTCCACACCTTACAAGGACACTTGCAGTTCTTTCCAAGATTAGCTGGTAAGCACCAGCACAGCTTATTCTCACGTAGGGTTGATGCTCAATCTGTTCAGCACAACTCAAGTACTGGATATCAGTACACTAGGATATATTCCCACTGATTGCAACAAGAGGCATGGGACAGTGGCATGGTTCTTTTTCTGTGCATCAGTTGCACACTTCACAGACCTTATCCGCTACGCAGTCAATGCATATAAGCTAAATCAAAGGTTCTCATATTGAAGAACATAGTCTGAACAAGAGCACAGATGCATTTCATGGATGTTGGTCTCCGTTTGCTTATACTATGCTATTATTTATGTTACAGATTGAAAAGATACATAATCCTCTTTTATCTGCTGCATTCCAACAAATGAAAAAAGAAATAGAACAAAAACAAGGTGGTACCTCCAAAATAACACACAAGTTGTACCAGCATGTTCCTGCTCAGTTCTGTAGCTCGGTGTGCCAGACTGGATTTCACAGGATGTATTCTCCACCAACAGGTAATAACTTGCTTTGGCATCTTTAATCAGAATGAACAGTGACTGACTACTAGAGTTGGATTAAAATCAGGGAAAAATGGCATTTCTAAACAAGAACTGTTTCTTACCCACATTTAGAGTCATACGAGCTTTTTTATCTACAGTAAGATTTTCCTGAAGGCTCTGGGAGGATGAGCCTGGATTCCAGCCGAGCCCAGACAATGATAGAATTCTTAATATACACAGAATGCCACATCCGTGTTTTATTTTGTTGCATCACTCTTAAAAGAAAGTCAGTGTCCTTATTTACCTGCTGCAAACACGCATTTAGCAGCGTGATGCTTTAAAACACGTTCCAAGGAATCGCAGAAGAATTTGAAGCTGGAAGGTACTTCTGAAGGTCATCTAGCCTAATCTCAGCTGAAATCAGAGACAGTGGGTCATCTGATTGAGCAGACTGCCATTCAAACAAGAGTACAGTCTGGAAGAAAGTCGTGGTGTCTATGAAATAGTGTAGCAGACAGATGTTTTCAGAAATTGAAAGAACAAGCATTTAGCACTTCATTCTGCAATACGTGAAAGGTGTGATATTTTGCTTGTCAAATGCAGAATTGGGATTTCAGGCAATAAACTGTTCAAAAAGTGGAGATTTGCCTTTCCTTGTCTATGCAATGTATGTGGCACACTTTCATACTTTCAAAGTAATAAATAGGATGATGGTTTAATTTCATTTCTTTGTACTTTTCCATGTGGTACTGTAATAGCATTTTTATGCAGCATTCTCCTTACAAATCCCAAAGTGCTTTTTTGTAGTTTGCATTATTAAAATCTCACCTTCTCTGGTGCTTATCAGAGTTCCTAGGACATGATGACAGAACTGTTTATATAAATATGTTATACCTTGATGTTTCTATCACTAGATTGACAGTTAAATCTAAATTGTCACCACTGTAGTAGCAGTTAAATTGGAATGGTCATCAGCTGTCCATTTCAAAGGGAAGTCAGTGTTAGCATCAGATCCACGTAATGCAGATTTACTTGCACAAGGATGGCACACATTGAGCAGTAACAAAACGTCATACTGAATCAAGAAGCAGCCTCTTCGTACTTCCACCCCAAAAGAACCATTTGTGTTTTCTTTTTTCTTCTGAAAATGTTCCTTTTTTTTCCAGAACAAAAATATGGAGCTGGCATCTACTTTAAAAGGAACCCGAAAAGCCTTATCGAGGGTAAAGATACGTGGGAAATGGACTCTAAAATGTATGTGTTTGAGGCTGATGTATTAACAGGCTTATACACTAAAGGCAAGCCGACTTATATTATACCACCAGCAGTGGAGGGGGATGCCACTAAGGTATATGACAGCTTAGTAGATGATGTAAACAATCCCGACACCTTTGTCATTTGCAACAGCGTTGGGGCCCTTCCACAATATTTGTTGACTTGTTCCCAAGAGGTAGATGGCCCCTGAGGAAACGAGCAGCATCCAGAGTAAGAATTAATCAGAACTGTAGCTATTGTGAAGACCCCCTCAGAACAAAGTCTAGTACTTAGATTTTAAGAGGATGCTCTACCTAGTAACATGCTGTGATCTAAGTGCCTCATGTAAAGTGCTCTGCAATATCTGTGAACAAAAACCGTCAGTCAGTACCTTAAGGAGGTTAGAACAAAAGTATCTGTGAATGGAAACAGAAGTGAACACATCACAAAATACAGTTTAACATTTACCCGGTCATTTACTTTATGCCTTAAAGCATTCTGCACATGTGGCTATGCACTTGATGTTTGTGTAGGCTGTCATTCTTTGTTATATTTTCTGAATCTGAGATGATGTATATGTTAGTGAAACCCAAGAAATCTTGGTTGTGCCTTTGATTCTTAAATTTGCTTTTGACTTAAACAGGTGAATCTGTCATGTGAAAGCTGTTTCCCACTTAGGCACACGCTATTAAATACACATAGTTATGACAAATATGAGGCAATACTTCATGATTTCTAACAGTAGCTGCTGTTACAGTTTTTATCAGTTATGAGATTCCATGCATTGTAGATGTGTATTCAAAATAAAAAGTATGAACAATGCTGTCAGCTAACCTGTTATTTTTCCATGTAGTCACATGACTTGGACTGTATTTGAGCTTCACTTTTTATCAGTGGTGTTCAATCTCTTTGAAAGGCTACAAAATAGTAGAGAACTGATTGAAGCTATGCCTTTAAATTGCTCATCAATTAATCTGCCTTTACCAAAATTTTTTAAAGATGACAGGGTCAACCTTGTAGCTAGGTACCCCCACACTGCTTCTGTGGTGACCTGAAGGCAGTAAATGGAAAAGCTGACGAGCTCTTCTACTCATTTCAATGTAAAAAGGGATTCATCCAGCTCTCGGGTACGTTGAAACTTTCTGTACTAAAGCCTGAAACTATGTCTGATTTTAGCAGGGTTTAAAACAAATCTATTGCCCCGAACTAAAGCTACTACCAGGTTTGTCCAATCTGAAGCACCAGTTATGACCCTAACTAAACACCTAAATGGCTTATAACAGTGCTGTAATACAGAAATGAAGGCTCACCTGTCAATATCAGGTCTGCTTTTAAACTGAAAAGTCACCTATGGTTAAAACTGTAATTAGCTGGGGAGAAGAAGGGCTTGCATAAAACTATTAAAAACCAATGACATTATCATATGAAAAGCATTTCATCCACATGTAAAGCATTGTGCTAATGGAGAGCAGCCCGAACCCCAAAACATAGATTAAATTGGCATTTAATAAAACTTTTCAAAATAATTTGTTAATGAATTCCCAGCACATTTGTACTGTACCTGCAACTCCCAAGACAGTAGTCATAGTGCTAGGAACCAGTCACAAGTCCAAAGAAATTAAGTTATAAAAGTCTAATTCTGAACTTTAAGTGAGGTTGCAAGTGGAAATTTTTTTTTTAACCATTGCAAAACAAATATTTGAATGAATATATTCATATTTTGTTTGTATTTTTAAAAATTAGCTATATCTACATTGTTGAAAAAGGGTAGCTTTTGTAGCATGTGAGCCGGGTATGTTCTAGTGTAATGGTAAATAGGGAAAACCCCTCATGAACTTGTAAGAACCATCTAACCATGAGTCTTGTTCTCACAGAAATCCCAAGGTTGCTTTTAGAGAGTATGCTGGAAGTTTGAAAACAGAATTAGTCTATTCATATTTGAACTCTTCCATTTAAGCAACCAATTCTCCTCTGTTTCTGTCCCATTTTCCCTCATGTTTCTTGATTCACACAGTACTTCCAGGAAAACACATGGCTGTAGATTTAAGGTTTGTTAGACAGCATTGAACAAGAATAAACTCTTGTATCAGCTTGCTTCAAAAGCTTTCATTTTTTAAAGGAGTTTCATGGCAAGAATGCTTTTTTTCTGTTTTCTTTTTTGAAAAAACTCAGTACAGTTTCTGAACTACTGCAACAATTTCTAACAAGCATTAGTTTTCAGAAAACCTTAAGGAATTTTTTTGGCACAATGTAACATCTTTTCTTCTATGTGGAATAAAGAACAGGTTTCATAGCACAATATTATTTTAATACTATTACACAAGTACTGGTAACAATGTATTTCATTATTAACCTTTTTATTAACTTTGTAACATTCTTAACTGCATCTGAAAAAACATTGGTAGTCAGTTTAATAGAAAAAATAATTACTGAGAGAGTTTTAACAGCTTACTTGAATGCCCAGCACATGCTTCCTCCTCCCTCCACATACACCTGCAGTTTATAAGGATTCAGTCCTACTGAACATTTATCTTCCATTTTAGTATAGCGAGATCTTTTTCTAGTATATAATTTCTACTTAAATTCACCAGTGTTCTCTGTATATAGTGATATAATATATATTCTATATATATAGTTTTTTAAAAACTGGTAATGTAAGAGGTCATATATAATTACTTTTATCTGGTCCTCAAAAAGAATAATTTCATATACAGAAACTAGAAAATAAACCCAGCACAAACCAGATGTACCAAGTAGTACATATTAAAATAATTACCACAGTAATTGAAAATTCCTGATCTTAGCCCTACAATAATCAGTTAACTAGAGGCTACTCCACAGCCTCCGGGATTTCTCTGTCATCTACAATAAGGGTATGAATAATTCCTTCCTTTCGTTTTCCACTACTGACAGCCTTAATGCAACAGCTGTAATCACCAACACTGAAGTGAGTTTCAGTCCCATCTTCTACAAATTCTCCCTGGGAGAAAGGAGACAATAAAAACAGACATGTGCTACTTTAGTAAAATAATACGGTTTCCAAGGTCAAGATCATTTATAGTTCCCACAATTAGAGCAGCTGTAGGTACCTGCGACAAATACAGCACAAATGCTGAACAAAGCTGCAGAATCTCACACAGGGCTTTGTCACAGCATCCAGTTAAAGATTTTTGGGTATTAGATGACAATCAAAATTTCACATAATCAGAAATGGTACAAATGGAGTTTGTGAATTAATATCATTGAACCACGTCAGTAAAACAAAACTAGGAAAGACATTTTCCTTCTGAGTTGTGCAGTACAGCCAGTAAGTACCACACAAATCTATGCTGAAGTGGCAGTAAAACATGAAGTATTGTCATGCCTTCTACAGCAGGATGAAGCGATCCCTGAAATAAGTATAACAGTTGCGTATTTTGGGTATACAGCTCCTGCTGCAGTTACATCATTTCCTGTTACAATTTTGCCACGTATGGTTGTATTTTTGTCATAATCTTTGGAAAAGTAGAAAAATCTGTGTGCCGCTCTAATGCGAGCACAGTTTGACAACTAAACCTGTACTCGTAGCTTGCAAGAATATCTCCTAGTGCATTTGTTACATTATAGAAAAGGCTGAGAACTGTCAATAGCAGTTGTTTTGATACCCCAAAAGAGGATGTTTCTTCCACTGATTACCAAAGAAACATTTGATGAATCTTTTCATCCTATTCTCAAGTATAGCAAAACTGTTGATTTTGCAATTTGTGCTCATCCAGGGGATCACTTGTGGCAGTAGTAATCACAGTGACAGCTCTCTGTTGAGAAAGCACATCCTGCAAGGATGGGGAAGCCTACACAGTATGCATATTCAAAGCCATCGTAATATGACACCAAATAGATAAGGCCTTCCAGCTGTCAACCTGCTCTATCTGATAATGCAGATGTGACAGAAAGACAAAAGATTTTATTCGTTCCAAGAAGACTCTTAAGCCCCAAGTGTTAGGGACCATCTCTAGATGGAAAAAAAATCACGAGCCATAGCAGACTACACGTGTTCAGCTTTCAGTCACCACTAAGATGAACAGGTTTGGATGAGGTGGCTCTACACTGCATCAAACTCAAGTCCCTCCCACTCCCCTGAAAGTTTTCTCCTTAAAAACCCTGGACAACAGACACAGAAGATTTATTTTGCTTGTCTAAAAAGTGCAAACAAAAGCACTGTTTATCCTTAAACAGATGTTTGGCATCCTAACTGAAACAGTCAGTTATAAAATACAGTGAAGGACATTCAGAACAGACTAATAGCGTACTACTGTCTGGGGTAAAGTGAGGTAACGTGCCCCTCTGTGGCTTATTTTGCTAAGCTTTGGTTCTCTAACCACAGCCTGTGAAAAGCTTTTGGAAATGATCACATACCGCTGTTTCCATTTTTTGACCGTTGCACCACACATCCATAGTGTCCTTTTCTGTGAAGGAAAAGGAAAACAAAAAGTACAAAGAACAAAATGTTTTGGGGTTTTTTTTTCCCTGCAGGCAAGAAGATCTAGGAATTTTAAAAATTCACTGTTGAATTTTACTTTCAGTTCCCAGAAGAAGTTAGCCATTGTACCTGGGCTACAGGGTTTGTTCTTGTATCACAGAGATGGGAGGCTCTGTTATCAATGAGCAAACAACTTTTGCTATGAACATACATTTTTATCTCTCCCTAGCCCTGGCTATTAACACTGGGTTGTTCTGAATATTTTCAGACATATTCTGACATTCTTAAACTGAAAAACTTGACGACAGAAAAATTAAGTAATTTCTGCTAATTATTTGAGTGCTGTGTATTCAATGGAGGGACATGGTTTAGAGGTGGTTTTGTCAGGGTAGGTTGATGGTTGGACTTGATCTTAAAGGTCCCTTCCAACCTTAGCGATTCTATGATTCTATCTTAGGGCAGTTCATTCTGTCCTGAGGCTTAAGAAGAAATCATAGCCCAAGATCTTGTCTCCAGGTTTAACCATACAGCAATACCCAAGTGGAAGTTTTCCTGCTAGATGCCATGGACAAATTCCTCAGGGGATCCCTTCCTCCCACCTGCTTGTAATGCATTTGGGAAAGTGGGCCAGAAGAAATGAAATGTATTGCCTTGGTATTAAGAAAGTGAAAAAAGTTTTCTGAAGGTTTTAGATTAAATTTGTAGTTATGAAGTGATGCAGAAAAAAGGATGCTGAATAATCTATCCAAGATGTAGAATAACATTGTCACACTTCTTCAGTTAAAGACTCTTTGACTTCAGCTTATGATTTTTGGAAGGAAAGCCTGGTTACCTGGTTAACAAATACACACACAGTAGGTTTGATCACAACACAGCTAACACTTCTATAACGTGCTTCACCTGGAGAACTGTCTTGCTAGGGCAGCTCTATGGCTACAGAAGCTGTAACTCCTTCCAAACTTTTTTTTTTTTTTTTAAATCTAGACCATGCTGCTGTAGAACAGAACACTGACAGCAAGCTCACACAGGCATAACAAGACCTTTGGGTTTTTTTGAACTGTTTTTGCCATCTAATTCCAAAGTTCCAGACCACCCAGGATTTTACACTACAACAGTGCTAGCCACTGAACTGTGCTTTCTCTTAATTACCAGTTATTAAATGCATACAAGTTTATTCAGAGGCAGCAACATGAAGTCATTCGTTTACTTACCTAGAACAACTCTATAGTCTGTGCCACCCAAGGTCAGTATCCAAGTATTGGTTGTTTTTGACCTGTTCTCCATATACTTCTTGAGGCTCTTTCCATTGATCTCCAAAGTATATTCATATGCAAAGCCACTGACTGCATCAATGTTAATAGTAGCTTTTGTTTTGGATGCTCCAACAGTGAACGTTTCTTTACCCACTAATTTAAACATCCATTCTTTTCTTATTTCTTCCTGTAGAATAACAGAAAGACAATGGGTATTAAATTATAAACCTGAATGCATGCTTTAGTATAAAATAAATGAACTAGAACTCAGGAAACAGCTCAGTACTTAACTATTACTCCAGAGTGAACTAATACACAATATTCTGTATGTCTAGAGTGCCTCTGCCCAGGGACAGCAAAGCACTTCATGAATACTCTGACCTTAATTATAACTGAATAAAAGAATGATGCCGTTCATTAAGTTAGGTAAAGTTAATCAACTGAATATACCTCAGTTGCATTTACTAGTCTTTTGTTTGTTCTGATGCCTGTTGCATGGAAGTGCACTTATATAATCTGTATCATAGTGAATTAGAGCACATAGCAATTTCACCTTTCCATCAACATAGACAACACGTTTTCCTGAAGTGGTCCCATGTTCAAATTCAATCTTATGAACACCATCGCTTAAAGCTACTTCCCAAACAGCCACCAAATCTGTCATCTTCTCTAAGTGGCTGTACCGAGACCTATGGAAACACCAACAAAGTAAATTAATTGTCATTGGAAGAGTTCAATTACTGATGTCTATAGTTCAAAGCTTTACTGCTTCAGGGCAAGTGACTTTTTACAAATGAAAAATGAGACTTGAAAGAATAAGCTTACAGAACTGCTTCTATTTTCGTATTTTTCAAACATTCAAATGACAAAATATCACAAAATATAAACAGACAGTTAAACAGACTCACTTTGACAAACACCATACATAGACGCATAGATCCATCTAACCTCTAAAACTTCCATTTCAGGTGACAGTATGGTTACAAAATTATACTTAGAATTCAGATGCTCCTGGACAGTTCTGCGATTTCTTGGCAGGCATTAAAATAGAGTATTTTAGTTGGTCTCTGAGAAAGTGTTTTAGCCTTTTAAACTTGAAAAATAGTCAGGATGACCAGGTTAGCTATTATCTGTTTTAACATATTTTTCTGTAATCTTTCTCATAAACATTACCCACGTCATTCAGAAACACAACTCTGCACACACAAACACCCACAGGGGAGGAGATCTGGCAAGATATCCTTTCATTTAAGTAATTTTTTAAGTTTAGATACAGTCATAAGTGACCACTGGAACTGTGGATATCTCTCCAAATCTGCTCATGCCACAGTTCTGATTTTTTACCTTACTTCATCTTCATAGATAGTAATCTCCTCACGGGATGCCATAGTAACCAAAACAGCTTTTAATCCAATTAGCAGCAAGAAAAAAAGAAAAGCAGAATAGCAGCAGAGAAGTGTTGAGGCCTAAATTTTCCTTGTTTTCTCCATTTAAGATAAAGGACAGTTTCAAAAGTGTCATGAACTATCATGCACTGCCGTATATATGATGAAATACAAACATAATTTTTCCTCTTAGACAGAAAGGCAAATAGAAGTATTCTTTTACAAAATTAGTAAGTGCAATTTATAATAACTTTATTAGCACATCATAAATGTGTTAGCTATTCGATGGAAAAATGGTTTGCCCAACTTGTGAGCAAAAGCTTAGAAACGGACAACTTGACCAAAGCTGTCACATCCCAAGATGCCCATCTCAGTCACAAACCACAACAGACTAGAGACTTTTGCCACCTCAGGGAAAGTGAAATAATAGCAACAGGCAACAATTTTAACCTACTTGTTTTCCTAAACCACTGTAGTAGTTTTCAACAATCACATTAGCAAACTGACCCGACAATTCAGTCATAAAGTCTACGTGAACCACAAAGAAATCACTTGTTTCTTACTTAGGATGTTTTCAGATCATTACTTATGTTCTACAATACTGTTGATATTTTTAATTTCTCATTTCCAGTAAAGAAATTAATTTATGTAAGAGCTATCTGCATTAAGTCTGTGCATATAAGCATCATTTAAGAAAGTGCAAATAAGTGAATTTTTGATCAATTGTACTTTTCAGTGAAAAAGGAATTAAAAGTAAAGTTGTGAGTTCCAGGGTCTCTCTTCAGCGTAACAGAGGATTCTGTGTTTAGAAATTAAACCTCCTTCTCTCTGACTTAAGGTTCTATTTTAAAACATGCTCAAGTACACTGCTGTATTACTGTCCGTGGTTTTGTCAGTAATTACACACATTGCTGTTCATAAACTGAAAAGTTTTTAAAACGGTGAAACCGTTTTAAGGATGTAAGGATTTAATTCTCACAGTAGTGAGCAGTCTACACCACATAAGAGATGTCATGGAAGTCATTCTGGTTGTTCCTAAAGTTACGGGTTGGTTTCTGTGACTCCCCCGGCACATAGTGGAAATCAGGCGAGGTGTATTCCTGCACTTTCCCCTTCCCCTGCTTGCCAAAGGAGCGGTCACCAGGGCCTCAGGACAACCCCACGCGTGTCCCTGCCACCTGGTCGACACAAGAAGTAGCCTCGGGCACAAAAAGAGATGCCAGAAGAGGTGGCACCTGGAGCACATCTACAGCCTACCCACAGAGGCCGTATCACCCCCGGCAGCATGCAACTGTGCTGCATGAGTTGTAGCAGATAATTTATGATCAATGCTGAAAGGGTTAGGAAACATCCCAGAAGCTTTTTTTCAAATCACGGTAACATGGTAATACACTTTTTTTTTTTTTTTTTTTCAATCAAACCTGAACCCAAACTCTAGGTCAGCTTTATGTTTTCTGAAGGACAGTCGGTACCATCCCAGCCCAAAGGGAAAGCGGTACATGACCGCCCAACCTGGAGATGCCACCGACGAGTTCTCCCTCAGACACCTGCTCCCTGGCCCCAACCCAGAGGAAACAGGTTTGTACCAACCACCGACCCCCTCGTTTCACCGCCTTTTCTGCTGAATCAAGGCAGCGGCCCAAAATGCGATTTACCTCTTGATACGTGAAGGACTTGTTTGAAAAGCTAAGACAGGATTACCGCTCTGCCTCCACCTAATCCCTGCCTGCTGGCAGACAGCGGGCCGTGGCGCACCAGAACGTATATAAACTCCAGAGACAGCAAATTTCTCCCCACCACCCACGTTTATTGCCAGCAAAGAGCTTTTTTTCTTGAAATTAAGTCCTGACAGCCACCTTTCTAAATCTTTCCTCGAACATTTTACCGCCGGCAATCCTCCACACCCGGGTAGAATACGCGACTCCCCTCTGGGCCGCGCTCGCCTCAGCGTCCCACCGGCACCTCCCACCCCTCCATTCCTCCGCGGCAA
>NW_009648925.1:1754056-1785421 GCF_000708025.1 Charadrius vociferus | reverse complement strand
CCCCCCCCCTCCGGTGCATTGGGGTTACCTGAGGGCTGGTTGTGTGGGGTTTTTAAAAAGGTAAATTTTATTCATTGCACATATTTCTCCATCGGACAGCGATCGGGTAACCTGAGTATCCTGTGTATCTTTAAGTACACTGTTTTCCCCAGTATTTTTAGCAGATCCTGTTGGAGAGTCTCTCACACACCCACCTACAGCGGCTGGGGCTTCTCGGGAGTTTGGGGTTGGTTTGTTTTTATTTGGGGCCATTTGGTATCCTCTACTGCCGGCATGACAGGAACGACGGGAGGCCCAGAGCGGATGTTGGGAACTCAGGTTTCTGTCCCTTCTCCCCCTTCTCCCAACTGCAGCAGGAGAAGGCAGAATGGGAAAACCTAAACAAGCTGTTAACGCGTCATGGGTTGAAACCGGTGAGTCTTGCTGCCCCCCAAAGCTGCAGAAACACATCGGGTAAGGAAATGCTAATTTGACAAGTTTTTGTATTTGAAAATAGCCTGAGTTCGTAAGGCATCTCTGAAGCTGGTCACTTCCAAACGGTAGCAGAGATGTGATCTTCTTCAGCTATTAAAAGCCTTTCGTTATGACTTTGCTTATTTTTTGTACCTGCAGATATGATTGTCTTAGACACTCAGTCTTCTCTAGGAATAAGGCTTGCATTAAAAACGCTAGTAGAAGACACCGACCGACAGCAGAAAATGATGCAGGGGCTTATGGAAGCTAATCGCTGTCTTCGGTAAGACATAGTGAAAGGAACTTGCTCGCTAATGCAAAGCAAAAGTATTATTAGTGTCCATCTCCTGCCAGGTGGCGCTCTTGTCACATCCAAGGCCTAAGAACTTTTTCCTGAGATTTTTGTCCAATATGCAGCTATATTGTCCTAATTCCTTTTGAGCTCTTCTGTTATTTCATCTGCTGCTGCTTCCCATACCAGCGTATTTCCCGTACCTGCTGCCACAGGCTATTATTGAGCATCATCAGATAACTATTGTAAGGCCTGTGCCTCCTTCACTGTCTTTAGTAAAATGTGTAAAATGTGCTTAATTTAAATCGAGGATTATTTTTTTTCAGAGATGAGATACGGCAGGAACGTGGTCGGGCATCTCGACAAGAACAACGGGCTAATGATTTGGAAAATGTGGTGAAAAACATTAAGTCCAAAATTTGTCAGCTGGAAGATGAGACAATAGCTAAAGTTTGCCAGCAACAGAATCAAGTCAAAGAACTTCAAAAAGATCAACAGGTTTCACAGGTAATTCACATAGTGTTGTCTGAGGATTCAAGCTTTTGACTTGTTTTAAAAGCTCTGAAAATATTTACAGTGATCAAAATAAACATGAGTCATAGTGTTAGTACGCTATTTATAGGTAGGATTTTTCAATCCATACAGAATTTTCTAGTGATAACTTAGAAAAATACCTGTATTATTCTTCCACTGCCTCTTCAGTATGGCTAAAACCCTTTTTAAAAGCTTTTGTGGGACCAGGTGCCTACTTGGGTATGTACGGTACAGTCTCCAGTGTGTGGGTTAGAATAATTTCATAATGCTCCCCTTACCTCTTCACAGGCAAAATACCAACAGCAGCAGGAAAAGCTGCAAGAACAGGAAGAGATTATTGCCCATTTGCAGAAGGAGCTGTGTAAAGTTGGGATGGAAGAGCAACGGCGTGTTTCCACTCAAAACAAAATGTTCTGTCGGTTTTGCAAAAGAGCTCCCAAGTCCCTTCTAGATCAGCAGTAAGTAATTTTCTTATATTGGTGAATGACCTGTAACTTTAAGTGAAGAAACAGGTTTTAAAGTGACTAACTGTTCTTGATATTTATATGAAAAAAAAAACCCCCGAAACGCTGGAGACCTTAGGATTGCAAGCTGAAATATGAGTTCTTGTGAAGGTACATCAATGCAGTAATTTTTTCTTGTATAATAAATGTGAGCTGGATAAATCTATGGCAGAAAGTAAAAAAAATTATCAGTCCCTATATACACTAGGTGTCAGCAGAGAGAAGGGAATGATTCACTCTACTCTGGAACTGCAGTATCTGCTAGGGTGATCTCATCCTGGGGTTCTAACATTTTAAAATGAAAATTAACAAAACAACAAACCTCCCCAACCCCCCAAAAACCCCTGCCCAGTCTGCAGTCACTTCTGAAGTGCAACTGGTCTTTGCAACTGCTGACTGCGGGCTTGCTGTGAGGCTGCCCAGGTGCTTTAGTGATAGAGTTCTGAGAAAGCATTCCAAGCCTATGTCTCTTGCAGTAAGATCTCCATAGTTGTGCTATAATCAGAGATAGTCCGGTTCTTAGGCCTTACGTAGCCATCACTTTATTGTGCTGATGTCGCCTGGTTTTTCAGACCTGTCAAGTAACCTTACCTGGAAAGCATTAAAAAGGGATTGTGTGCGCACAGCCCTTTTCTCGTGCCCTCACTGTATGAGAAGAAGGATGGCTAATTTTGGTTCCCTGTGCTTTCCCATCTCTCCAAAACAGTCAATCTCGGAGTGCTCAAGAGGAAAGGCAGTTTCTCAGCTGTTCAGTTTTTTGTCGTTCAATTTTTTGCAACCACTTTGAAAGCACTTTTAGTTTCATTGGAGGTAGATGTTCTCGGGCTATGTGGGACCTGTGCTCTCTACCTCCTGCGGTGGTCACTGAGCCATAGCACTCAGGACTGTACCACGCTGTTAAGATTGCTGGGTAAACAAGATGAGGAGCCCGTCAGGAGGATTTAGCTTTTCTGTCCTCTTGAATAATTTTTCAGCTTTTAGTCTAGTACAGAGTTAATGTCTCTGCTTTTCTGTTTTGGGAAACTGTGACTCTGTGTGTTTGATATGAGAGAGAACCCATTGTTCAGTGCAGTCGCTTCTGAAGCGCAGTGCAGTTCTGTAAGCTGGCCTGTTCCTATAGGGTGGTCACAGTATCTCTCAGGCATGTCTTTTTCGAGAATATCTGAAATTCAGAATACCTTTTTTTCTTTCTTCAGGTTCCTTTCTCTAATTGATTATTATGAATCTCAAATTAGTCAAATGAAAAAGGAGCTAAGGTAGGTCTCTTCTGATGCCTTATGGCCCTACTGTTCAAAATTTTCTTACTCCTTCCTCTTCTTAAAGCTTGTAAGGGTAAATATTCTGTGTACCAGATGTCATTAGCATGTGAGAAACAGCGAAGGATTGTAATGGTCGTGGAAGTTTGGATTCATCTGGGAAATAGCTGTCAGTCAGGCTAAGCAGCTGCTCAGTCGGGAGGCCGGGACAGCTAGGAAGTTGAGGGTATTTAGACATTTGAGCTATAATTCTTTCTTTTGGGTTGGGTTGGTTGTTTTTTTTTTCCTTCCTCTTTTGCCATGGTTCACAGGCAGAAGAATGACTGCATTAGTAGTGCTCAGTCAACTGATCTCCCTAAACAAAAGGAATACCAGCTTTTCAGCTCTATCGTGGTGCCTACGTGGTACAGAGCAACAAGCAGATAGCCGAGACATTCTTATAATTTGAGATTATTATCTTGAAAAGTGAAATGGGATTTGCTTGTACTGGAATTTCTCTTGAGGAATAAGTGCACTTAATTAGTATATGAAGCAGCTTCCCAGAAATAATAGAGAAGAGCAGTGGATCTTGGGGCAGAATTTCTATTCTATTTACTGTGCAGTTTATGGAAACATTATTATCATACGTAACTGCTAACTAAGCCAACTTAGATCTTTGAGGTAATCAAATTACAGCAAGCTGAAACAATTTATTTTTCCCAATAGGCAATATAAAAAAGATGAAGACCCAGTACAGAGAGAAGTAAAAAGCAAGGAAGAATTCTTAAATCTAGATGCTACTCCTAATTATAGAGCACTGCTCACGGTATGGAACTGCTACGAATAAGTCAGTGCAGATCTCTAAATGGTAACCCTTCAAGAGCCACGTAGAAACATGTGTGTTTGATTTCTATCCCCTTGTTCTTATCGTGTCTCCTTAATTTGTAACCTCTCTGGGCAGGGTTCGCTGCCTTTATGCAAAGATTTGGTACTATGTTGGGCGTCGTCTTTGCTGGGGACTGAATAGATCTCCGTAATCAGAGGTTCTCCACCTGCAGTCTAACGCAGCAGCCTCTTGATCTTAGTCGAATAATTCCTTATCCGTGCTGTCTTGCTGTATGGGCAAATTGGAAACCTTCTTAACACATACATACTTTAAAGTGTTCAAGCTTGTTGATTATGGAATGAATGAAATAAAAGAAATAACGTAGTCTATGTTACAGTCTTTCCAGAAACAACTTATTGAAACAAAAGCCAGGAATGAACAGCTTTTGCTTGAAAATATAAATCTCAAGAAAGATTTGGAAATAAGGTGAGAAAGGATAAATATCATCCTTTTTAAGGGCACTGCAGTAGGCTTTGTTTTACAAAGAAAGAAACCCGAAAGCACCAGCAATTGTAAAAGTGTAGTATGAAATCTGCCTTTTTAAAGCAATTCGTAGAAATAAGATACGGCAGCAACAGTCAACCTTCCCTCCCTATGTTGTTAATAACAAAACCTGCTAATGGTTATTTTGCTGTTTATTGCTGTTGCCGTGTAGAAATGTTGCAGAATTTCATTCCCAGAATGATGTTGCAGCACTGGCAAAGCTTTCTTACTGTTTCGCTTGGCTGAGTTTTATACCTTCAAAGGCAAGACACATAATATGGTACTTTTTCTTCCTAACAGACCAACTGCACAGGAATTAAAACTTTACAAGCACCAAGTGAAGAAACTAGAGAAAACTTTACAGAAAACTATCCAGTAAGTATATTTCTTCAGTAACTTTTGTGAACCCTCTGAACTTAAGGCAGAGATACTCTGCAACCTGTAATGTAGATAGCAGCTTACAAAGCATGTACCTTATCGCCGTTCCTGGGAGCCTGGTTATGGGCAACAAATGCTACTGTATCTCCGAAAACAGCCTGTGAATCTCTGAAATGATGGTGTGGTCTCTGAGTGGGGGCACAGCTGTGTCTCTTTTTTATTTTGTCTTTCTGGTTTTGATTTGAGTACTATTGCAGGCAATATGGACAGGACCAAACTGTGTTTGCTGCTTCCACGAGCTGTAAAGAGAGCTATTGGTTACGTTATGGATTATGAATGAGAAAGTATGAGTCAGCAAAATGTTGCAGCTACTGATGTTATGTCCATATTATTCTTAGGAATTGACTTAGGTTTTTTTCTGAAACATTGCTAAGAGAATACATTGAAGGTATTGGAGATGCAGCATTGACAAAGTGTTTTTATCTGTAATTTCCCTTAATCATTTGTGCATGTGTACACCGAATGCTAAATATTTTGTGGCCTGAAAAAGACATCACTTAAACTTTAAAAATGTTCCATTCTTCATTTTACATTGTGTATGCTTAAATAGTCTTTTCTGTCATGCAGTGGGTATGATTTAGGTGGTGGTTTTAGAGAAAGTCATCTTAGATTTGACAAGAAGGGTAGTGAGCCATATATAGTAAGCCAGGAAAGATGTTCAAGCAGAAGCAGATGAAGACTGTGAGCACGGAATTTGACCCTTTTGGGTAAAATTCTAGATTTTAAGTCTTCAGCAGTAGTAGAACCTCTGGTAACAGAACTGTGGATCTGGTGGTGTCCCTTCTAAATTAACACTCAGTCTGGAATAACCTCAACCTGGAGACTTGAAATAAGTTAATGATATTAGGTATTCTATTTTTCAGCTAGTTTAGTTTGACGGAATTCTATTGGCAGGCATCACAAAATGGAGGTTTTACTTTGTAGGTGCAAGTTGATGTGCCGCATACCTGGTTCTTTAATCAAGTTGCAAGTAGTCCCTCCTGCTAAGGCTACTTGTGTAACCCACTGTATATATTTGGCGTGTAGATCTTCGGGGAGTAGTACCAGAGAAAGAATAGAAGAAAAGAAAGAACCTGAGAGTATCGCAGGAGTAGATCAGCTGCAGGCAGTTTGCCAGCAATACTTACAGGTATGCAAATTTGATCTGTACTCTCTGCATCTGGTGCTGTTACAATGGAATATAATACACGAGTTTTGTTTACATAAACTGAAGCATGCTATTTTGAATCTAAGAGTTCATATGAAGTCCTCTACACAAGATGCATAATGTTCTGTTTTTGGCAGTTAATGTAGGCTTGTTCTTAATTGTTCTATCGTAAACTACCTGAAAATACAGCGAGGAAGCAGAGATGAGGTTGGCAAACATCAAATCAATTACTTAGCTGAAATCTTTTCAGGACAGGGGATTTGTTCAAGGTCTCGGGGAAAACAGATCCTTATGTTACGGTTTTAAACGTGCCTGAGGAGATAGTGACTTTTATTTTTCTTTGAATATTTAAAAAAAAAAAAAAAGCAAATATAATAAAACTTAGCAAAATGTAAATGTGGAAGTAACAGTGCCTCAAGTGGATAAATGTTAAGTACCCCTCAAAGGGAAGTACATTTGCATTACTTTTACATATCTTCTAGCTAGTATATTTTTAAATCTTTGAATCTATTACATATTGAATGCATCTGTAAAATTCATCAATAGTAACTTATTGGAGCTATTTATGATTTAATGTTTAGACAGTTATGACTGTTTGGAGCGGGATTTTATTATAAAATGTCGTACATATTTGAGCAATAACATTTGTTATTTGGTGTTGAAGGTGTTGTCCCATATTGATTCCATTTTGCAAAGTCCAAGAGCTCCTCCATTAATATACAGGCGCAGTAAAGGGCCAGTGCAAAATTATATCAAAGAGAATGGACAGGAATGTGGATTTGAGCACCTTCCACTTACTATAGAAATGTGGGCAGATCAGCTAACGGCCCTAAAGGTAACGCGTTATTGTACTTGGCTTTATAGTCCTCTATCTGCTGACCAATCCTCGGTCCCTCCCTATTTGTAGGGGTTGTTTTCTGTTTGTAGCTTTTGTTATTGCCTGACTTGGTGTTACATTTTAAAAATAATTCTTTGTTTATATACTACTTTAAAATATAGCAGGGTGAAAAACGTGCAGTGTTCCTACAGGCCAGAGGTATTCCTCTGTGTATATCATCTAAATGTTTTTGTGCACTGGCTGAGTCCCTAAGGCGGCATTTAAGCTTTGGAGTCTATGTACTTCACACATTAACGAGGATGCATTCTCTTTCTTCCTTTTGTCTTACCCGAACAGGAACTTTTTTGAGCTAAATACAAGTGAAGTAATTTTGTTTAAAACCAAACTCTCTTGTGACTAACACTCATTATTTCACTGAAACTGTAACACATGAAGTACTTCAATTTTTAGACTATCAGTGTTCTTTTTAAATCAAAGAATGTAAGCAAGATACTGTGCTTGAATTTGGTAAAAACTAAAACCTTACTGTCTCCAGTACTGGAATGTTTTTGCATATGAGAAACAGAAAATCTGCCCGTTTCTAGAACAAAAACAACTTTAAGAAGTTATTTTAATAAGTTGTGTCCCCTCCCTTCTTTTAAAAGGATTTGCATAAGTCCTTGAGAAAACTGTCTCTGGAATTGGTACCCTGGCACACTGCAGATCCACAGGATAACAGAGAATCCATACGTGTTGAAGACCTCCAGTTCATAGTAGATGCAATTTTGGAAGAAATAGAAAATAAGGAAAAGGTAATTCTTACCAGGGGTTTATAATCACAAGTTACTGTGGAATTCTTAAATGCATTTTTCGCACGGTGATTACATTTGCACATTTGGAAGCCTTGCGGGGTTTAAGAAATCACTGTTTGAATATCTTCAATAGTCAGACTATTTTAGCATAATGGATACATTCACCTTGGGGAAGACTGCTTTCATCAAAGTCACTTGACCAACGATGAATTTGCATTGCCCTGTAGTCTCAGGTATTATCCTGTTCTGTCTGTTTCTCAGTCAGCAGTGAGAATACATAAATGTATTTACTAAGCAACAGAGAAGAAAGCCTTCAAAAGAGTATTTTTGGTTTGCTGGAAATTTGTGTCTGAAAACTCTCTAAAATACGTCTTCAGATTTAAGAATAGTTGAAATGCTGTGATTTAATAAGGGAAGTTACACCCGTTTTTCTTCATGGGCTAGTTTTAAGAATTTTTCGTGGTTTAAAAGAATCCTTGTTTGTTAAGCAGTAACGTTGACGAGTTATTTTTTATGCTTGCTGCAGAATGGCCAGACACCGTCCTTACCAACCCTGTTTGCAATAGTCTCTCACTTCCAGAAGCTGTTTGACGTGAATTCTCTGAACGGCGTTTATCCACGGATGAATGAGGTTTACACAAAGCTTGGGGAAATGACCAACGCTATGAGAAATCTCCATGAGCTCCTGCAACTAGGTAAAGACTTGCCACTACCGTTTGTTCAGACCCCATTTCCAAAGGAAGCAAGTGAAAGGCAGATCTCTTCATAGAAAATATGTTGAGCTGCTGAGAAATTAGTAAACTAGGTATATTCTTCACTGGGAAGATAAAAATAGGTTGCTGTCAGTTGGGAATTGAAATAGCAAACCCCCGTTATTTGTAAGCCTTTAAGCAGTTGCTGAGGAATGCCAGGGAAGCAGAAGAAAGAAATAACAGATGAAATTGAATTTTTAGTATTTTTTTTCCCACTAATTTTTGTTTCCTGTGAGCTGACTTCATAATTCTTGACCATCTTTCATTCTCTACTTGAAAAATAACAAGTTTAAGAAAAAATAACTCAACCTCTAATGTAATTCAGTAATTCATTCAAGTGTAATTATGTCCAGCCCTCAGAAACTTCCATCTCACGCTGCTAAACTTAAAAAAAAAAAAAAAAAGTTGTTGTTGAATGTCAAAGCCTGAGTGCATACTCAGAGGCATAATTAATTACTTCCCGAAACTCACTCTCCTCTGGTTTGTACTTCTGGAGAATGTTGGGTTTCAAGGCTCGGCTGCGCTGTAGGGTGTACAGCCCGAGAGCAAGGCTCCGGGACTGCTAAGGTCTTCTGAGCCTCATTCGAGGAGGGAAGCAGCCATCCTGCCTGCAGCCAGCACAGGAGATGAGGAAGCCTCGTGTCCCCCTAATAATCACGAACCAGTGGAGCTCAGAGGAAGCCTAGTTCTTCCGAAATTGAGGGCGAAAAGGACAAGGAGTCTGTTACCTTCACTCGCAGCAGTCAAAGCAGGTACCAAAACAAGTTCTGGCTGTTAACAAAGTGTTTATTGAGCAGGTTCCTGGCTGGCCTAGCCCCTGTACCGCACCACTGCTGGGTTACAGGAACCTGGTGAATGATCCTCCCTCTATATAATGTCAGTAGGCTGATTTCCACTGACATTGTAGGGTGCACTTTAGTACCATCTCTGCTGTGAAAACACACAGCTCTGGCAAGTTCTTTTGCCACCAAAGGACTAGTGAGAGATTCACCATTCCTTGCTAACATTAGTTCATTTCTCACCACAGGTTTTCTGTGAATGATGGCATTTGTATGCCTAGACGTGTGAAAACCGAATAAAATCTGGGCACCTGCAAGGACTGGATTGTGCCCAAAATACTTTCCTGTTATTACTGTTACAGGAAAGATGAAGTGTTTGTTTTTCCACAGACAGTTCAGCTCCACCCACTGTGGTAGTGGATACTGTTGGGAAACTGTGTGACATAATTAATGAGAACGTGACCGAGCAGGTACAGCAGCTTCTGGGGACCCAAGACATCCACAGGTATGTGGGGCTGTTCCATTGGTGACCATTCTTCAACTGTCAAATTTAGTAATTGAGAGAACTGGCTGAAACTGATACTGAAAGAAACTTTAATAGTTTCTTACAAAGTCAGTGAGCTGTTGACAGCAAAACAGTTACTACTATCCTACATGAAACAAATCTTGACTACTTCAAAAAGGATAAAGCTAGCAAAGAGAAAAATTAAGGCCAGAAGGTTCCAAAGCACCTTGTTGGTTTACATGGAGAAGGTGATCAAATAAGCTTAACTAAGGATGTGTGTTTCATAAGGAGACAAAGCAAATACTGCATGTGGGTGGGGAAGAGAAAGTGTTGCAAGGTTTCAGCTGTAGTATTGAAGTGTATTAGTTGCTAAGAGAAGGTCTGCCTCAAGCTGCCTACCAATATTTTGGGAACTGGACAAATCTATCCTCAACAGGTGAAAGCATTTGTATGCTTGGTAGCAGACTGTAAGAGCTTGCATTCAGCATGGGCTCTGCAAACATACTAAAAAATTAATTGCAGCAGGCGGCAAGTCTGACACACGCTGAGTTAACGATACTAACTCCAACCTTTCTGCACTCTTCGGTTTTAACTAGAGAATCGCTGCTTATAAAACATCCCCTACTCCACCTCTGAGGCAGTTCTATCATCCACCCCCAGGCAGTATATTTAGCATACACAGACTAATATTCCCAGCCAAAAATTACCTGGTGCCATGTAAGGAGGAAAGGAAGAATGTATATAGGGCATAAATTGTGAGATTAGAGATCCTCTTTTGATGGCTAACGCTTGTTGGCTGCAGGTTTCAGAACCTGAGAACACATTTTTGGTGTAGGTGGTTTCAGGTACTCCTAAGTAGCAGTGTGTTCAGAAAGTCATGACATAGTACAGCAAAACAGCCAAGGAGATGAACGTTAAATGCCCTTACACCTTTAAGCTGACAGTCTCGTTTCCACATTTCAGTATAATCAATAAGCTAGAAGAACATGAGTGCTTCTTTCCACCATTTCAAGCTCTCATTCAAGATTTGCTTTGTCTTCTAGGTGAGTAATATTTGCAACAGTTGTAATTATCTTCATTCCGATGCTTCATCCTAAAACTTTAAATAGCTAACACATGTTTTGTTTACCCCTGGTGTGCTAGAACACAAGGAGGATGTGAGGGAAGGTGCTAACTTTTGCCTCACTCTCCTCTTCCTTCCATCTTTCCTCAGGAAGTGACCAAAATAGTTTATGTTGCATATATTCAATCATATTACTCCTAAGAAAAGCTAAATTGAGTCTTTGCCAAAAGCATTAAAAGGTGTGAGGAGTTTATTTTATTCACTAGCTGTATTTCTAACATTTATGTTAGAATTTTGGCTGAACTTGAAGATGTTCTAGGTACATACGCCTTACCCTTTTGCTTTTCATTCTGTTTCAGAGATCAGTAACCTGGATGATATTTTACCTGCTGTGCAAAATCTGAAATTGGTAGCTAGTTAAGAGATTTATCTTACCTGTGAATGTACCTGTTGATGCGTGTGATGTAACAGCTACCTCCAACCTCTGTTGCCCTAATCAAGTTTCAGATTGTTTTGCAAATAAAAGGTGCTGCATTTTTTCATTTTTCTTAATTCTTGTTTCTTGGTCAATTTAAGAAAAACTTACTGTAACTGCTATCAACTGGTCTGCTCAATCCCAGAGAGAGAACCAAGACACTCTGCGTCAGTTTGGGAAACCGAACCCGGCACACAAAGCCCGGCAGCCTATAGCCACTAAGCATTTTGAACGTTGCTGACACAGTAAGAATGAGATAAAGGTGCTCTAACTGCCTTACCCGTAACGCTCTCAGCCTTTGCCTATCTTGGTTTTCTGGAGACCCTATTTTAAAATGCTGTTTACATCTTCAGGTAAGTTTGGGATGCGAGCAAATTGTTACTCAGTGAGATTCTGGTCATGGAGTGAGGCAGACTAGATTAATGAGATTCTAAGCCAAAAATATTTGAAACTTGCTTCAGGTGGTGGGTTACAGGTTTCTGCCTAGCACGGATTTGAAGTTACCATGGTCATATTTCCAAAGTCCGTTTTAGAAAGGCATAGATCAAGTTTCGTATGCAAGACAGTTAGAAGTTTATTGTACAGAAACAAGCACACCAAGCTTCCAAAAATATTTGGGTATATTTTGCTCCAATATTAATAAAGCCTGGTTTACAAAACTCTGCTGTTCCTCAGGCAGAATGCTTTGCTATCAAGGTTTACAAGATTTTGAAATGTACTGTAACAAAGAACAAAACATGTTAAGGCGTCACAAACTAAAACCTTAATGACAACTTGGTAAACTAGTCTCCCTGCTTTGGGAAGCTCATTATACACATACTTACAGCCACAATCTGCTAAGATACTTCTGAACAGTGGAATATCAATTCCTTAGTTTCTCAAAAAAAGCAATTGCTATTAGAGTCTTTAAACAGTTTCTTTCAATGGGTTCTGCAGCCCTACAGATGAAGAATGCTGTTTAAAGATTTATTCTTTTAAAAGTGCAATGCTTTCATGTTAAAACAACATGAACAGGATCGTGGGGAAATGAGGCCGCCAAGCAAAGCAATGACAGCCTACACTGTCTCCAGGTACAACTCTTCCTTACAAGAGTATTCATACCTAAGGGCTCTTTGGGGGAGATATACCAGAAACAGCAAAACCAAAGGACTTGTCATTTAGAGAGAAATAATTCCCAATGTGGGGTTGGTTTTGTTTGTTTCTTTGGTTTTTTTACTTCAGTGAGAACTAATCTCGCAGTAGGATCATTAAATTTACATGTCCTGAACTGAAGACTGCTTCAAATTTGCAGTGACTGTTCAAAACACATTCATTACAAAAGAGATATGTACATTCATATAAAGTTGAAAAATTAGTAACTTATATACATGAGAAGAGATCAATTTTTCTTGCGTCTACTCCTTGTCAGCTCATACCTGCAACACAGACACAATTAGTAATTATAGTAGTTTAAGACTTGAAAGTTTTAACTGGCACAATAGAGAGAACTTGGCTGCTTCATTGCTTGTGCTTCCTGGGCGGCATGGCAAAGGAGGCTTCGGAGATGGCCTCAAACTTCAGCTCTTTAACCAGGGACGTTGGATGCGTCATTTTCCTCCTACTCCCATAATTGCCATAAGCTTACGTGAGCCACAGCCGCAAGCTGGGCCAGGGCAACTTGGGTTTCCTATCCTGCTGGCCAGTGTTGGCTCCCTGCCTGCGCAGAGGGCAAGCTCCCGGGCTACCCACGCTGCATTCCTTGGGCTCCACTGAAGGAGAGAGAAGGAGCAACTACTGCCATTAACTACAGACGTAAAAGGAGGAATAAAAACACCTGGTTTTTAATCTTTGCCTCAGACCAATGCTTAGGGTTTAAGTCTGAACCACAATGAACATACAAGTAAAACTGTAAGTGGCTTATTATAATAGTTTCTATAAATGCTTTGTAATTAAAGTTTTATCATATATTGCTGATCGGAGTAATAATTTAGTTAAGATCTTTATCCAAGTCAAAATTTGTTGCAAGGTTACTTTAATAAACATAATTCTTTTACTTATGTATC
The DNA here is from genome assembly GCF_000708025.1 of Charadrius vociferus. Classification (NCBI taxonomy): domain Eukaryota; kingdom Metazoa; phylum Chordata; class Aves; order Charadriiformes; family Charadriidae; genus Charadrius; species Charadrius vociferus. Next base: position 1,772,205 of record NW_009648925.1, on the reverse strand, counting down.
CTAGTGGCTTTTATGGTAACTTAAAATATGTTGAAGACTATAATTGACTTATAGGCCTCTTATTAAAACTGTTTCACAGGGCAGGTATTGCACTGGCAACTGGATTAACACGCAACTTCGATAAAACTACCAGATTAGTTCAAGTTAGTCCTGCATTTACAGGTCAAATATTCTTCCTGCTCACCAAGATACACAGCCCCTTTGCCAGCCCTCCAACAACAGTCAGGCAAACTCGCGGCAAAGCCATCAGCAGGTGAAAGCGGGGAGGTGGAAACTTACCACTGTGCAAAACCTTTTATTAAGTCCTCCTGTGACAAGTCAATCCGCACCTTTAAAAAGCAAATTTTATTTCTTCGTATGTTATTCAGCATACAAATCGATTAGCTAAGCTAGCGCTCCTCACGCACCAATCTTTCAGGTTCTAGGGCTGCAGCTCAGGCTCAAGGGAGGTGAGGTTCCTGTATTCCCAAGACACAGGGAATGCTTGGAAAATTATCACTAAGAAGTGATTCCAGTTTACTTTTCACACAAAGCTTGGCAAATTCCGGGTTTTAATCACGCGTTTTTCTCAGCTTCGTGTTTGCACTATTGGAACCATTCCCCAAAGGGGCTGCAGCGGATCCCAGGAAACATGTTTTTAATTCAGGAGCGCCCTTGTGAAATGAAGCAGCACAGCACACGAATCACGTGAGACCACACAAGTTTCCACAAGGATACAGCCTGATGTCAGATGAAAATCTGGCAGAAAAACATGTTTCTAGAGTGCCAGTCCTACTACCGAGACTGAGTTACTGGAACCGCCTTTCAGGATTATGGGAATCTTTAAACTTACTTTCCCCAGCTCCTTCCTTTCCTGTGAAATGAAGGGCCTGCTGTTTTTCACTGCAATGTCCAGCGTCCTTTTCTTGACGTCTTCCAAAGATTCAAAAAATTCGAACCTAAAAGTTTTGAAAGGAGAGGCTTGAGTGAAAAATTAAAATCCCATAAGCATCAGCGGCCAGACTGCAGTGACAATACAGCGTCAGTGGAGTGGCCAGAGCTTTAACAGAGAAGGAAGACACAGAAAAGGCAATTCTGTAGTCAGATTTTATTCCCACTGTGAGAAATCTCTTCCAGGCCTCATGAAAGACTACAACACTTGTTCAGACTGTTCACCCTGCCAGAGGGAAGGAGGAAAACATGCATCCATGATGAAATGCTATTTACCCTCATTTTCCCCCTTCATGGAAGATCAGCGTGTTTTCCATCCAGCCTTTATTACTCAGAGGAAATAGCTGAGCCACCCCCCAGGTTTACAGAGTAGGCTTACACCACATTAAGAGAAGACAAAGGCTGAAACCTGTGGCAATTAGATTCTTAATGGCTCTGACTCACACCTCTGGCACACATCATCTAGTGTCAAGTGAGTTCTGTCCACGCTAAAGCTAAATCATCTAAGTTCTGCCCACCTGAATAGCTTTTCCCCGAGTCAGAGTTGTAAAACAGGTAATGTGTTTTGGAGCTCAGTATTGCTCAACCTACTGCACTTAATTGAGGATGTATGTGCAGGGCAGTCAATGCTGCGGATGAGGAAAAAGAGATAGTGTTCCCAACAGCTGTGCTGGCACTAAATTGGTAGAGATACACGAGAAGAAGCAGAAGCAAAATCCAGCACTCTGGTGTTTTGAGTGTTAAGATGCAATATTTTAAAATCTCTTCTCCATTTCTGACCTACGCTGCCATATACAGAAAGGATCCAACGTAGGAAAAAACTGAGCCACCCAGGACCCCCCAGCATTCACATATTGTCACATACATCTGCCTTCCTCTAAATACGGGATTAAAACCACCTCTCAAAAGTGCTCTACTTCTAAGCATCACTCTGGTCTTATCCAAAACATGTTCAATTTCAGTGGCAGAGCTGTAGACATGACACTGCCTGCAAAGACATGGGAACATTTCACCCTGCTCCCACCAGTTGTCGATGACAACATCCATCTGTCTGTCCGAAGAACGGTCCAGTCTCAAAGGGCTTTGTATTCCTGCCTTTGACTTTTGGAAAGATGTCAGAATAAGCATCTGGCAAAGCAGCACGAAGAGAGAAGCAGGCCCTGCGAGGTACCCAAATGGAAAGATTGCCTCTGCGCTGACAGGGAGTTAAACGTGGGTTGGGGAATAGCCGTGTGCAAAGAAGCAAATGCAGCCTGTGAGGATCGGGGAAGGGGGTGAGAAGATGCGCCCTCCTACCAGGGTCACAGGAAACACCATAGGCAGAGCAAGGCCAGCCCTGAATACTTGCAAATCACAGTTAAAGTGCCTTTTTTTTTTTTTTTTTTCCCCAGAACACCCGAAAATGTTCACAAGACAATGCCTCAGCGCAACAGCAGCATACCATAGGTAAGCCCTTTCATTATATAGAGATCGTAACTATTTCGGCCGCGATCATAATTAAAATTTTCTTACTTCTCATCGTATTGAGGGTTCAGAGTTTTTTTCTTAACGGAAGTCTTCTTCCTGCTTGCCCATCTTCTATCTGGAAGCAGATATATACGAACATAGGGATCGACTCCACGATTGGAAGAGGGCACTAAGTTTCTGTTAAAAGAAACAGAGTGTTGATGAGCATTGTGTGTTTTAATACCTTGTCCCTCATAGAATCAGACCTTCGTGGGTTCGTGGGTTCATGGGTTCATGGGCCAAATACATTTATCTTGGGAGTTGGAACATATGAAAATAAAACTTTAAGGATGTGAAGTTAAGCAAAATTCTCCTTATTGAGTGTGTAGCCACTTATTGGGGTTCCTACATTAAACATCTACAAATTCAGTCATAGGTGTTGATCCTTGTCATGATGCCTATCATGACATCCCAAGACACATCAGATGTCAGTGCTGTTCAGAGAAGTTTTGGGTGGATGAAAGTGGAAGTAGCTCTACTGTAGCGAGCACTACTCGCTGGTCACTCTCGCAGACCTGCTTCTGGCACTGACCAGAGCTGGTGGTTTCCACCTGCCTGGGCTTACTGAAGCTGCATAGAAGGAAGTCAGCCAACACTAAGGTGTCTCAGCTGCGCAGCTTACGCTGCACGTGGTTCTGCTCCAGCTTTGCTGAATGACACAAGCACCAAGAGCTCTTCCCCTACCCTTTACAGAGAGATGCAAACACCAGCGTTACCTGCAGCCATTCACCAGCACGACGAGACTCTGCCGTATTGAAGCATACCGCACTGTGAGCTGAATCTCTCCCAGAGGCATTTCAGTCCCGCTGTAAGACAGTTGCACAGTCAAAAGCTTTTAAATACACCTATTTAACAGATCACACGCACAGACCCAGCAGCACAAAACAGCACACGAGCTTCCGAAGTTGGTGATGCATTTTCAACTAAAACCACCTTTCGGGGCACTATTCCCCTTTCTGGCACCCTAAGGTCTGCTGTCAAGAAAGCGGCTGGGTGACAGAGGCTCCACAGAGCCAACACTCCTGTTAGTGCCAGCACTGCCTACCCGGCCTTCTGTACAGGTACCCCATTTCTGTCCCACAGCGTAACTGGCCAAAAAAAGCACCTAACTGGCCTGCTTAGACAGAGCAGTAAAGTACCAGTTAGCTTCTTACACAGCTCCTTTGAGGATGTCTGCATATGCAAAATGGGACCTTTTTTATATCTCATTCTGCAGGTTATTAAAGCGCTTTCAAATCCAAAACATTGCTTAAAAATGGCGTTAAAATGGTTTCTAAATGAGGCCCTGTTCAGAGCTAGAGAATTTGCCAGGCCAGAAGCACTAGACTGAACAGCTGGAGCTGGGTTTGATGGTCAGGTTGATAACTGCTCTGCTGCTCTCTTAATTGAGATGGACCTTCTTTGCTACTTCAGTTCATTAAGGATTCTACTAGCTCCATTCTGCACCCCAGGAGAGACAGGTCTGGCGCTCTGTCCTCCTCGGCAGAGCAGAGTACCTGCAGCCTCGCAGTTTGCACTGTGGGAAGGACATACACACACAAGCACGCCTATCCACAAAAACTTTGTTCACAGCATTATGAGAGTCTTAAAAAGTGTTGGATAAAACACAGCATCCAAAACGCAGATAGCAGCCAGATACGCTTATCAAGAGTTTTTAAGGAAGTGGGATATTCAGACTTCCAATCTCCTGTTGCTAAAATCATGAGTGTTATGGGACCCAGGATATTCTGTGTGAGAGGCTCTTAAACAATAAAGCCAACACATGCAGCGCTTCTCAGGAGAGCCAGAGAAGGAAATACTTTCACTTTACACCTGATCTGAGAGTGACCCTGTAGTTTACTTTGCTGTTGACTGGAATATTTAGGTCAATTCTTCGTAAGGTGATTTGAGACCCAAGACTCCAAATGACTTAGCAGTCTTGAATTCAACCGTATGCAATAGCAACCTATAAAACCTAAACTTTCCCAAGAGAAGAACAATTCAGCTGGAAGAACACCTACTTCTGAAGGTCCAGATTGCTGCTACTTAATTCAAAGCAAGAAGAAGGCAGAGAACCCAGCGAAGCAACACTGGGCGCAAGCCTCAGTTCCTGTACAACCGGCAGAGTGGGCACTACTGCTGCTCTGGTATGCAACGCTGACGATGGGTGATGCTCTGGATTTTGTTCGCGCTCTGTCTCATTAAGTCCAGCAACAGTTTCACTTGGTACAGGCGCTGCTGAACTGTCATTTGTGTCCAGGTCTTCTCTGCTGTCCTTTTTCGGCAGGGATTCAAGTGCTGCAGAGTCTTTGCTCACTGGAGGTACTTTTGAGACTTCTGGTTTTGATGAGGAGGCAAACTTTTGCTGGTTTCCACTCTTTTCCATGACACGCACGGGACCTTGCTTCGAGGCATCGACACCAGCCTTGACTCTTTGTGGATCGGTTTCTTCAACATTCAAAGCCTAAAAATCACAAGGGAGAGAAATGAGTGCTGCTCCCGAAGCACTGGGGTTAATGGCAGCATTACCACCTAGGATGAAGTTTCACCACAAAACTGTAACGACAGGAATCTGCCATTTGAGATGAAAGAGGCCTATGGGATTAGCTGCGACGTTCCCTTCCCTTGTCCTGCTGTGTATGTATTTCACAGTGTCTAAACACTGATCAAGAGCACAGTGAGAAAACAATTCTTAAGCATCAGTCCCTCTTACTGTTTAGCAGCTTTGACTTCCCAGCTTAGATAGTCTCAGTCCAACTCTTTATTGTCATGAGAAGATTTTCAGCAATGACACTGCACTAAATTTTTGGAAGCCTCAGGGATACCTCTCAGCTCCACCATGGACTCTTAATTGCACTTAAAGACCTTGTCACACTTCTACTTTCTACTCATCTATGAAGCAAAGCTGCGTTTCTCCTCTCCCACCTTTCCTCTCTTTTGCCTGGTAACAATTGGATGCTTCCACTGGGGAAGCTGAGTGAATATGGCAAAGAACAACTTACCCGCAACACAAGTTTCATCTTAATGAAGCTGTCTGAACTGGAATGATCCAGCTGAAATCTCTGATCCAGAGTCATGTTTGGGTCCTTAAGTAAGTGGGAGAGACATATCACTGAAGTTCCCAGGGCAATATCCCGATCCTTGTCTTTTATCTAGAGGGGGGGAAAAAAAGTGTTTATTAGATGGCAAACTGGAAAGGATACCACTGGGAACAGCAAACCAAGAAGGTATTTCAGACAGAGATCAAAATTAGCTTATTTACTTCAGGACGTACTACCAAGTATGGTTACTTCCAAATGGGTAATGCCAGTATTTCAGCAGTGTAACGAATTATTATGTTTGGAGTAAAAATCCCTTTTCTAACTATGCAGAGAAGGAACTGCCTTAGCAGAAAAACTAGGCCCTGGGACTTACTTGACTTTCCTTACTTGCTCTGGGGAAAACGTCCCAGGTAGCTGGAACGACAACTGGTCTAAACCTTTGCAAGCTTTTTAGATAATAGTTTGTTTATCCTTTTTAACCTCAATACACTTTCTAAGTTCAAATCCGCTTCTGTAGCCGAGTGAACAGCCATAGAACTGGCTATGACTGCAATGTATGCTAGTGAGATACAGGATTTCTTAATGAGCCAAAATACTAAGGTAAAGAGATAGGACTCTGGTTAAGAATTACGAAGGCTGCAATTTCTGACAGCAAAATATTCATGGCTTTACTACACACAGACCTGTATAAAAGCTCCTTTGCACTTTGGAGCCAGAAATGTCCCATGTTTTAAACTAAGATATGCGTTACATGATCCTAAAGCAAAGGTAGATACCAGCATCACCTAATAAAAGAATTTTCTGTGCAACAACAGGTGCTTCTTCCACCTTTTAAGTAGGAGGACCCCAGTACAAGCACACAGAAACAACCAGCATTGAGGTCACATCCACCATAAAAGAGGTTTCTCCCTATGGATGTGCACTCGGTCTTCAAAGGAAAGGCTTTTCTCTCACCTCGACATGGAGTGACTGGGAATGAGCACTGTGGACAAAGAAGGTGAAAGCCTGGCCCCATGTGGGATCTTTGCTGAAATTGCAGGTCTGCAACAAGAAGATTGTGGCATATATGTTAGCTTATTCTGTAAGCAGCAAAGAATACCATGACACTGATCACCAGAGAGGGTCACAGTGACCCTCTTGTTTTATTCAGTGATGCTACACCCCCGCTGCATGGAGAGAGTGAAATTTCCAGGTCAGAAGCGTGCGGAAGCAAAGTCTCTAGCACAACCAGAACAAGTTCTGCCGGGCGTGGAAATGCTAAAGAACGAGTCTGGTGAGCTGGAGTTGGCCCCAACCAGTGCTGCCTGGACCAGCAGCCTGCCTCACCTGCAGCAAGGCACCGCTCCCTCCCTCCCGCCTCTCCACCCAGGGAGAGCCAGAGTGCTGCTTCCAGCCTGCAGGCACCCAGAGCCAGCTCCCAAAGCTGCAGCGAGCTGGAGGGGAAGGGTAGGAAAGCTAGAGGAGCAATTTGAAGGGTGTAGAGCTTGAGGGAAGAATAGGAGGGCACAGCTTCAGCACCATCCACTTCAAGGATGAAAGAGTACGGAAAGCATCCATGGGGGCTGGGGCTGAGGCTGCTCCGTAAACCAGCTGCTTCCAGCAGGCCAGGAGTGCTGGCAGCAAAGGGAAAGCTGGAAGTCTGAGCTAGCTTGGGAGAGGCAGGTGATGTGGTGGGGAAAAGGGAAAGATAAAAAAGGTAAAAATGCAAGCAGAATCCAGTTTCTGGCTGGACAAAGTGGAAGAAACAAAGGAAAATAGGTGCTAGTCTCATATGCTCATGTGTAGCCAACAGGATCCATTTGCATTTGTTGGGTGTCCAAAAGAACATAGGGCTGCCTTCTTCCACATCCAGCTATGGGACAACAAACACAGCAGCTACTGGGAGGGCAAAACTCAGGTGTTGCTCATATTCATCAGGCAAAAATAAATATTACATAATGCAAACAAAAAGGAACGGAAAGTCAAATGGAGGAGATCCAGATATGTCTTGTCCAGGTAAAAAACATTCAGCAAAACTTCTGTGAAACACAGGAGCCAGGAGACTCTGATGAGGGAACAAATGCCAGCTTGATGCAAATGACACCCTGCCCTGAGAAAGCATGAGCCAGATTGAAGACCTACAATTCTTTCCTCTGCAACCCTCACAGAACTAGGGTATCTTGGCCAACATGACCTCATGGCCACGAGCACAAAAACACCCATCTGTACAGCAGCTGATCAGACACCTGCTAATCAAGCACAGCTCAGTGACACACTGCTTCCACATGCTGGATGACCCCTACCCTCCTGGCCTCTGTAGCTATCACCATAACTACAGCTCTTCACATCAGCTTCCCTAGTCCTACACTTCCCAGGGACTACTTGGAGATAAATACTTTCTATTTTATGAGTGACTAAGGAAAGCAGAAGAGTCAAACAGCCTCACCTTGCTTTTCTGAGTCTTGTTTCCTACTGTGAGCAGGACGAAGGAGGAAGGTTCTCGTTCAGTCTTCTGTAATTTAATACAGGGGAAAAAAGGAAAAGGAAAAAAAAAAAAAGAGACATTTATAGCTTACAGGAACTAACATTAAACCACTACTCTTACTTGAAATAGGTAACAACTCCTTTCCAGAAGCAATAATACTGAACCTCTTATACTGTGCTCTTCTGTACTACTGCACTAAGGCTGACGATCTTGTCTTGGCGCAGCAAGAAAAGTGTACACAATGAAGTCCAGAATTAAAGATTATCGAATATGATCTGTATCACAGTGCTAGTAACTCATTGAAATTGGAAAGATAGCACTTAGGAGAGGAGCTACTCGGAGGGAATCGGAAGCTTTAACCACTGCTCAGAGCTGTGGTTGTGTGTAGCTTGTTCAAGAAAAAAGGGAGACTTTCTTCCGTACACCTACCATTTACATCACAAAGTAAATGTGAAAGTAGCAAATGAAAGTAGCACAGTGCAGTATTTTGAAACTAGTAACCTGAAGCAAAGAGAGAGGAGGCATGAATGACAGAGTGGCTTCTGAATCTCTCCCATCCCAATGTGGGAGATCAAACTGGAACAGCTCAGCATGGGAAGAACCCCTGCAGCAGCAGAAAGGACAACACGACTTGGTCTGATGCCTGGAGGCTCTTACTGTCCAAAGTAAAAATAAAAATAAAGACAACCCCACCCCAATCAAGTATTTCTGTGCTGCATTCCCCCTTGGACCTCCTAGACTTTCACTGTGGTGGGGTGGGCTTTCAATCACTATTTTGACCCCTGGTCACTTTGATTCTGACAATGGAAAGATTATTTCTTTTTAACCACAGCTAGTTTCAGTTGCTACGATACCACATAATCCAGAATGCCGTTTTGCAAGCATGGGAGAAGAATATAAATTTTACCTTGAGATACTTGTTATTTTTGATCTTCTTTGCTCCACATTCACCATTTGAATACTCAAAGTGGTTTTTCTGAATTAGTAAAAGAGTATTTAAAAACAATTAATTTGTGGGCTTTAAAAAAAAAGGTTAGAAGTGAAGTCTGCCTGCATGTGGTTTGTACTTACTGGAAGGTTGAAGGCACTGTCCAAGTAGACTATCAGAATAGCTGTAGACAGACCCTTCTTATCCTGCGAAGGCCGGGAAAGATAAAATAAAACAAAACAAAACACAAGGTAAGCACGATCACTCATCAAGGACAACATAAAGCACAACAGAAATTCAAAGGATAGTTTCTGAAAGCTAAGCAGCTCTTCACCTTTCTCCTAAAACTTGCAATTTGGAGGAGTGCAAGCCGATACAGCACGACAGTGTTAAGCAGACCAGTAAGAAGAGGTGTAAGTCTTTTCAATTCACTGGCCTTAATGCTCTTTATCTCTCTACTGCAGCACTGGCTGGATTCACCAGTGCAGCAAGACACCTAAACACATGCTCAACCACGTACATCAACATCAGTAACGCAGTGGCAGCAGAACAAAGCCTAGAAACAAATTTTATTCACTTCAGTGGAACTCAAATGCTTTTGCTTGATTATGAAGAAACAGCATCCTTGGGAGACGGGCTTTATCCGAGCAATTCTGCCAGACAAGTAAGACACCGTTTGGAGCCATGGCCCTACCAAGCACCAGTGCTGGCTATTTGTCTATGACCGGTATAGGTTATAGACAGGGGTCCTACACAGATCCTAGATGAAGAGGGAAGGGAAAAATTATCAAAGAAGGGAACTGTGAGGGCCATTTTGCAGTGAGTCAAACAAAGCTTTGCTAGTTCAAGCAAGAAGAGCTGCCAGATTTGAGTTACTCCTGAATTACCAAGGGACCAAGCAAATGTCCTTCCTCTCCAGGAGGGGCAGCAGGAGGGAAAATCACATCAAAACTTTGTCAGACAAAAATAAACTCCCATGAGTTTGCCTGGGGTTCCTAATGTTATGCACTCCTTTGTTCATCACCAGACAGGGATCAGAGTATTTGAATCCTTTAAGCAAATATACTCACCTCATGTAGCTTTTCTTGCTCATTTACTAGTGAAAGCCACTCCAGTTTTAAATGCAAGTGTCCACTCGTTGTCTTACTTAAGGGAAACCACTAAATGGAGACAACAAAGAGTAACCTGAGAACTGTAAGGCAGAATAATTTTTATATATATGTCGCAGTCTCTGAGACTTATGTACAACAGACAATATGAATTGCACTTTGAGTGCCTGAGCTTGCATTTGTGACACTTAGATTGTAGCATGTCCATCTACTACTTAGAAACACAAGCCAGAAAAGAATGAAAATAAGATACACATATACGTGCAAAGCACATGGATATTTCCAACCAGCAGCAGCACAAGAGAGGCACCCTGGCATTGTTTGCAGGGTGCTGGGTTGCAGGACGAACCACAATAAGACCGGATCGTTTCTTCCCTCAGCAATCGGACTGCTTCACCAAACTTTATCTGTGGCCTTGCAGAAAACATTTGGTGCATACAGGACACAGGGTATCAACACAAGATACCCCACTGCTGGCTCAGCATAACCTCAGGGCTGTCTGAGGTTGACTGTAAAAATTATTTTAACAGTTACTTAAGCTGAGCAAAGGTGTTTTCTTTTTGTGAAAATACCACAGTGCAAGGAAGCTTTAAGCACATAGAAACAATGTAGTAGCAGAGGGAGAGCGCAAACGAGTACAAGTAAGTGTACATCACCAACCAGATTTAGAAATAAGCTGTGATCTTTACCTCATCAACAGTTCTGTCATTCATTACATCCACTAGGCTTATAAGCAAGCTGAAAGACAAAAAGCAAACATTTCAGTGTATATTTAGGCATATAGCATACTGCTGCTGGGGCGAGGAGGGGAGAAGAAATCGCCACCAAAAAAGCCCACACTCATCTGTTCCAAATAGCAACCTCTACGCATTACCTGTGTGCGTGTGCACTGGAACATACTTAGACTTCTGAAATCTCCCCCTTGAAATACTTCCAAAACTAAAATATATTTGAAGTAAATCTAAAGTCATGTAGCAACCATCACTTCCAATGGCTTCCTAGCATTCCCTGCAGGAGTCTGGGCCCATTCTCTACCTAGTTCAAAGTTAGTTGTACTAGGAACTAATAACTTGGTGTCAATATCTGGTCGAAAGGAACAGCTTCCTTCAATATTAAATTTCCAGTATGAATAATCTGGGTGTCCTGTTTCAGAGGTTACTGTACCCCAAGCAAGGGTCATACTAATTTACCTGCCCATAAAGTCATCTTTATCCGGATCTTCATCATACAAGTCCACTTCTAAGTCCTGACCAGGCACTTCATGAACAACAAACTGGAGGAGAAAGAGGTATTGATTAAAAACAGAAAGCATTCACATAGGTTCATATAGGCTGTGGACAATAACACGACACCACAGCTGTATAACACATTATGGACATTCTCTGCTGTTTCGTGGCGAAACATATAACAAACATAATTGATTATAAATGAAAACATTTCAAAACCAGCTTGTTTGATTCTGAACTACAAGCTACACCCCTCAAACTGGTATCCTTAATAAGCAGAGAAGAATCAATGCTAGAGCAGACTATAGCTGCACAGACTACTGCACTGATTGATATTTAAAGCAGTGCTTTGCACCGCCTCCAAGAACCCACATATGTAAATCAGATCAACCTGAATGACATTTCAAGTTTGCAATGTAAATTTGAACTTGTTTAAGGGAGAGAAATGCCTCATCAATCAAGTAACAAGGAAGTCCACCTGCTCCAGTGTAGTCAGTTAAGAGAAGGTCCTCCAAGCACAGGGATGTAAACGGCTGTGCATCCTACAGATGGAAAGATCAAAAGATTCAGTACCTCAAATGTCTCATTCCAAATGGGATTAAGATCTCGGGAAACTGTCTTGCTTCGATACTGCACCGTGCCAACGCGAAGAAGAGCATACGGGTCAGACTTCCCCCTGATTGCACCAAGGAAACTGTCTTTCTGGACAAGGTTTTCAGCTTCTAGCAGATGAACCCTTATTACTCCCTGGATAAAATAAGATACAAAATTGGTCATGAAAATGCGATCTTTGAATACTTATAATATGCTACCTCCTAAAACTAGTTATTTCAGGCAGCAAAGATAGTCATCATGACAGGTTTGCAAAGGCATATATTTTGATGCAGTGTATTTCAAATGACAGTTGTATTAAAACACTTTTCCCAACATCTACCTTGGGAAAAAAAGTAAACCAAACTTAAACAGATACACAATCCAATCTACATAATTGGCTAGGAAATATTCTTCAATTTATTTTTAAAACAGAAACATACATATGCACACAGGATTGTAGCCACAATCAAATTAAGTGTGGCGTGAAGATCAATTCCCACTGACTGAAGGAGGGATTAAGAATCCATTGGCAGGTTCTTATTTTATTGCAGAGTGGCGATTCAACTTCAATTTGGTGATTCAAGTCTGCAATAGGGAGCATTCGTTTGTCATTCACTTATACTTACCCTCATTAATGAATGTATTAGGTATTTGATGGATGCAGGAGACTGAAGATCTGGATACATGTCAAGCATTTAGGAGATGTGAGTGGTTCTTTTTTTCCCTGAATTTTTTTCTGTAGCAAAGAGACATCATCCCCTGAGCTCCCTATTTATACCCCTTCACATCATTAGTAAAAAAATTAAGTAGTCTGACACTCACTGCTCATGTATTTACCTTCTCTAACTGAAGATTGGTGGTAACCTCAAATGAGACTAAAGGTTTAAATTGGTAAGTGAGTTCAGTGTCTAAACAGACTTCTTATGCCACATATAGAGGGTAGGAGCCCTCAGTCCTCACTCCCCCAACATCTATCCAACATCTGCTTTTATATTTCTGAAATATTATCTACAGAAAGCCTACAGTCCAGGCTGAAACAGCTGATGAGAGCTGGATGTGCAGGAATCTAACACATTAAGCTTGCATGCAGCTGCGCTGTAGCAAATGCGCAGTCAGGTGTCTTAACAGTCTTACTGAAAAAAACTCACACGTGGGATAGGGAACCTCAAGTGGGCAATGTTCATGTTCTTCTTCAGAGGCACTGTGATCCTGTTTGGTAGAACCAGCCGTGCAGCTATGAAGTCTTGAATTAGCGAATCTGACATTACACTGCAGGTGGGGAGAAAAAAAGAAAAAGGGGAACCTAAATCTCTACAATCGATTGCAATTTCAGTTAGAATGAAAGAATGAGGCGCAACACAAGAAATGGGTGCTACAAAAGAAGTGATACTGCCTCCCTTCACCCAAAGCATGCCTACATGCAACTGCACATGAAAGAAGAAGGGCAGAAGAAACTCACGCTTGTGACATTTAGCTTAGAACAAGAGAAAAAAGAGAGAACAGTTTAACACCAGAACCAATCACTAAAGGTGTATGTGGATCACCGCGGAAGGCTAGGCCTATCCTATCAACAACTGGCATTGAGTTGGGCTGCTATGGAGGAGAATAAGAGCACAGGGCAACCTCTCAAGATGCCTTTCAACCTTACTCCGTACCGTTCAGCATGTAATAGCCATTGCCTTGTGGCACACATGGTGCAGTGCCCACTTGCCCGCAGGGACGTTCCAGTCTAGAGTTACTAGGGCTGGATGTGCATTTGGCTCCAGTAGGTTGTAAATGATGAATGGGAGCTTAGGCCATGTGACGAGATCATCATGCACCCAAACAAGTCCTACAAACTCATGTGCCTTCCGGGTTTCCTTGGGAATGCTGACACCAGAGATGGACGTGGTGAGGAGGGAATCTGGAATTTTCACCATTTCACAGGGGGTTCAAGACCTCAAGGTAGTTTGTTTTTAGACTTAGAACATGGCCCCTGCACACACTGCTATCTGCTCTTGGCCTTATGCTGAGATCTTACTGTAAAATGGAAGGAAAAGCCAGACACATTCAAACCAAAATTAGTTTGGCTTTTTTTTTTTTAGAAGACTAAACAAAAGATGAGATTCTGTATCTTGTTATGTTTTGCACCAAGAAGAAAAATCTTGTTTGAAGTAACTGGAACTTTGGTACACAGGAGATGACACTTGGCTGAACTGAGGGCACTGCGTGTCTTGGAGTTTAGGGAACTTTCCATACTACTCTAAAACTTACACATTTTTAACCTTTCATTTAAAATCTTTTCTTTGGAATTGCTCTGTTTGTATGGTGGGGACAACTAATTTGACCAAATTCTCCTGAGCAAGAAGCATATGGCTATCATAGACCTCCAGTACTCTCCAGGTGATAAGAGGATTTCAATATACTTGGCATGAGCAGAAGAAAATATAAACAGGGAAACCTGAGAGCACCAAACATCTGAAAGACTTTCATTCTCTTAATAAACTGCTTATAAGGCAGCTTCTCGGGGTAAGACTGTGCAACAAAATTGTCACATTTCACAGATGAGACTGGATTCACACAGACGGAAAATCCTCTCCTACTCCAAGTGTAAAACCAGGAGCCTGAAAGCCTTCAGTCAGGCTGTTGGCTTTTCTGGAAAAAAAAAACCCCACAGGAAGGTCACAGAATTGTCCCTTCTCTGGAGTGTCAGGGTACACCCAACTAAACACAGCTTGTACATCAGGACAGATGACTGCATCCAGTTTCTTTACTCCCAATTCATTTGAAAGGGAGAGCTCTTGCTCAACCTGTACTTCAGCCTATTCATGGTCAGGCATGTTTTGCTCCTGGCTTTCATGTGTAGTGCTGATGGACAAGCAAGAGTTTCTGTGTTCAAATCTCTGTGAGAGAACCAGAGTGAAAATCTAGGACACGAAATTTTCACTTAATTATATGAGAGGCTGTAGGTTGGAACACCTACATACCTTCTTCTCCCTGCAAGGATTAAGGAAAGCTGCGTTTGAAAAGAACAGATTAATTCCTCTGATAAAAACTGGAGCTCTCAGGGCAAACTTCATGGCAAAAGGCCACTCTGGCCTCAAATTAAGAACAAAAAGAAGGTTTCCTCTCACTCAACATCAAAGGTCTTCAGAGGCCCTTTAATGCATAAACTGGTACCTGAAGGAGCCAGCCACTTCCTATGAGTCTGCAAACCATGAGTTGCAGGGGAAGAGAGGGGACTTAACGTGTCTGCATTTGCATTTAAAGGGAGAAAAGCAATGGCGGAGTAACCAAATATATTTTGTTCTTGTGTAACAGATTTTCTCCTTACACTGAGGAACAAGGAAAAAACAAATCTCCAATCTGGAGAAACAATTCAAAACATACAGTACTGAAAACCGCTAAGATTTTCATCCTGGCTCTGCAAGTTTTCAGGCCCAAAAAGCATTGGGAAAGAGCTATGTTTTCTGAAGAACTTAAAAGGTGAGCAGATTACACAGAAGGAGAAGAACATTTCTCCTTATAAATCTGTAATACCTTGCCTTTTTTCTCTTTAAGGAAAACAAACATAAGCACAGACTGCCAGTCACCTAGATCTACTTCATCTACCTTTGCAAGTAACTGGCACATGGGAAATGGAAGGTCTTGGTTTTTAGTTTATAGACCATTGTAGTTTTGGGGATTTACTATTTCCATCCTAAATCCCAAATGCAATGAAGCGATTTTGACAGAATGTAAAAAGCACCCTCCTCAGGTTTTGCAAACTACATAGCCAAATATGATGGGATGAGTATCAGCACACCACCTTTACGCAATGCTCTTGAGAATAGCTTTGATGATTACTGAAGAATGCCATCCCAACTTCCAAAGTTTTTTTTGAAGAAGAATAAAGTGAAGAAAAGTAGACACTCACTTAATTCCTGGGACATCCAGGAGGTTGCTCATGCCTGCCCAGTTGATTTCCAAGTGCTACAACAAGATCAGGGAGAAAAATTATACAGGACCATTAAAATTTATTTCAGAATAAATGTAGAATTTAAAGGGGAAGCAAATGTTTCTAAAAGGAAGCCAGCTGTTTAAAGAAAGCAAAACCTTCACCAGTAAGTGACTGCATCTATACATTAAAATCAACAGCTGGTAGCAATTCCCTTATCTGTTTTACCTGCCATACCTGAAATGAGGGTATCACTGGGACTTATCCTGCAAGCACAGGGAAAGACAGCACTCAGCCCCCAGCAACGGCCACTGGCAGATGCCCTGGGGTCATGCGTAGTAAATCCGACAGCTCTACCTAGACTTTGAAGTTGTTTCCTCATCCTTTCACTTAGGGGTTGGCCTATGCCCTGAGGCAGGGGGATTTACAAACACCACCCAGCTTCAAGAGGCTGTATTTCTATTCACAAAATAAACAAAAAGAGTTTTTTCATGTGCTAAAATAATGCTACTACACCTAAACACAAAAACACCTCATCCAAGATCAAAAATGTATGACTTCCATGAACTCAAGCAGAGAATAACCCACAAGCAAGCAAAGCTGTGTGCTGTAAGATAATTGGTTCTTACAAGACTAGAAGGTTTCTCATATTTTATTAGACCACAATTCAGCTACAAGGCACATGACCTCAAACAGGCAAGGTTTCAAAGCACGACCATGACTGAATGGTCTCCAAGATGACTGTGTTTAAAATCTATGAATGGGAAGATTTAAAATCCACTTGCCAAGAACCTTGCAGCAAAGGCCTATGAAATGCCTGCTGTGTTGTCACCGTCGCAAAGTCCTCCCATTCTTAGAGTGAAGCAAGTTACTTTTTAGGCACTGCTACTACTACAACAGAATAGGACAAATTTATTGCCATCCTCTTGGGGCTCAAGGGGAATGCTGAACAATTGGGAATTTGCTATTTAAACACCTGCACTGTGAGGCATTCACAGTCACGCAGTTTAGGTTACCAGCGATGTGTCACTCACTGAAGATCTATCCATCCATTAAGACAGACGAGGTATCAAGAAGGCTGCAAAGTGGAGTTCACTACTGACTCACCGGTTTCTGCAGAAAAAATAAGGTTACTGCTCCAATAAAAGGTGCATCGGTTAGAAGAGGTTCCAGTATCACCCGCAGTGTCCCATACAACTGCAAACAGAATAGACCAAGAAAAACTAAGCCTGAAGGTACTCTCAGGGTGCAGTTTCAAAACTGTGAGCTTCTCAGTGATGGATATAATTTTAAACATCCTACTTGAAATCATTTTACTAAAAATCCCTCCCCCCAAACCATTGCTATTGATATTGGGCAATGTTTTCTAAGTTTGTGGAATCTCCCTGCAATCCTGACTGCCATACAATGGAGCGATCTGCCTATTAGTTTTCAACATTGCATGGATGGGTTGTTGGTCTAATCTAAACCAGTTTATGAACAGGTCAGGGACAAAACTGGCTCTTTTGAAGTTCTCTACCAACACACAACTCCTCTAAACTCCAGTGGCAAAAGCTAGCCTACACAAGCTTGATGCTCTAGCACTGACCTTTAAGAGTCACACTAAGAAGCTTAAAAGTGGTATTTAGGTGCTTTCCAAAGAAGGCATCATTTCCCCAGCCAAAACACAAGGAGATAAAGCCAATCATTCCAAGCCTGCTAGTTCGTGGTTTCCCAGTTGTCATGACCTCCCCATTGAGACATGCTGCCTCCTGCCACACACAGACAACATTAGCACTGCACGCACCTGTACGCCTTTCACTCCAAGATTAAATTTCGATATGTCCATGTGAATCTCACAGTCCCCTATATAACTGAAAGAAAATTCTCACATTATTCCACAGTTTGCAATAGTTCAATGAGAAATGTTGGGCTGTACAGAGTATAAAGGAAATTAGTTTAATGATTGACAACATGACCCCATGTGCAGAGGATTTTCAAGCAACTGAAAAGGGAAAGTTGAGCACATTGAACAAGGGTCAGATCTTTAGAAGAGAAACCCTGCAGTCAACTGGGATATTGACCTACCTGCAAAATGTCAAAGCAACATCTGCATTTCAAGGTTACTTTTCCATTCTTAAGACTGGCAGTTGGCTGGGGCAAGCTTGCTCCAAGGAGGGGATCAACAGGCTCATTCAAAATTCAAAGTCACAGCAATTGCCGTCTTGCTCCCTTCTCTGCGAAAGGCCTCATCCCATCCCACAACCTGGTGACCCAGCTCCCAAGCTGATGCAGAGCCATCCCGCCATTACACACAGGGTCCTCACCTTGCCCACAACCACAAAGCCCACTTGAAGGACAAATTCATCACTAAAAATAACTCGGTTTCCTTGAGGCTGAATTAAAAGACAACATCTTAGATCAGCTTTTGGTCAGTTGCCATAGAGAACATCAGGCTCTAAATAAAATGAATGCCG
>NW_009648925.1:1741660-1753982 GCF_000708025.1 Charadrius vociferus | reverse complement strand
TTTCACAATTTGGAAACCACCTTAAGCTTTAATAAAAGTACAAACATCACCTTATGCAGAAACCGATAGCCACTCCCCAGGGAGCAGAACCTAGCAGTTTTGTTGATCCCTCTGGCAGAAAACAATTGAAGAGAACTACCAAGTTCCCTTTCAGTCCTCTGAGAAATTGCTCTTTCTGGATGCAGACACACAAACACCCTGCAGGTAAAGCAGGGTGTAAAGGTATCACAGCATAGTGAATGTGCTGTGCTTGCCGCCTGCGTGCATAATTTCACCCCATAATCAAAGGACAAGATTTTTGCTCTGACCACATGTATATGGGCAAATAGTGCTGCAGTTGCCACTAATTCACACTGTAATTTACACATAGATTCTCTCCCCCTAAAAAAAAAAAACCTTCCAAGAATGTGTAAGCCTGTGAATTTGCCTCCCTTTTTGCAAGCAAAGTTCCCGAATATTTGTTTACAGAGAGTCACTTAGAAGAATTTAAAAAGCTCATAACACACAAATTAAAGCCTTTAATGTTTGAGAATTCTCATTTCTTAAATAACCAACCTCACAGGCCATGCCAAAATTAACACAATCTTCCTTATGAGATAGTCACATAATTAAACAAACTTATTTTTACATTTATTAATTTCTACAATTTTGGCCTTATCTTACAGCTCATTACACTGGGTGCTAATAGAGCTCTGTCACAATAAAAGTCTAAATGAGAAGCCAAAATGAGTTCCTCAATTTGCAATAATTAATCCAAGAGGATTTAATTCAGCTGTTGCCAGTGTCCAACACATCAAATAATACTTGTGGTGTTTCAATTTACAACCTTTATGCCTTTCCACATAGTCAAAAACTCTTCCCACCCAGTCCTAGATGTCTCTTTTCTCCACTAACACCCCAATACATACAATCGTGTTTTAAAGTCTAGATGTCGGAGAAGCCTTTACCCCTTTTATCAGAGCCAGAACCTTTAATTATCCTTAAGTCTGCTTCATACAGGCATCACTGCCACACCAGGGTACTTGGTAGGAAGGATGCACTCTTTGTTCATTAGTTTTACTCCTCATTTCCAGTCCAAACTGCTGATGCTTTTGTCTGCCCCCTCTGCTCAGCATAACCTTGCTGTGCTCTCTGCTGTCCTCCCCCAGACAGAGCGCACCTGAGCCAAACTAAAGCCTTGACACTCAAAAGCATGTAGGGCTTTCTTTGCCACTCTGCCACTATCCACAGGACCATGCTTTACTCACCTGTGAAGGGTGGAAGAACCACCCATTTCTCTCCTAAATCACCTATTGCACAAGGTGATGCAGATAAGCATGCCTGTACCGTGGATGAGAACTGGAGAAGCTTGTACAGGTGCACATATCTGTATCTTTTCTGTGGGTGGAAAAGCTGGGTCCAGTGTTTATGTTACAAGGGCAATCCATTGGCTGAAGGCAGGGATGCTACAAGAGCACATACTGACAAGTTTGACTAACCTGGATGTCTATGTATCCCTTTAGAAAAGACACATGCAATTCTCCCCATGGGCCCCACCTTCTCATCAGCCCGCATGCTAAAAGGCCCCTTTGGTCCAGCCTTCTCAAGTGTTTTGTAAAGCAGATGACTGCTCAGTCCGACCGACCTGGGTAAATGAGCAAGTAGTATTAAACAAGTAAGAGAGACAAGAAAATGTGACCAAGTACCACAGGGTACAAGAAAAAACAGGCCACCTCTGCCTTTTCCCTTTGCCTATCAAGTCAGGCTCCTGAGGGCAAGTGTTCCTCTTCTGCTCAAGACCAGCAAGTTTCCAAAATGCTTTTAGTTTCTTGTAAGATCCTACAAACTTAGTTAACTCAAACTACACTAAAGCTCAAAGTGTAGTTACACACTTGTTTTGACTACTTTCTCCAGTTCTACACTAGATGACAGAGACTGTCTTTCCAGATCTGAAAACCTGCCAGTTAGGAAGTCCAGAGGTTCTCTTCCAATGCATACATATATTTTTTTTATACATATTAATTACTACACTATTCTTCTATGACACCTCATGTACTGTAAAAGCCACAGCGGAGCACGGAAATGAAAATTCAAAACATCTCCAATGAAAAATGATTATGAGAACTAAATCAGATTAACAAAATAGGAAGCACCTGGATTGCAAGATATTATTCTGGGAGATAATAGTGTCTTCAAATACTTTGAAACTCTGATGTTTATAGCCAATGATTACATGGCTACACAGCAGCTCAGGCAATTGCAGAATTAGTGGGAAGACAAGCAGCTGTAGGAGGTCAAGTGGATGCACTTTAAAAGTTCACATTTTGAAAAATGCCATTTTGGATAATGTTTTTGGAATGCTTTGACATTAATTCATGTGAAGAATCCAACTGTCAGCTCCCTATGCTCAGGGGACAGATTCATAATTTAGATCTAGGGCAAATCGTTTGGAGATCCCAGAGTATTGTCAGTTTATTTCTAGCTGGGATCTCACATTTAAGATTTGGGGATTTCAAATGCCAGTCTGGCAGGGATCTCATATTTCATTTAGCCACTGCATACTTTCTTATGTGTCATGTGAAAGTTGTAGGTCAGGTATATTTGCACTGGAAAGCAGACACATGAACAGAACACAGACACCAGGACCTTCAGACAGGTAAATGACAAATTTTGTCTGTACAGAAGACCTGAGGGTATGCAGTGACTATCTCAACATTTCTGTTCAGTCCTATAAGCTGTGACAAAATTTACACAACTTAATTTACACCAGCTGGGTGCATCATCTTGAGGACCGAGCAAAAGATCTTGAAGGAAGACTTCTAGTCTCCTTTCTTGCCTTTGCCAAAAGGTCTCTGTGCCTTACAAGTAATCACCTCTGAGCCTTGGTTTTCCTGCCAAAAACTCAAGTGTAGTCCTTTCACATGGGACAGTCAAGATCGCAATGAGACAGTACTCTACATAACCATTCCCAGTGCTCTTGTGCTACGGACATGTAAGCTGTTGTTAACAGATTTAATTAAAGCAGCTTCTCAAGTTCCTTTTGGTAACTCCATGCAATACCAGATCTACTGCAGCACTGGCTCTGCTGACAGCTACTGCCCATACATGCAAGGGATCTCTTAATGCTATTTTTCACAGTCTCCTAGCAAAGGATGTAATTTGTGATATCACATCACAAATTTAACAAAGAGCAAAGAAAGCTCTTCTTCACACAGCACAGACCTGTACCACAGCATTCAGTGCCACATATTATGGGGATCGGGAGCACAGATAAAAACTTGATGGACCATATGTCTACGAGTGACTATTAAAACTACACAAATGATTCCATATAGACAACAAAGGAAGGCTAAGAGGGAAAGGTTTTTTCTACTCCTGCCTTTTTCCTGTGTTTTTTCCTGGCCAAGTCAAAGACTGGGCTTCAGAGACTAGTTGCCTCCTTGATAAAACTGGAGGAAAAAATCCCTCCTCCTGTACTGCTGTGAGACTGAAAGCAAGAAGCATTTACAGAGCATGCTGAGATTTCAGGATGCAAGACGCTGCCTAACACAAAGGATGACCCAGCACCGGAGCAGGACAGAGCTGCTGTCAAGGCAGGAGTGCCATCCAGCAGGATAGCAGCACCCTGCGAGAGGCGGCTGCTCAGCCTTCCCCGCTGCAGCCACCTGGGTCAGCACCGCATGCAGTGGTGACCAGCCAACAGCCCACACTCACATGGGTTCACCAGCAAGGCAACTCCCACAAAATTACAGCTAGCAAGCACCAAGGCAAAGGAGTCATGTTTAGAATATGCAGACACCTTAATCCTTTAATATCCACCGCAACATAGCTACGCTTCTCTGAAACCTAACCCAAGAGAGGGAAGTCAGTCACTGTGCTGTCAGCATTGCAAAGTGCACCATGCTGGCACCCACAGCACATCACTCTCTTCTCCAGAGCTGTGATGCCAGGACTCAGCTCTCTGGACAGATCCAGCCATTTAAACCTCACCAGCACGCAGCGACGGAGAGGTGGTGCAAAGGGCGGCAGCCTCACATGGGGGCAGCTCAAGTCCATCTCCTCTAACCAGCTCTTCTCCCAACACCAGCTGCACTACTGCAGACACTCACTGCTATTCATGTAGCTAAGAGAGTCTACTTTGTAATGGGGGTTTGCCTCACTCCAGTAAAGTGGAGATCGACGATTTCTTTGAATAAAGAAGAGAACAAAAAACCACATGTTCCTTTGGCGATCCAGAAAGAAGCAGGTAAACAACACCACTGCTCATAGATTTGCTTCTCCCCATTCCTGGAAGTAATCCACTACCTCCTGCAGACACCGTACAATGCACAACACCCAGCTTAGTTGCAGAAACTAATGTTAATGTATTAACATAAGAGGAGCCCAGGAGAAGAGACCCCCGTCAGAGAAACAGGGTAGTCTGAACACTCCTGTGTGAATACAGAAAATATTTGTGTTATCAGATGACAGTTCAGCTTAAGTCATTGTCAGGACGAGGAACAGAAGTGTTTGGCAAGTTTGGAGATGCTGATGGGTCTGCCAGAGGGACAGGAATGAGGAGGTGGGGGAATCCCTCTGCAGAGGATTGTTAAAAGACAGTGAAAATGAGTATGTGGGAGAAGCAGCCTGGAGAAGCAGTTTAACAGCGACAAGCAGCAAACTCCTGCAGAGCCTTAAAGGCATCAAATCCCTCAATGTCAATGAGGAAAGCACGAATGATTTGCCAAAGGCCCTAAAACTGGTCTGGCTATGACAAAGACCACTTCACTGACAGCACTGAAGCACAACATGTTCTGGCTGAAAATCAAGCATGTCATTTTGCAGGGAGCAATAGTGCTCTGCCAGGGCTGGGGGTGCTGCCATGCCATTGCCACATTAAGCAGCAGGCGCAGCTCTGAGCAGCTCCATGCTATTGCCAAAACACTCAGTAATTTCATGCTGCTTTTTCCTGGCACTACCATGAAGAAAAGCCATTTAAATTAGGCAGCTCAATCGCCCACTAAACTTACAGAGCTACAGCAGCATGCAAGTGGTAATTCCCCCAGTAATTCCATTCTCCAGGCTAAATGAGGAGAGAGTTTAGCTCTGCAGTAGCTCTAATGTTAACAAAATACACAAGCTCATTCAAAACAGCCTAGAAGGTATCAAATGTTTTATCTAATTTTGTTGTTGTTGTTAATAGAGCTAGAGGCATCCTTCTGCTCAGAGAACAGCTGTAATCAAAAAAAGCAAATGTGTTAGGTGGCACATAGAACAAATGGTGAATAAAACAAGAGGATTAATCTAGGGGAAGGAATTAAAAAATAAGTAGCACAAGTAGTTCTGGAAGAACTGGAGAGGTTGGACTGAAGAGGAACGATGGTGGGGCAACAGACAGACCAAGCGCCTCCATGCCTGAGAGCTGTCAGAACAGGAAATACGGTTCCAAAACTTGGGTTCTTACTGCGATGAATGGCAAAGCCAAGGGACACATTCTTATATCCATGGCAGCAGTGATGGGCCAGAGGAGGTAACACCTGGACCTGTGCAGGTGACACTGATTTCTGACTTAAAGGCTGATGCACATCTCACCTCTGTAAGGATTGAGAACATTCAGCTGGGGGACAGATTATCTCATATCATTCTAGGTTGATATAAGATAAGGACCTTGTCACTTCATGCTGGTATTAGTGGACCACGTGTCCATTCCAGCATGACAACTCTGATGCAGGTTTCAAATGGGTAGTGATTTAAGAATCATCTACATAATCAAGGATGCAATGTTACCATATCTGCAGGTCTAGGATAACATGTCTTCTGTCGATTTCTTTGGTGTAGGCTTTTATTCCGTTGATTCTAGGGCACTGAAATAAAGACAAACAAGATACAGCATATTTAATATTTTTCAACTTAAGCCCAAGTGAAAAGTCCTACTCACTTCAATTGATCTGAGTACAGAAGCATTCATTAAAGATTTTGTATTCATTAAAGACTTTGCACAACTGCATGTAAAATATGAATAAACCACAAAAGTTTTTCCCTTAAAGAGACAGCCTTGGCAGTCCTCAGATACAGGGCTGGTAGCAAGTAGCCCATGCTGCAAGCCTTAGGAAGCACTGAAAACTCCTGTTGCAAGGGTATAACAGAAAGAAATGTGGGTATGTGCCCCTTTTTCTATCTCCAGTCCCATGATACTGACAACCACCAGGAAGGGATGTGTGCGTCTCCTGTATGATCTCTCCTTCACAGTGAAGACGCACAAGTCAACATGAGGAGGGAGCAAAGGAGGCAGCAGTGCTGTACCGTTTTCTTAAACAATCAGAGCTATTAAAAAGCTGAACTCAAACTCCCAAACAAAGGTTCTCCCCTTTGCATCTGAACTTTTCAGAAAAGACTGAACTGCAAGCATTGCAAAAGTTTCACACTACCTTCTCGCCAAAGTGGATCTTGGTAAAGGTGCATGTTTTCAGATGTACATTCTTTGCTCTGATCTTTGGTTCAAGAACCTCTTTAAATGTTTTTTCCATGATTGTCCCAAAGTATGGCCAGGCCTGTACAAGAACCTAAAGAACAGCAAAAATGGAAACACACTGAAGATTCTTTGTATAACATATCTTTTGTTGAGAAACAGACACACACATCACTGAACATCTGGCTGTTAATGCTTGTCCTTTTAAAATACCAAATCACATCTGTGCTCGCAAGTCATCCTTATGGAAGGATCCATCACAGTTCCTCAGAAAAGGAATCTGTTTTAGGAACTGAAGGGTGAGTTTTCAGCCAATAGAGTCTACTGGCTGCTTCTAACCACAGGGACTGAGCCTGCAAAGCCCAGGGTTAAAGGCTCTAAAGCACAACAGCTCCTAATTACTATAAAGTGTCACAAAGCAGGGACCTTTAGTTAGGTTTATTTACAAAAGAGTGAAATGAGCTTTTACATCAAAAAGAAAGTTTGCTAAAAAGAAAAACAGGATAGTAACTGGATGATAATTTGCAAGTTCGGCTGTTTTGCTTTGAATTCCACAGAGTCCAGTTCTGGTGAGAGCTTGACTACACTTGCTGATGGGAATATCTGCCTCAGCTCTCTGAGAACCTCTCTGGTAAGAGGAGATGCCACTACTTTTGCTAAAATAATAATACATACAGACATATGTACACATACACATACATCTATACACACATACACACACACCCCTGCTTTTTTTTTTAATCTCAGAATGAAGTGTTGTGATCAAATTCCTGAAACCTGCATCATCCAGGCACACATCTGGCTTTCACCAAAACCTCAGTGGCTACTCCATACTTCAGTGGCTCCAAGAATAAAGTACAGACACTAATATGATTGAGCTGTATTGTAGTGACTTGATAACTTTGTCAGACTTGGCCCGCAGAGTGTGTGCCGTGATGCAGCTTAGAGCAGATGGTGTCACAAACTGGAGTTCAGAGCTCCTCACCTTGTTCAGCCACTCCACTCGTTCAACATCAGGGAAGTGAACCTGGATGCAAAGAAAAATAAAGTGAGTGCCACATGCCATCTGTTTTGGCATACTGCAACACGTGCAAAAGAACAAGTTTTAGAGTAAGCTGAGATCCCTCTGCCCTCATACATACATCCTTTATAATTTACTATCTCCTTGAAAAATTGTAAAAGACAAATAATACAGTAAAAAATAGTAAAAGGCAAAAGAACATGTGCACTGATGTACCAGTATGCCTCTGGGCACATTTATATGATTAAAGCAAGTGTCATATCCTGTTTGTGATGTAAAGCAGCATTAGCTTTCTCATCCTTCTCTTGGTCATGCCTTGGGAAGCCACAAGAACCTGCTTCCCTTCAAGATCACGAGCTGCACAGGACCTGTTTCCTGTACTGGCTCACCTCAACCAGGACACCACACTTTCAAAAACAAGAATGTGCTTGGGAAACTCAATTTATTGGTTGTGGCAGCATTTCTCCACTAATACTAACACAGTGCCAATGGCCTCAGGGAAAAGAAGCACTGTGAGAGTTCAAGCCTATTAGCATACACTATCACGTGTAACCGTCCAGTATTTTCACCTCTCAGAGGTTTTTAAGATGCTAAAGACAAATTAAAATTAAGTAGTCACTCATGCATCATGTTTTCAAGTTGGACACATCAAATGCCAACAAGAAGTGTCTGTGTCCATTGCAAAATCCTTCCAGTTCCCTGAAGTGATGACATTAAGCACGGGCAGGACAGTCGGATATGACTGTCACTCGAGTAACTAACTGGTCTCTCAGACCTCACCAAGAAGCTGCTGAGTGAAGAGCCACAATCACCTTACTACAATCACACATTAAAGTCTTACGGATGGGGTATTTTCAGCCAGTGCTATAAGCCAGCAGCAGGTTATTGCAGAAGGGAAGGGCGGTGCAGCAGCTTTTCAGAATGGGCATTCAGGCCCTGCTCAGCTCTGCAAGAGGACCCGAATACAAAGGGACTCTTTTGACTGTCATCCAGCCTGGTAATAGCAATTGGGTAGGACAATACATTACCTCCTTATACAAGAGCTGTGAATTACACTCTTCAGTCAAAGGCTTGCTGTTTAATTCGGCAGCTTTCAGAGGGATGCTCAGAGATGTTTGGATGGAACGGACAGCAGCCTGCCTTTTATTTCAGCTTCATGTATGATTTCAGAGCCCATTTCCCTTGCTCAAATAATGCTTCAAATTATCTCCAATTATTACATTAAAAAAACAAAGTGATATTACCATATTCTTTATAAGCAATTTCTTTTGATGCTCTAAATAGCAACTTTTCCATTAAAGAAGACGATACAAGTTCACTGAAATGTCAGCCTACCCAGCTATTTGCATGATAAAGTGAGAATACAGCACCAGAAGGGACAATCAATACCGAAAAAACGCTGCTGACATTTTACAGTAAAGAGGATTACATGAATCCAGGGACTTCCACTTCATCTGCCAGTTTTTCATCTTTCACCAAAATGTCCTCCACCAGGGCACATAAATCCTGGGTGGCCTGAAGGCAGGTGGTCCCCAGCTCCAATGCAACTGCCAAGCACCAGTGTCCAGCAGCATTTGTTCCACAGCCCCAGATCAGTCACAGGGAGGCCACAGCATGGATGGAAATAGTGTGGCAAGCTGTTCTTCAAAAGATCTTACAGCGAGGAGAGGGATGTGACCCAAAAGGAAGGACAGACCAGGACTCAGGGCAACAGTTAGGCCACCAGATCACAATGAGAAAGCCACAGCCCATGTGTAACCCACCAACATTACGGGGAGAAACGCAGCACAATATAAACCACTAAAACTGGCTGGGATTATTCACTAGAGCCAAAGCTGCCAGAAATGCAACTGCAAGAGGTGTCCAAGACGCAAGCTGGTGGCCAACGAGAGCTGGAACAGCACACAGGAGCATCAGGAAACAGGCAAAAACCATGAGAAGGAGACAGCAGCTAGACCCACCTTAAGAAAAAGCAAAACTGAATTCACTATTTGAGCCACAGACACCCAAAGCAGACGGCCCAGGGCAAACTCCAAAAGCAACCGCAATGAATCACAGATCCCTGTGTCACACCTCAGATATTGCTGTGATAGCATTAGCAGCCATTTGTGGTACATTTCCATTCTGCTCAACACCCTCTCATTCACCTGTCTGCAACACAGCTCCTACCCAGGCAAGCTGTGCCTCAGTTTCCTTTGACAGATGCAAGAAATAGCACTGCTGTAGCTCAAAGGTACCAAAGACCACCAGGAGCTCCTTGGCTAACACAACAGGGCTCTCACAGAGGCAAACACCACAGAAACTGGCCGACTACATGCCTCTGGTGAAAAACAGCTTTCTGCCTACTATGAAAGGCACCAAATTTCAGTGGGTTCCCAATACCAAAGGTGAGCTCCACTCAATGGTGCGAACACAACGAGCAGCTCTGCTTGGCATCTAAGTGTTGCATCTAGATTATCTGCTCCCTAGTAAGACATAAGCTCTGAGCAAAGCCTTTCCTACCCACAGGGTATTCCCATAACATGCAGGTCCCACTAGCAGAAGATGAGTTCTGCTCTAGTTCAGCCCAGTGACACCACCTAGTTTTCTTCTTGACCCAACATCTTACTCCAAGAACTTACTGTGTCCTAATATTTCTTGGGAAAAAAACCCATCTGCAGTTCCATACTTTTTAACCATGTGCTCTGGACTTCAGACTCACTTCTGACCCTTGTTACTGGTGAGAGCCCTGGCAGCAAGGTCTTGTCCTCGAGTTTGTCATCAGTACAGCACAGGTAAGAGAAGCCCAAAACACTTCCTACTAAGCCCAGAACCAGCCACCAACAGCTGCCAAAGTTAACACTATCCCAGAATTAGACTTAACCCTGCAGCCTTGGGCAAGTCACACTATCAAAATCAGTTTTCCTCATCTACAAAAGCAGGCATACTTCTTGCCAATATTTTAGGAATGTTGCAAAAATTACTTAGCATTTGAAAAGAGCTTTGAAGATCAAAAACACTAGGTAAGGGCCAATTACCAGCAAGTAAAGAAAACCTGTAAGTTTCTGCATGGCTCCACCTTGCCCTGGAGCAGGCCACACCAAGGATCATAGCAATAGCAAAAACCATGTCTGCCACAACAATGCCATCCTCTTCAACTACAACACAGGAATCTATCCATCAGGGCTTTTTTTGTTTGTTTGGGGTTTTGTTGGGGTTTTTTGGTGTTTTGGTTTTGTTTTCTTTTTTTTTAAGGGACAGGTTTTTTAGCTCCCTGCGCTGGGGCAAAATAAAAAAAAAAGTCTAAACAAGCCTTTTGCATGAACAAGGAATTTAACAGGCCAAGTTTTAAAAGGACCATTCTGTACCCAGTAATATCAATTTCTCCTGGTAAAAGGAAGTTAACATCAGGAAGAAACCCAGCATACTTGGATGTTCTCACCTGCAACCTGCTAACCGCTACACAAGCAACACGGCGAGGCCACCACTACCCCCAGGAGCCAGAACACAACTGGAAGCCCAGCTATCCCTGCTCTGGGCACTGACTGGTTTTACAAAAGTCAGGCTAAAGGCTGCACAGGCTGAAGTCAGAAAGTCTCACCTCTCCAAGACACAGATCTGACTCTACTCGACATGAGCAGATTTCCAGCCTGGTTTCCTACGGAAGCGCAGCCTGCCCACGTAAGCTGTCTAGCACAGGCAAACTCACTGGCTGGTTTCAGCCAAGAAACTGGTGCTGCAAAATAACCCTGCAAATTCCCTGAAACAGATGGTTAAGTAGATGAGGGAAACCCTCCCAGCATCCCCCCCGAAAGAAAGGCTGCAATATGAATGCACCTCCTAACAACTGATACCAGCATGACGGAGGGGAGCCCGAGACACATTTGAAGGAGCCACTGCACTGCGCTTAGAGAGAACGGTTTTTAACCAACTAGCACAATCAATGATTAGTCTTAATTCTTCACTGGATGGATCCTCCTCATTTTACTACAGGGCACGCGAGGAGACAACTATTTACCAATCCCCTAACACACTGCCCTTGCTTCACACCTCCAGAACCTTTCCTAGGATTACAATACTGCAAATCCAACCCATGCTCCCCCTAGCCTGAATTGTATTCCCACTCCCGCCTCTGCATGTCAAGAGAGAAGAACGCAAGGGACATTTTTAGAGCTGTTTGAGCTGAAGGCTCATGAACACTGAAAGGCAAAAATTAAAGATTAAAAAAAGACAACACCACAGATTATAAACTGAATCGAGAGCAGATGAGAATCAGCCTCCAAGACTGGCACAGGGGAGAACTAGAAGATCAAATAGAGGAAGGGGATAGAAGGAAAATTAAAGCTGAGGAGTTAAAAAAATATCAAGTACAAATGTGGTGTGAAAACAAACACCAATGGATGAAGAACTAAAGTTACCAACATAGAAAAGGAAAGGTCAAGAAGTGGCAATATGGATAAAAGCTGAAACTAAAAGCACACAGTCCAGCCCCTTTATCCTTAGGTCCTACATCCTGCCTTCCAGCAGCCAGCTCCAAGAATTAAGTCAGGAGGAGGCCTCCGGAGAGAGCCTGACTCCACCTTCTCTGTGAGCAAGCGCTAGGCAGTGGGAGACAGCAGTGAGATCCCACTCAAGCCTTCCCTTCTCCTGAAGGAGGCTGAACAGCCCCAGCACCATCAGCCTCTCCTCACACCAGGTACCCCAGCCCCTGACCATCTTGGTGGGCTCTGCTGGAGTCTCCCCGTTTGTCAAAACCCCTCCTGCGCTTGGGGTACTCAGCGCTCTCAGCGCAGCCTTGTGTGTGCTGAGTACAGGGCAATCAATAATCCCTTCCATCGACCACCTGCCCACGCACTAATGAAGCCTGACGCTTTCAACCACAAAACCGAAGAACT
>NW_009648925.1:1740616-1741631 GCF_000708025.1 Charadrius vociferus | reverse complement strand
GATTCTGATCTTTCAGTGATGACTAAGAGACTCAGTTTCTTGTTACCAAGATTGAGGGCACTTGAGGATAAAACCCAACACTATTCTTACAGCATCAGGGCAAGAGCTGACACCACCACACTCATTAACGTTCTGAGTTGTTTTAAACGCTCTGTCAATACAAACAAGCAGAAACCTCATTCAGAGACAGACTTCTGCGCCCGGCGGGAGGGAACATGTGCGGGAGCTGCATCAGCTCTGCTAGGAGACCCTGGCCTCCCTTCTCAGGAGTGCTGACTGCCTTCGTTTCCCACAGCATTAAGGAGAGCCAAGTGCTGTAGGCTATATAAAGCAGTTTGCTGACTATAAATGTCTCCATGCAACACCCCTTACAAATAGAGCTCTTTTGATATTCTCTTTCTTACAGGAAAAGCATTTCCCTACCAGTTCCTGGCATGTTTTTAAATGCTAAGCAAATGACAATGAAGAAAAGAATCACCCTTATCATCCTTTTCCATTAGCCAACCAAGACTACCCAACAAATTAACCAAAGACGTAGAATAAAATGTGCAGTTAAGATTTTCGAGTTTCTTCACTTTAAAGCCTAGAGTGCCTAGGAACAAATGTGAAGAACAAACAGGGGCTGGCTTTCCATACCATCAAGAGATGGCTCTTTAAAGTTAAATATTTGGGTTTTAGCAGGCAGAGAATATTATGTTTATAGATTATTTTTTTTTCAAATTATGCTAAAAAGAAGGGGAGAAAACTTTCTAGATGAGGAGGTCTATAATAAGTATCCTCTACACCAAAATACCTGCAATGCAACAGCACATATTTAAAAGAAGATTTCTCCGGGGATACAGCAGTCTATTTTACCAGCACGCTTACAGCAACACGCACATTTCCTAGACTAAAACAACTTCCAGTTCAGTTCTCACTTTACTGAACAAGACTTCGAAATCAGAGACGTTACTGCTGGCTCCAAGGCATCACTGCCCCCTTTTTTTTTTTTTTTTCCCCCCTTCAGCTGCTCACT
>NW_009648925.1:1702022-1740048 GCF_000708025.1 Charadrius vociferus | reverse complement strand
GGGCGGCGGCCAGTGGGCGCTTGGCGTGGGCGGGCCGGCCGGTAACCGGGGTTATCAGAGCGGGGAAAGGGGTGAGAGCGGGGGAACTCGTGGCACAGACGGCAGAGCGAGCACCGGCGGAGGAACGGCTGCTGCAAAAGGTGGTGGGCTCCCACCTGGGCAGGGGTAGCTGCCCTTCGGGCTGCAAGATGTGGGGTCACCCACCACCGCAAAGGAGGCTGCCCCCGGAGGGGCCTGGCTTGCCCCGGCCATTACTGTGGTCCACTTCTTTCAGTGGAGCTAACCAAATCCCACCGTCATTGCTTCCTGCTTAATATAGGAAGATACGAGGCAGGAACAACCTGTTGGTTCTGAGAACTTGCTGCTTGGAAGAATAAGAGTACTTTTTTCTCCTCCTCTTTTGGTTTTGATGGAGATATTGGGGGGGTGTCAGATTTTGAAATACTGAGAATTATGTATTAGGAATGCAGCATTATTGGGGAACCATAAGACACTTTTTGAGATGCTTTTACTCCCAGCGATATTGATTCTATACCTTTCTGTATATGCCTTAAGAGACGGGCTGTAATTGTACTGTTCTACACTGTGTTTTCCACTGCAGTTTTCCCTGGATCAGGCAAATGCTACTCTTTGTTCAGTGGATAAGTCTGGAACATCAGTGAATGATGCCAGCTTTTGTTGTGGCTGCTTTTTGACATTGGCTGCACGAGATAACAAATGATGAGGCAGGCACAAACCTCCAAGAAAAGGAAGTTGACTATGACGGGGGAGAACTAGGTTTGGCCTCTGTTTTGCCATGTAATTGATATTTAATTATGGGTCAGTCAATAAATCAAACAATACCGCAAGAGATCCTCATTTGGATGTTAATCATTGCGCATGACTGATCTGGGATAGAAAGCAGTTCAGGCATCTGAAAAAATCAAGCCTCATGCCTCACATTAGACAAACTCATGCATGAGACATCTACTATTAACAGGTACTTTTAGAAACAAACCTCCTAATCTTCCCCTTCTGTCAAATGAGGATGAACATGCTCTTCTTCCTGGGGGTGTTACAAAGATAAATCATTATAAAACACACTTAAGAAAGTACTTCTTTACACAGGGAGCAGTAAACCTCTAGAACTTGGAGGAGGCTGCAAGGCGGACGGTATCAGCAGGTGCAAAAAGGGATTAGATAAATTCTCAAACAACAAGGCCCATAAATGTACTCGACAGTTGTGGATACTGGGGGAGGTAGAGAGGAAAGGACTTCAGAAAATGACTGGGCTTACGCTATCTCCCTAAACAGCAACTCCTGTTGCCACCAAGAGCAGGTGGAACAGTGGTCTGACCCCAGAGGGCATTTCTGTTTGCAAAAATGGGAAGGAAGACCAGAAACAGATGGATCTAACAGCTGAAGGACTATCTGCCCTCTTCATGTCATACATTAAAAACCACACAATGGTTAGTTTGCACAATTACATATATCAGGAGAGATGTTTACATGCAAAAATACACCCGTGTTTTTTCTAACAGTGACCAAAGCCTGAGGCTGACTTGTTACTTGTTTTTCGCCACTGCCATTTAAAGCTTTGTAAAACATTTTCAGTATGACATGTTTCACAGGATGAAGCTTCACATGGATAATCTCAGCCCCAAAGTCTGACCTTTCAGAAAAACAGAAGCTTCTGAAAGAAAAAGGGGGTGGGGCTCTATTAGTGCTTTGAAGACTTAGAACGTTGCTTTTGCTACCGGGAGAAGCTATAATAAAAGGTAGAGCCAGTGTTTTGCCCCTTCAAATTACCACTCTTAACACAGTTCGAGATATTTAGCTCAAACTCAGAGAGCTATGCAGTTTAGAAGCATCAACAGGTGGCAGCTTATTGAGTAGGAAAAACAGTAGGGATGCACTGAAATACATACTGGCTAATTTAATAAATAAACTACTTTTTTTTTTTTTTATTCACTCAGCTGATCACAAAAACCTATGTTCAGGTTAAAGGATAACATGAGAATTCTCTCTGTACAAGGGAACAGAGCACCTCCAGCCCTGCAGCACAGCCCACAGCTGCTGTTCAGTGAAGGAGATGCTTCCATGGAAGCAGAACTCCATGTCCCACCGTGTACCGTCCCCCGGAACCCTGAGCTCAGAAACCGCCATGCCGTCTTGAGAGCTGCTTGTTCCTTTGCTGCCAACTCTTGACCTTGTGAAAAGACAATTCCTTTCTAGATCAAAAATGGTTCTAGGAACTTTAAACAATTACAGAAATAATACAAAATTTCTTTAAACTTAAGCTTATACTACTTAAAATTTTAAAAGTTGAATAAAAGAAAAAGAGGAGTGGAGGTCAAAAATTACTCGTATCACAACAGGTTACACAGAGAGCTGTTCTCACATCAAATACAGTGCTCATGAGAACAAGATAAATCAATAGCCTTTGAGACCTCTGTTAACTCTCTTTATGGTGGATAGTAGTTACCCTTTAAGGAATAATTGTTTCCTGCATTTTTTTTTTTTAAATGTCAGAGGAAACACTGAATCACTGATCAAGAGGACAACTTCAGACCTGTCTATCGGTTTGGTGTTGGGGAAAGTATGATCTTGACTGCAGCAGCCTGCTTTCAAGCACCACATACCTGAGCCACTTAGGTGGCCAATCTTATTTCCAATTACATGGAAATTTAACAACCTGTTTCTCCCAATATACACAGGACAATCACTAAGGTAATGACCCAAGGCTATTGTTCTGGCATGTGACAATCTGCACTTCTGATATAACTTGCCTAGACATCACCACTGTAGCTTATTAACACTATGATAAAAGCATATGTTATAGCTGATTATGAGACAGATTTTACAGAAACTGCAAGGCTTTGAAAATGTATTAGTACTAAATTTGCTGTCTCTCAAGCTGGCCATGGTAACTAAGGCAACACACTTTAAAGGTGGGGAGTTATGAAAAACCACTGCCAACGCTTTTTCTTTTAACTATAGAGAATATGCAAAGGATTTAATCTGAAATATCCATTTAAGTGCATACCAATGTGATATCAAAGGGTTTACTGAAGATGAATTTCTAACTGTCTTGTGGCTCCAGGGTTTGTGACCAGTGTGAAATTCCCACATCAATGATAGCAAATACTAGAAGTGCACTATGTTTTTTCTGTGTGCGTCCACAGCAAAATAGAAATCACTTATGTAAGGATAAAGCCTTACTCCTTGCATTAACAGAATGACTTCTGTATCCAGACCTGATTAAAGCAGTTGTCCCTTTTGGCATTCCTTGTCACGACTTATTGTTCAGTTTGCTCTGGGTTCATACTCTCCATCCAGGCGTTGTTCACCCTGTCAAGGAAAGTCATACCCAGACTCTGCCTATCATAGGACAAACTCCTTGTATCTACTCCTACTGCCTGTTCTCGAGCAAACACTCCCAGCGAGTCTGGAGTGCATTTCCCTAGAGAAAGCTGTGACTCCTCCATTCTGTCCAGAAATTAAATATGACCTGGGCAGCTAAAATGAGCCTGTATTACATTGTTCCACCAGGTACATTATTCTGGCTGAAGATGTGCAATGTAGTCTTGAAAAGAATTACGTGTGTCCTGTTTTGGGAATCATTCCATTGGCGTAAAAGTAGTACCAACCTCAAGCCTAGCTGTGGGATACTGACTAGCTAAACCGTTCCCAATCTAGGACTAACTGGTATTATCTATAAACCTGGTCCGGACTGGTAAAGCTAATGAGGAAAATAATCCCATGTGGAAGACTGCAAGACCAGGGTTTTAGCTGGGAGTATGTGCAAGGCCAGGCTGGGCGTACACGACCCTTGCTTTTAAAGGCTCTGCTTCACTGTGCTCACTCACCTGCACCATGCGTTGTGTCCGCCTCATTCCTGGCTTCCCACTGCTTTTGTACGACAGGCAGTAAAGAGAGGCGCTGGACAGCTGGTACTTTTGGCAATATAACAAACCCAGTAACGGCAATTTATTTCACCCATCCACTTGTTCTTTCTACAGAGGGGCCAGTAATGTGAGGGCAGTGCAGTAAAATGCAGAGGATCCACCACAGCAGGTAAAAGGGTGGTGTGCCCCAGTGCCCCTTCTTGCCCAGCCTTGCCCTTCCTGCCAGCAAATCCCACACTGTGCTGACTCCACGAGTTGCAGCGGACACCTGAGTTAGCAGAGCACTGAGAAAAGCTGTGTCTTCTATACACAAACTATACAACTGCACAGATGAGGCAGGAGAAAGCGAAAGAATACAAAGCACTATCTATGACGGCAGCAGAGAGAGAAAAAATAAACTTCCCTTACAGTGAGGATAGCATTTTCCACTGCTTCCAGAGATGGTCTGTGTGTTGAAGCTGACACTTTGCTGGCTCTGGGGGACTCAGATTTTCTCCCAAGACACATCAGCACACCTTTGTGTCATCTCACCGGCCACGAGCAGCTGGTGCCACCTGCTGAACACAACAGCTTTTACTTCAGGAAGGCAGGCTACAGAAAATAGAGCTAGAGCGGAGCTTATCTGAGAGAAGTTATGACCTGTCTGCCTAGGACAGATCCCTGGATGCTGTCACAAGGTGGCTTTGCATCTTGTCACTGATGTTAGTATGCAGACTGGATTTGGTAGGTAATTTATAATCTGGATTGAGGAAAAATAATTTCTCACCTGAAAAGTCAAATCTTGCTGAAATTAGACTGTATTTCACATATAACAGAATTGGCAGAGAACTGCAGTGAGCCAGGGAAACTTCAATTGATTTTTAGAAGTCTTTGCCAAGTACAACTTCTATTTTTGTACTATACTATATTATATTTTAATCTCAGAAGCACAGACTGTGAAATCTGTTTGGTTTAAATTTTGTCATTGTTATAACATGAATTTATTCCATTTTTCCGTTTGAACAATTGTATCTGCAACAGGATCTGTGAGCACAAGCTACAATGTCTTCAGTCTAAAAATAACACAACACTTTTCTTGAGGATAACATATTATATAGATTTTGTTATGTCAGTTAGTGAAAGGCAAGCAAGAAAACCCTAAGAAAAAAATTGTCTCCACATCCTTTTAAAACCTTTTCTACTTTGCTGACTGACACACATTAAGCTGTAAAAAGTGCCTTTCAAGTGCATAATGAAGTTCCAGAACAAGCTTAGTCTGTAATCTGTACAATTTACATCTTGCCTTATTTTAAGTGCTTAAAGGAATTAACTGAGCTCACAGAAGCCTCTTCTTTAAGGAATTTGAGTGTTCAACCTATGTGAAACACATTAAAATTGTCAAGCAGTGGAGAAGGATAATTGTGAACTACTGAACTGCCGTCCCGGCTGGTACCTCCCCATCAATGGTGAAACCAGGAAGGAGAAACTTTCTTGGTTAAGTTTCCTGGGGGGCTACATCTTGTTTACCTCACACTTTCCATTTGAAATGTTACAAAACAAAGGGGTTTCCTGACACACTGTACCTGCTTTACCTAATAACACATCCCTATGAAGCTAGTTTCTTTACACCCAGGCTTTGAAGAAGTAATGAATACATCATTTGCTACACTTTCTCTCCCCAGAAGGAAAGGAGGCAGGTAAAACTGACACTTTCTGCTCCATTCTTTCTGCTGCAGGTCTCAGTCATAACTACACCTTTAATAAAGTCCATTTAAAGTGCGGACTTGCCTGAGCACTCTTCACGTCTGTGGTCTGTATATGACACCACGTGTCAGATCAGATCCAGACCTACAGAGTAACAACAGGAGCAATGCACATGAAACTGTGAGGAATGCTGTTTGCGTTTTTGCCTGCTTGGACATCCCTTCATCGTAATGGATCCTGACACAGGAACACCTGCCTGCCATCTCCCACTTGCAGCGTGGGCTGCCAAAGATGGCACAAGCACAGTTTGCAACAGCACAGCCAGGCTGGCACAGGGCTGGGAATTCAGTCAGTCAGAAGCCACTTACCTCGAGCCAAGTTATTGCCAAGGAGCAACAACAGCATCTTGCCTCTCTGCGAGGCTATGCCTCCCAGCTCCTGCCAAGTTTCTGCTTAGCGCGCTTAGCCTTTTCTTTGAGAAAGGAAAATATATACAGCCTGACTGAAGAGCTCCCTCTGATGAGTTCCTACCACCTGTTTTCAGTGTGTGCTTTCAGCAAAGAGCTGATGCTCCGAAATGAAGATCTGAATTTGGGGAAGTGCTGTCTTCAAAAAGGTCAGTGAAAAGCCTGTTTACAGCAGAATAAGCGCTGAATGCAATAGTGTCCTGAAACCCCTGTGAGCAGGAAGAACTGCTCTGTGCCAGAGTTTTGCACTTGAAGACGCGCATTGGGTGAATTTTCAGATGACTTTTCTTAGCTCATCATGAGCAGCTGCAGCATACAAATAAGCTCAAGACTTAAAGAAATTGCACAGTATTATAGAAGTAGGTTACTAAGCCAAAATTGGCTTCCTTTACCCAATGCTTGTCCCTTTGCAGTAATGTGTACCCTAAAACTGAATGAGGTTAGGCACAGAATAATTAATTGTTTGGACTGGGGAAAGACAGGATGGTATTAGGTGGGTTTTATAAAACCCAAAGGGACTGAGAAAAACTTGAGGAAAGATGACAGCTTTGAAGTAAGCTAACACTGTTGCTCACAAACACAAAATATCCATCAAGAGGAATGTGAGATTACAGTAAACTCAGCAGATTCAAAGCCCATCTCAGGCACTTCGCCACATCCCTGTGACACAGACAGCTGCACCTCATGGGCTACATCTGGGCTTTTACTACTGTCCATCCAAAAGGCAGCATCTCAGCTTGACCATTAAACCCTGACAAAAGCATGCTGACACTTTGTCTTTGGCTTACTGTACCAAACTGCTCGGTGTAGTTACAAAGTCCTCCCTAGCATTGTGCACAAGTAGAATAGTATCCTGGATCTCTTTTTATAAAGAGTTTTCCCTCTGCACCTGCTCCAGCTCATTGCTGGCAAGTA
Source organism: Charadrius vociferus (assembly GCF_000708025.1). Lineage (NCBI taxonomy): Eukaryota > Metazoa > Chordata > Aves > Charadriiformes > Charadriidae > Charadrius > Charadrius vociferus. Next base: position 1,733,096 of record NW_009648925.1, on the reverse strand, counting down.
CCAGCCCACTCAGAGTGCAGACCAGCGGCGAAAGCGGTATTCATCCCCAGACTATTTTTAAAATCTTGGAAAGTTTGAAAATCCTCAGAAGATTCCTTCTTTTTAGTAAAAGTCCTAATCCATAGCCCAGATGCTATATCTCCAGCAGGGAGCATGCTGAAAGAGGTGTCCAGGGCCGCATACAACAGCTCTTCCTATAATCTCTTAGTGGCCTCTGCTGGCCAGAACTGAGATCCTGGCATCTGTTTTGAGTGTGAGCAGTCCTGAATCCAGCTAAGATTTACATAGATATTTTATTGGTGACAACAGAAGAGACACCATCAACAGTGCTGCATTAGTCTGCAAGCATCCCACCTGATGCTGAGCACGTTGCTCAAGTCAGTCACAGGCAGCAATACAATAGCAAGGGCCTTGCAAAACAGGCCAGACTTTCCAAGTCTTTCCTACTTCAGTTTTGTGTGCAGGTGCAGGTATCCTTGCTGGTATGGGAGGCTCTCTAAGCTATGTCCTAGAGAAAAATCTTCCCAAAGACTTCTTCTGTCACCCAAATCTTTGGTAAGTGATAAAAGTGCATAAGTGGTATGTAAGGACATAAGTGGTACTCCAGGGTAGATGTCCTCCATTATGGATAAAAAGAGAAGTGCATAGAAAAGTAAGTAAATGCTTAGCACTGAGGAATATCAGAATAAGTGACTAGAAACTCATCATTGGCAGTTACAAACTAATTTGGCTCCATTACATTTAGTGGAGCCAAATTAATACAGAGCAGCTGATTGTCTGACCTGCAGTTCAACATACATAACACTAATGCTATTAACGCCCATTTCCAAGAGTGGAAACCAAGGTAGAGAAGTTAAACAACTGGCTCGGTAATACAATGAGGAGTCCTAGCCGGCCTCTGGTTTCCAAGCCAATGTTGGCAGTGTATTTGTGGCCCTGGTCTTATTCAGAAAGCAGGGGAGAGAGTGTTAGTGAATCAGGGAAGCCAGTGCTACATCTGGGCTTGTGCTAACTGGAGGCATTGTTTACTGCTCTTGTGCTTAGTCTTACAAGGTTTAAAAAAAAACCAAAACGTACAACTTCCAGATGAAAATAATATATTTTGCTTTAGGAAAAAGGTAGCAGTTGATATAATCTTGCTCTTTTATGAGTTTCATTTCCGATGGCAAATACTGTTCATTGTCAGGGTAAATTCAATTATTGCATATTAAATCCTCACAAACAGGTGTTTAGGAAGTAGCATTTCATTGTGATTACCTGCAGCTCTGGACATCAAATTCTTATGTTTTCACTGTGTACTTGCGCTAGAAAAAACATCTGCCTGGAAAATTAGCTAGCTCAGTTTCTAAAACTTCAGGCTCACTACCTTCATTTATAACCGTTCTTTACCAGGTCAAATTTAATACACAGGAAATTTAAGGAACAGAACATTTATTTCTGAGGAAGTATTTGTCAATGAGAGGTGAAATTCTCCCCCTGCAGAGAGAAAGCACAAGTGTCTGTAGTTTCTCACAAGCGGGGAAGGAAGGAGGGACGCTGTCACAGGCTGAGACAGTTTCCTTACCCCAGGCAGGGAATGTTATTAGCAGAAAGGCTATAGCAATTTTTGTACTCTTTACTTTTTGTAAAGTGCTATCCTACTGTATGTTTTAGCAGACTCTGAAAGGGCTTGAGATGGGGAAAAAATCAGTAAGAAATGAGTTAGCTGCTGTCCAGAAAATAAAAATTTGTATCTCTGTGTTACAGCACACTGTGTTACAGAGGAACCATGAGGGAAAGGACTTCATGTCCCTTGGTCTTGGTGTCCTCAGTTGTGTAGCTTGGAGCTAGCTTTGTTCACTATAGTCCCTTTTTTTTGGCACAACTGCTAAGATACCAGTTTTTCAGCTGGCTAGAGAGCAGCTGTCATTTCTGATGAGCTGCTTCTGTCACTGTATACAGAGGAAAGATCTAGTGGAGGTGAATTTTCTCATATTATTAAAGTGGTCAGCAAGTGGTCAGACTGCAGCAAGCAAATTAAAAAAGTAAAGGCTCACTAGTCGTATCATATTTTTTCTTGAACTCATTTGTTTACATCCTCCCACAATATAGGCCAGTCCCTGAAGAACTTATGATCTAATTTAAAGACAGATGCAGTAAGTGGAGTTGCAACAAGTGTGCAAAGAAACCAGATAGATTAAGGTATGTTTAATAGCTACCTAGCTATGTGAGACAGTTTTTTGTTAGTTCACTTTCCTTTAAAAAGACATATATACAGTAAACATGACTAACCCCAGCAAAAAAAAAAGGGTCTTGGGAAAAAAAGAGGAAGAGACAAAAATATCACTATAAAATATCCTTAGAAAAGAATTTAAAGCCTAAAAGACTGTCAGGATCAGTGTGCAGTGGCCTGGTGATGGGCCAAGGGCAAGTATTCAGTCGTGTTCTGACTGAACACTGAGCTACAAAAGCTCATAGACTATTTCACATCTGTGTACCCAACAGAAGCAGTTTCAGTGGGAGACAGGAGTTAAAATAGTTCATGCTAAGACACTGCCCAGAGAAAGTGGACAAACAAGCAATTGAGGCTTGTACTGCTGCTGGACAGCACGTGCAAGGTGGCAGTGTAAGTTAGAAATAAGTTGAAACAGGACAGACATTATTGGTAAAGACAAAGAATGGAAAGTCAAGTCTGTAGGTCTGGCATTTTGCATAAGACGATGACATATAACAGAACAAAAAAATCCAGAGCTGATGGAGAGAGATTCATGTCAGTTCCTATATCCTTAACAAGTTCACTACTGATGGCAGCAGAAGTTCTCACTAGTGATCACTGTTCCACTGTAGCTCATTGTTTTGGACATGAAATCTTTCTGGCAAAAAGTCTTGAGAGGTACAAATCAAAATCACTGAAGTCCAACTTTGGATGTGATTGCTGTCTTTGGATTCGAAACTGAGTCATCTGTTAAACCTTCAGTTTTATGTGGCACTGTAGGAATATTGTAAAAGAAAACACTGACTGGGGGGGTGCATGTCTGGGAACAATCTACTCTTCCAAGACTAGCATTTTTATGGTAAAGGTGTGAACAGAAGTGCTCTCAAAGCAATGGAAAATATCATTCTGGTTACTCAGCACTTCAACTGAGAGATTTTGCCAAAAAGATTGCAGAATGCCTTTGTCCACTATTTTCTGACCATCAGAAAAAGAGGGCTGCTTTCCTGGTGTTCTTCCTAGCTTAGCGTAAACTCAGCTTTCCGGTTTATCTTGTTTTTCTTCTTACCTCCCCAGTGCTAGGGAGTATAAATTCTCTGCTGCTAGAAGAGTATTAGTTACCCCACTATTATAAACAAAAATATAAAAAGTAGGATAGTTACCTTACTATTATAAACATGTATTTTAATTTTTGTTTCTCTGTGAGAGGTTGGTGGTCTTCCACTGCAGAATTGCTCTTTGAGAGATATCGTAGCTCCATTTTTTACCCTTAATCAGCTTCCAATCTTTTAGGGGCTCTTGATTCCAGTATTTTCCTATGGAAAAGCCTGTTGATACAGAAAAGAGAAAGGCTGATTATTTTATCTATCTATTAAAAAAAAAAGTATAATCTCTTCCACTCAGGAGAATTCCTATAAAACTTGGGTTTCATATATTATAATGAAAAGCAAATTAAAACCTTTTCTCCCCCTTATTTCTCTGTTGTGGTTCTAATTAAAAAGTTTAAGGGAGATTTTGCTTTTAGCCTTTTCCTTATTGAGATCATGAAGACCTTTTTCTTCCCTGCAAGAAAACCAATCATTAGAATGTAAGCTTAAGGTTGCCGTTAGCATTGAATTTATGTGTAAATAACAGATACATGCTACTTTGCAGCCAATCAGTAGTCAAAAATATATCCGCTGGGAAAGACTAGGTGCAAAAGCATAATGTTTTAAAGTTAAAAAAAAAAGAGAGAGTCAGAAAAAACTCCAATACAGGAATGTTCTTATCATTCCCACATAAAAGGAAAATTGTGAATCTTTGGGAAAAACATGAGAGAAGGTTCTTTATGTCATGGGTAACAGAACTCTAGAGCCCCTCACCAAAGGAAAATGGAAGGGAAAAAAATCATGTGGACTCAAGAGGATACTGGACAAGTGCTGAGAGAAGAGGTTTGTTGAGGTTTAGCACATCAGGCTCTAGGAAATCCCCAAGATGAGAACAGTTGGAGACTGGGAGAGTTTTGGGGGACTATTGTAAGTGCTTGTCATTGCTCTTCCCTAAGAGTTTGGCCGAGAAAGCCAATGGCATTGTGGGGTGCAACAAGAAGAATGTGGCCTGCAGGTCAAGGGAGGTCATCCTTCCCCTCTACTCTGCCCTGGTGAGGCCACATCTGGAGTACTCTGTCCAGTTCTGGGCTCCCCAGTTCAAGAAGGACAGGGAACTGCTGGAGAGGGTACAGCAAAGGGGATGGTTAAGCACGGATGATTAGGGGATTGGAACATCTCTCTTATGGGGAGAGACTAAGGGACTTGGGTCTTTTTAGTTTAGAGAAAAAAAGACTGAGGGGGGATCTTATTAATGCTTATAAATACTTAAAAGGAGGGTGCCAGGGGGATGGGAACAGTCTTTTTTCAGTGGTGCCCGGTGATAGGACAAGAGGTAATGGGCACAAACTTGAACATAGGAAGTTCCATCTTAACATAAGGAGGAACTTCTTTACTTTGAGAGTGGCAGAGCGCTGGCACAGGCTGCCCAGAGAGGTTGTGGTCTCCCCCACTGGAAACATTCAAAACCCGCCTGGATGCCGTCCTGTGCAACCTGCTGTAGGTGACCCCACTTGGGCAGGGGGGGTGGACTAGATGATCTCCAGAGGTCCCTTCTAACCCTGACCATTCTGTGAAGAGGCTGCTTACGCATACCAGGAGAACTCTTTGGTCTGAACCCTTATAGCCATTCTTACGTTGCCATGTCGCAAAGCAATAGGGTGGAGTGAGAAGTCCCCTTATCCCTTTACAGGATACGATGACACCTTGGTGTTTTCCATAACACATTGCTGAGGGACTGGAAGATGGGAGTAAGGCAAGGGCTAAGCCCACCCCACTGAACCATTCAGCCCAGTGTAATGGCTGTACTGTGAGGGCAGCTACCCTCCAAGGTGTACACCCCACTCCATCACGCTCCCATTTACAGTGGCTCGGGGGCAAGATGCCAAACCAGATCTGTTTGTAAATCTCCACCAGCAGAATTACTCCACTGTCTTTTTCACGACATCCACTGTGGTGGCAAGAGAAATCATAGACAGAAACTGAGTCTTGTATAATTCTTTTTTAGGTGAGTTCTTTTGCAAAAGGCTAAAATGTTCCATTTGTTTCAGAGTGTCATCTGGGGATGCTGCTTCAACAACGGTAGGGTCAGAGAGTCCCAATGTAGCCTGTAGGCTAATAGTAGTAACAAAAGCCTGCCCTACCTCATTCACCAATAAAATCTGTTGAGATGGGATGTACACACAACGGAGTGAGTGTGAAAAAGGCAAAGATTCTGTAACGCCAAGGCAAATAAAGTCATGATTGATTTCAAACTGGAAACATGATAATAACCCTGTTCCTTCTGTTTGTCCAAGCTCTTCTGCATCTGTTTTCTTCCTGGAAATTATCTCATAGCTGAAAAACCTATTTTCTTTCCAGTTCCTGCATTTGTTTCTGGTATGTTTGTTACCACAAAATCTTTTGTACGGAGCTGAGCAAAAGCCCACTAGACTTAATTACCTCCTTAAAAACTGTTCAGCTTTTCCAGTAGTACTGTGTGATTTTGGTTGGTGATTTTCAGTAATGCTTTTTCTTATAGAAAATTCAAGTCAGATCAAAGTGCAGAAAATACATCCACTGGAGGGCAGGCCTGAATCTGGTAGAACATGCTGAAAAGGCCTAGAAGGAAAGATAAAAAAGTTATGTTCTGCCAAATGGAACCTCTCATGAGTCAATCAGGACTCAACAGTTAAGAACTGAGGAACAGTCTTCTTTCTGAATTAATAGTTTAATGACTTTAGATGTATAGCCTATAAAATGAAGGCTCTAATAAGGGTTCATGTGTAATTAGAATGGTCCTAGATGAAGCCTCTGACCTTGGCTATAATTAAAACAAACCTATCATGACAACTATTAGTTGAAGTCAGCAAATATCAACAGGAATTTCAGCTGATCAGGCAACTACCAACTGAATTCAGTGGAATTCAATTCCAAGGCTGAACTTGGCCCATAGGTTTCATGTGTTCTCACAGCAGCACTACCTTCCAGTATGGTCGTGCAGGACTTGTGGTCTGAGCTCACTGGGGTCAAAGGTGCTTCACAGGCGGTCCTTTCTGTGCCCGTGCATGCAATCCAGAGGCACAACTGATGTGCACTAGCAGAAGCGGTGTCTGGCTTCACCTCAGATTCACAGCTACACCAGACCCTGGGCGTGCTCAGCAAAGAACTGTTCTGGGTGGGCACCTGATGCCCCACTCCCTGGACTTGCAATCTGTGCACTCTCTACTGCCAGGTCCCCTACTACTGTGGAGACGGCTCTGCCTCACAGTTAATTACATGTGACTGCATCAAATACTTCATACTGTACTTGTTTCCAGCGAGGACTGAATTTGGCTCAGCAGTTTCAGATGCTAAACCTTTGACAATCCAGATATCACGTTTTGCTTCGGGTGCCATCAAAATCAGAACAAAAGGAAAGAGTTTATTTCATGTGGCAGCTGAAGATCCCATATTTAATGCTACAGACTTTGTCAACAGTTTTCTTTCAGACAAACTGAAAACTCCATTTTCTCTTTGCAGTTTTCATGGGAGCATATTAAATGAACTTCCTCCTTTCATCAGTGACTCACTCCTGGAAAGGCTATTTCACAAATAGTGTCTCCATTCCAAAGGAAACAAGCTGTTCCCTCTTACATTACTGAAGTAGCTGCAGACAAACTGAAATACATTAAGTCAAAAGATTTCAAAATGCATTAGATACATAGCTCAGAGACAGTTAGCTTTTTGTCAAATAGTATTCTGATATGAATTGCTCTCTTTTAATGAAATCACTCAAGCCAACTTCTAAAATTGACTAGAAATTCCGGGTGCCTGGCTGGAGACACCTTACAATCACATGGAGCCCATAATTTCATACCCCTCTCATGGTATCTAATGTCAGTCACACAAAATATCTATAGCCTTTTTTGAAAATGTTGCCCATAGAGAATGCAGCTAACAGGGTTAGGTAGAAACTAATACAGTTCTATAGAAATTCTTTCAGCACTTGAAGGCTGGTCTAAATCAGAATCAGGATCTAAATCAGAGTATCTCCAATCTGAGATTGCTAACAGCCATTAAGACATCTGTTCAAGTCTACAGCTGCAGATTTTACATAAATTAGCATCTGTTTCCTGCAACATGAACTTACCTGGCGATGTGAATAAGGTGATGATATGGGTACCTCCATTAGTAATGATCACTGATGTATTTAGAGTTGGGCTGCTGCTGATAATCTCATCAAAGAAAAGATGCTAAGAATTCCTTAAACAAACAGTTAAGTCCCCAAATAGACAGTTGGAGACAGGTTATTTTGATCATATGGGTCTGAAAAACAGTCAGGCCTTGCTTGCTGAAGAAAATCAGAAGTATAATCACATCTTTAAGCAAAGAGAAAAGAGAAAGACTTTTAAAAGAAACAAAATATCTCCTTGGCACTGTCTAGTGCACTGTCTAGTATAACATAAGAAAATGCAAAACTGTCATGTTACATGTCAGTCACAGGAAGAATGTACTTGAAAAAGACTCTTCTGGGGAATATTTGTAAAAGGCAGCACTCCTTAAAGCATTCAGTTGTTCAAGTGTTACAAGTGACCAGGAATCTTTCCAGCTGAAGGATATCCCATTACAGCCAGGTAGCTTCCTGATATCTGGCTGCTATAGGTGAAGACAAAGGACCAGTAACTCCAATATTACACTGAGCGATAAAATTAAAACATTATTGGGATCTTCTCCATGAAATTCCAGGTTTGTCCTACTGTTGGCAATGTAAGAATTTGCCTCAGGTATATTATCTGTAAATAGCCTTCCAAGAGTGCTCCGTGCCAAGAAGGCATTATTCCATTGCTATCAATGGAAAGCTTTGTGTTGTTAGACTTCTGTTGGGGATTTATGGACACTGTTGCTGTTACGCATAGCAAGTGCAGCAAATATTCTAAGGGAACAAGATAAGAGATAGAAGTCATGAAATCAAACAAGAGTCTGGACATAACCAAGAGTTACCAGTGCTAAGCTGTATATAAATGACTTCTAACTGATCTGAGTTCTGCCTGCAGGTTAAACAAATAATTGCTGATGTAAATAGTTATTTTTAACTCTGTGTCATCGTGTCTGGATTTCCTTACTTTGAAGGGGCCTGAAATCAGATTGCAAACATCAGTTCCTCACATTTGCATACTTCACAGAGACAGACTAGTATATTTACTAGTCTTAAGGATAAGAGAGACTACCATGACCTCTTGCATGGTCAGTGTGTTCAGTCTCATCCTGTAACTTTCACTTAAAGCCAAAAAATCCAGTGATCAAACACAGGCTCCTCTTTCCATCACTGATGTCCCCTTTGGTTTTCTTCATCAAGATTTTATCAGACTTGGATTGTTCTGATTTCATGAAGAGACTCTGGGAAAATATTTTTTAACTGAGCCACTCTCATGGACTTCATCTGTTCTCAGCTCATCCTTTTGGGAAGTGCTGTCTTCCACTATCTATCCCCCCTAGCTTCAATATTTATTTTAATCTAATACATAAAATCCACCTTAGCAGTGACATTCAATTGTACATCAATCTCCAACTCCTGGAATAGACAGTTACTTAAATAATAACCATAATCACAGTAATAATCCATCACTTCTTTCCCAAAACTACATGAACAGCTTTACTTCTCCTGTGTGAGATGTCATCAGTACACAGAATGGGAAATTTTGACATCTTTCAGAGTACTTACAAAGTTATGTCACCATGTTTCATTAAAAAGGAGATTTTCACTGTGTTTGTGGGGTTGGAAAAGCAGATAGGATAGTTGTGCTTTTCCATTGCCTCCTCCCTGATATTTTTCCACATCTTTTTCGTTATTTTTAGAGTGATCAGTATAAATTAGTAATGTTGGTCTGTCCCTTCGGGACTCTAACACGCTCCAGAGCAATAAGCACAAACAACCTGTGGGGTCTAAGAGACTGAAAAGAGGACTGTCCACAATCAGCGAGCTGCTGCAATGTCTGAGGTTAAAGATTCCTTTGTTTGCATTCTGGCACAGCTCTTTGGCTCAAATCTAGGAAGATACTTGGATGCTTCACTGCCAGGGGCATCAAAGGAAGTTAGGTACTTGAATTCCTTGCCATCTGCTCCCTCAGTGATTCGCAGCAGCATCTGATGCAATTATAAACACACAGGATTTAAGAGAGAATATTTAACTGCATTTAACAGCAGGAAAAAGTAAAGACTTTCCAAGGAAAGCAGGCTACTGTAAGGGCCCTCATGTAATCTCAGCCTAGCAGGATGAAGTGATCTCTCAGGCACCAAATTCCAACCTACTGCCTTTAATATAGGATTGTGTCGATGGCAAATGTTTAATGTAGCAAGAAACATCACAGCTTAAAAGGGCTAATACTAATGCCATTTATGTCAGTGACAAGACAAAATGCCTGTTGTTTTCAGCCATGGCAGATCAGAGACAAAACTCAAAACTTCTGAAGAAAATTCAGTATGTTGCTTCTGCAAAACTAACTTTCCTTTTATCTGCCTGTTGGTATGAACAGTCTTCTAAATAATTCATCAGGATCATTAATCCAACAATGGCCAGACATAGCCACAATTATCACGCCCAATCCACATATGACCAGGAATTTCTTCTGAGCAACACAGTGTTTGAGTCTCCAAAGGAAATGGCAGAAAAGTAGTTTTAATGTTAACACAGACTCTACTGTTTACAGTTTAATTCTCATAGAGCTATTCTGCTGAAGTTCTCTTGAGGCCTGCTACTCCCTTACTGAGCCTTCTTTGGACCAGAAAGCATCAAGGATGACAGCTGGTAATTTCAAACAACACTGACAGGCAGAAAGAATCAAATATATCTAAACACAGTGGTTTTTCAGAGGCTCGATTACTCCTGTAAAAACAGGACCAGACCCTAAACCAGTCTTCAGGTGAACCTGGTTCATCTTTTATTGATACCAGGAGAGAAATATCAGTTTTGGGACAGCAGCAGTAATAGTCTGGAGTCTCACAGTGTCTGGTGCTGTTATAAATGACTGTTTTGCAGATGATTAAGCAACACAATATTTAATTTAATATATTTGAAATTAAGGTTCCAGCTTTTGTTATTTCAGAAAAAGCTTGAGAATGTACTCTGAGCATAACCTGCAGCTCAGAAACCAGAAGTAAAAGACAAAGAAATGCAGGTTGACTCAAAGCAATTCAGACGTCCTGGAAATCTGTTTCAAGCTTTAAATGTCTGCATTTGGCATTGGTGAGCACACTGGCTGAAGATCTGGCCAGCAGTCCTGCCTTTTGATGCTAATTTGTAACACTGAAGTCATATGGACCTCTTCTTCCCTCACTTCCTAAATACAAACTACAAACAGCACCACGCTAAAAATTCTCTGTGTTCTCAAGAGAGGTTTACATCAGCTGAAGATTCATGCTGATACCCAGGGGTGCTCTTTCAGATCTTCACTCTTTTTTTAACAAGCTGGTTAATTGAGTAATCAGGATCACTCATTATATATAGCTGTTATTTTTATTCACTGTTACCTTTCAATTCTGAAGATGTAGCGTTGCACTCTAAAATGCAGGAGTCTTCAAGCATGCCTCTGCTTAGGCGGGGGGTATGAGAGCAGCAAAAAAAGCTGTCCATGCTAGCTTTAATCAAGGTTGATTTAAATGTGGACACTGTGAGCCTCCTTGGATACTACACACTGATGTTGGTCACCAGTCTGTACTGAAGCCTGCCTTTTCTGCTACCAGGATTTGAACCATCCAGTTTAGCCTGAGTTACTCCTCCCAGCAAGAGTGTGTGCGAATGCTTGTATCAGAACCATGAATAGAAGCTGACAGCTTCTGTATCACCTGCTTTTAGCAAAGCAAGAATGTGACTATACTAAATTGACTGATAGCAAAATGATGGATGATGAACTGGGAATGGCACTGAAATTGCTCTGATTCCATAAACCAGTATTTCTAGTGGGATCCATTGAGGAAGAGTGCATGCAAGCAGCTGGAGAGGTGCTTGCAGAGGGATAAATGAGTGGCCAGGGCTGGTATTACTGTCACAGCAGACATAGCTGCTTTGTTCCTTTTCAGCTTTTCTACACTGTTACCAAACAGCTACTACAAATTATGCTGTGTTCCAGCAGTGGATGGAAATACTCCTCACGTTGACACAGAGGGGTTATTAGCAGGAAGAGCTTAACTTCAAAAATTTGAGAGCCCCTGGTCTGTTAGCTACAAGGGGAATCAGAAGGTTTTCAGCTACTAGGACTGATGGTGGACATTGCTCATCAACAACACTTTTCAGCATCCTGAGCTGTATTTGGCCTTCTTGTACCCGTATATAAAATGACTGTCCATGATTGCTGACAGTACTTACACAGGGACATCTGTGCCTACTGTGTTACCAGAAGTAGCAAGTTTGTTGAAACATGATGGTGCCTGCAGGGAAAGGTGCTTCAGAGGCAGGGAAGCAAAGACAGAATTGTTTGAAAGCAATTCTCTCGTGATACTTGATGTCCATTTTCAGGGTAACATACAGAGAACTAATCATGCAAATCCAAACCCAAGGGAAATAAGCCTTGGTTTCTTCATCTGGTGCTCTGAAACTCAGCCAACAAAACATACAACCAATATCCCTGAGGTGACAAAGGCCATTGCTGATTTGCAGGCAATGCATATTGGATTACTGGAGACTCCACACTGTGAAATTATTATAAACCAGTAATTAGTTGGTGATGGAGGTATAATTTGGTTCAGGATTCGGAAGCCAGACAAAATCAACTGATTAAAAATAATGCACTGTTAACTCAGTCCCTTGTGCAATTAAAAACTCACAGAACCTGACTAAAGTAGTTAGAAAGGCCTTCTTATGGCAGGAAAAACTGTAACCCTTTAAAAATGGGTCTAGGACCCTACTAACAGTAGGATTGGGTCCTGGAAATTTTATTTCTTTAAAGACAGAAGGATGTGTTACCACCCTTCACCCTGGAGAGCCCTCACTCACTTAAATGCAGATTAACCTTTGGATGGTAAAACATGAATGTGCTGGAACTAAACAGTGCCTGGCACAAGTGAGCAGCTCATCAGAAGATGTTTTTCTGATGTACCAGTGCTTTGGAAAAATACTTCCTGCAGGTGTTCTGAAATCACCTGGAGTTTTTCAGGAGTGGCTTGATTTAATTTCCAAGTCCCTGCTGTGGTCATACGGACAAAATCTGGGAAGTCCCTCACGACCAATTAGCTTCTGCAGGTGTTAAGTGGCACAAGATAGCCCTATCAGATGTGTCTGGCTTTTTTTTTTTTTTTTTTTTTTTTGGCCAAGTTGTGTGATTGCTGGATCGTTTTTGTGATTGAAGTTATTGCCATGATATTGCACTGGTTTTGATTTTGATTAATTTGGTTTTCTTAGAGGACAGAGAGGGACATAGCCAATGAAAGGATAGTGCAGTACAGCAGTATTTTTGGAAGACTTCTGATGAATTCCAGCTTCGTAGAAATGACACATTACTTGAGACGTCCATAAAAATGAAGAATCACAAGAAAGTTTTGATGAAGTCCTTCAGTATCAATGGGACTTCATTCCTGGGAATGACAGGAGGTTTCTTCTGAGCACACGCTGAGACCCTGCTACTGACAATACCCCACACCACAAGGCCCAGAGAAGAACTGTATGTGACTGTAGCACTGTATTCCTGAGGGATCTCCAGGGCCCTACACCAAAGCAGCTACCACAGACCATCCTTTGGCAGCTGGCACAGCTGGAGGTGGTCTGCGAGGTTGCTCAGGCAAGAAGAGCTGATTCCTGTGCCCCCAGGCCAAGCAGCTGTAGACACTACTCACTGCTTTAAAAGTCCTCTCTGAATGCTTTTTACATTCCAGCAAAAAAACCCCAAAGATTTTGAGAAGGCTGTCTTATCACTGTATACTGCTAGCTGCAACCACTTGAAGAAGATTTATTTCAAGCAACCAGTGTTGGTACTCAGTGCACAGGCTGACAGCAGGAGAAGCAGAGAAAAGAGGAGGAAAAAACAATTTTTAAACCAATTTTGCCTTAAAATAACTTCTGTGCAAAACCTAGGTACATCAGTGACAGCTCTGGTTTTCAGAAGTCATAGAAGCCCTCAGCACATCAGCTGTTTGGTGTCTCTACAGGAACCATACGACTTATTCACTTACTCCAGACCAGCACTTCACAATTATGTTTACAAAGAAATTTACCCACACTAGTACAGAGAGAAGTCCTTATTATCTGCCTCTATCCAGCTTTCTAAGGAAATCACACTGTTTGTGCATGTCTCACCTGACAAATTCTCAACCTGCTGGCTATTTTGAACCAAACTGAAAGAGCAGGAGAGATCTCAGCAAGAGTTAAAATCCTCCATGGTTAAACAGCTGGAGAGAAGCCTTCAGTGTTTCTATAAGGCAAAGGGTGCAGTGTGAGCATAGCTCTTATTAGACACAAGAAAACCTGTGCAGGAGAGAGCCCACATAAATGCCCAGACCACAAGAAAAACTTCAGCTGGAGCTTGGAATAACTGAATTTTGTGTTACAAATCCAGAAGTAACAAGGTTTCTTTGGTTTGGAGTTCATGAGACTGTTCTTATGAGATGAAAATATAATTTCACCCACTTCTTTACATCAGACACACACTGCTGTTTTTCTCCCAACCTTCTTATAAAATATAATTAATTTACGTTTTAAAGACCTTGATAGGTTTTCTCTCATCATGGAACAGTAAATGAGATTAATAACCCAGTTACTGAGCACTTAAGCTCAATAGATAATTTTGATATAAAAACATCAACATTTTCTTCATTTTTAAAATGCACCTTTCATTTGATTTAGGTGTTAATGCTCATTTCTTATGTAATAAAAGGGAGAAAAGCTAAAGCATGAGTCAATGTTTATTAACCTTGCTAATAAGACAGGCTTTTTCAGGCAAGATGGATATATCTTAATTGGTAAACCGGTTGCATCGTCATTTAGCCAATTAATCCTTTCCAAACAAGGGAAGCAGCAGCAATTTTATTTGCAGTGAATGGAAATAAACTTGTCACATTCTGTGTATCAATTTACACATTATTACTTTCCCACTTAAATCATTAAGAATGCAGCCCTTTGATTCCCAAAATAAAGCAATCCAAATTAACATTAGCATGTATGGAAATATGGCTATATATAACATATTAATTGACCTTAGTTTGCAATCTGTATGTAAACTCAATCTGCACATTCATGGGATTAATCTAGAATTGAACGTTACATTTCCTTCAAAAGAGTGTAATTTGCATCTTTAGTAGAGTCATAAGAAAGCAGATTAAAAGATGCCTTAATAAACTGTTTTCCACAGTTTGTAAAAACATAGCCTTAAGGCTGAAGTTTGCACTAATGCTGTTTTAAATAGCACTGATGTTGAATGTTGACATTTCACACAATTGCTATTGAATCCTGCTGTCTGATCCTTTAAAAAAACCCTATAAAGCATCTGAGTGTTTATTAACAGGTATTAGCAGTCTGTCAGAGACAACTATATATATGTCTTTTATACATAAAAATGCACTCCAAAATTTATGCTGTGGTTCAGTACATTATAAATGATAATCCAGATAAAAACAACTGTCAGGGTTGCAATTGTGCTGGGTAATGTTACACCAAAAGCATAATTTCCATTACATCATTCCCTTTTCTTCCGATTTATTTTCTGTAATAGCTCAGTCCTTTTCATGAAACACTGAACAGGCATAGAACTGTGAATAACCACCAATCGCAGGTTATAATTCTTTTAGTTTATATCCCATTTCTGAAAGTGTTCTGTAGTCAACCAGGAGAATACTTAAGTGGCCTCATATGAAAACCTGGGACTTCTAATTATTTAGCCAAATTTCATGTTCTTAGACACAGCTGGATTTCCTCTGATAGCTTATCACCTTGAGAAGAGTCAGCCTCATATTATGAGGTATCCTGCAGGGATATAATGCACAGAGGTCTGTGCATTACTGGCTGTCCCTTTGGATTTTAGGAACAATTTAGGGCAAGGTAATAGCTTTTTCTTACCTTCTGTGTATACTGAAATCTGGTCCACGAAAGTCTTAAAACACAGAAAGGAGGATCACTTAAATAGAAGAGAGGTTCATTTCTTTGAAGGCTGGTGTCTGCCACTGGAGAATGGAGAAGCATGAATAATTTCCATTGAGATGACCAGGAAACTCTGTGAAGAAGACAGGAAAGAGGATACTGCTGTAAGAAAAAGAGCTCAACTTTGGTTAATCACCATTTTTTCCAAACACTTATTCCATCTTCAGTAGGCATCAAAATTTAGCTAGTGGATAACAGTTCCCAAGATTTATCTCTGCTTGATTTAACCTAAACTGTGAATTATGAACTGTGAATGCTTTCACTGTAAACTGTGAGAATGTTTTTGTCATGGTCATGCTAAGAAACGTGCTCAAGTATTAGTGCACCTCTTAACAGATCAGCTGCTTTCCTCAGGACTTGCAGAAGAAAAAAACAATGTGTACATATTTAAGCAGTTGTTTGTAGTCAGAGAAACTCTGCAGATATCCAGACCTGCATTCTGAACAATCCCTTGCCAATGAGACAGTTAGCAGAAACTTAACAGCTTTTTCTTTCTTTGAAGTGAGCAGAGATAGTGTGTAGGTAGTATAGCAGGCCATTCTGCAGCTTTAGTTTCACCCTACTTTCACATTTTCTATCATCTCCCTGGGCTTTTTACAGTTTGTCTACACTGATCTCCTCTCTCTGAAATAAACTTCTTTTCTTAGGAGTTTTAAGTACGTCTGGAAAGAGTATGGCTCCTAGGAATATAGTATGTATTGCTGCATTTTCCATGCCTTTTAGTACAGGAGATATGGGCTTTTCAGCACAACCAGCCTGCACCACTTCAAAATGAGCCATCAACTCACTATGGATAAAACCAATTTTGTCTGATGTCCAATTGCCCACAAGAAAGTGGGAGACAGCTCAGCTGCAAGGTGATATGCTGAGAAATCTACTTTCCTAGGGAATACACGCTGAACATTACAGGTCTCTCACAAGGCTCTGGAGTTCATTGACCCAATCCACACCCCCTTTTGCCTAGAGAGGTGTGCATCGAATTAAATCCCTGAACAGCTGATGAGATCTGCTTGGGGATCTTTGTGGACAGTAAGTCCTCAAGTCTTCCTCGCTTTCCATGGAGTGCAAGAGCTCTCAGTCCCCAGGTGTAAGAAATCAGGAAAGGAAGGCAAGTGACCCTCATGGCTGAGTATGTCAGCCAGAAAAGGAAGGTCAAAGAATGCATACCCATCCTTGATGACCAAGACTGGTAAACTGGTAACAATGGACTAGGAAAGAGCTGAGGTGCTCAGCTACTTTTTTGCCTCGGTCTTCACTGGCAACCTCTCTTCCCACACCTCTCGGATAGATGGACCACAAGATGGGGACTGGGGGAGAAAAGTCCCTCCCACTGTAAGAGAAGATCAGGTTTGTGACCGCCTGAGGAACCTGAACATATATAAGTCTATGGGACCTGATGAGATGCATCCCAGAGTCCCGAGGGAATTGGATGATGTAGTTGCCAAGCCACTATCCATATTTGCAAAGTCATGGCAGTCAGGTGAAGTCCCCAGTGACTTGAAAAAGGGGAACATCGCAGCCATTTTTAAAAAGGGTAGAAAGGAAGACACTGGGAAGTACCGACCTGTCAGCCTCACCTCTGTGCCCCAGAAGATCGTGGAAAAGATCCTCCTAGAAGCTACGCTAAGGCACATGGAGGACAAGGAGGTGATTCGAAACAGTCAGCATGGCTTCACCAAGGGCAACTCCTGCCTGACCAACTTAGTGGCCTTCTACGATGGAGCGACTACATCAGCGGACAAGGGAAAAGCTATGGATGTCGTCTATCTCATCTTCTCTAAGGCCTTTGACACAGTCCCCCCAACATCCTTCTCTCTAAATTGGCAAGATATGGATTTGATGGGTGGACTGTTTGGTGGATGAGGAATTGGTTAGATGGTTGCATCCAGAGGATAGTGGTCAATGGCTCAATGTCAAGAGGGATATCAGTGACAAGTGGTGCCCCTCAAGGGTCTGTACTGGGACCAGTACTGTTCAATGTCTTCATCAATGATATAGACAGTGGGATTGAGTGCACTCTCAGCAAGTTTGTGGAGGACACCAAGCTGAGTGGTGCAGCTGACACGCCAGAGGGACGGGATGCCATCCAGAGGGACCTCATCAAGTTTGAAAAGTGGGCCCATGCAAACCTCATGAGGCTCACAAGTGAAGTGAAGCCCAAGTGCAGATGTTTCAGCAGGGCCTGTTGCGATAGGAAAAAGGTAATAGTTTTAAACTAAAAGAGGGTAGATTTAGACTAGATAGAAGGAAGAATTCTTTTATGATGAGGGCACTGAAACACTGGCCCAGGTTGCCCAGAGAGGTGGTATATTCCCCATCCCTGGAAACATGCAAGGTCAGGTTGGACGGGGCTCTGAGCAACGTGATCTACTTGAAGATGTCCCTGCTCATTGCAGGGGGGTTGGACTAGATGACCTTTAAAGGTCCCTTCCAACCCAAACTATTCTATGATTCTCTTTCATTAAAAACCTCAAGTGTGGGATTTACAGTCAAGTCTGAGATTTAGTTACTTACCTGCAAAAATTCAAAGACACGTCATAAATAAAAAAACAAAATCAGAAGAACTTGGTCATGAGGACTTTTCATATTTATTTTGAAAACAGTGGGCTGTAAATTAATTACCAAACTATTTACATGGTAGTACTGTGGTTTTCTGGTCCTTCACACCAGGACAAAATGAGCAGGTACATGGTTGAGGATTCTTATTGAGCTATCACTGTCTTTGGGGTAATGGTCCCAGTGAAAGTCCTTGACAGAAGTGGCATTACCGGTAGTTCTCTTTGCATAAGAAGTTGCTGACCTTGCTGAATATAAGTATGTGTAGCTGGGACATAGAAGGCCTCACGCATTAACAGGATAAGCAGTGCCAAACCATGGACTTTGTAAAATTACTCTTATCCCAGAATAAGGGTTTTATTAAGTGCTTTCAGCTTCATTTTCTCCACATGTTTTTGAACCTTCTCTCCAAGTTCATTGTTTTGTCGTTGAAAATATCCATCTGGATGGTTGTGCAGGTCTCTGCAAGAAGTTTAAAACGTCATTTGTATTTATAATAGCCAGGAGAGCTACTTAGGAATGCTGACAACAACAAAGAAAGAGACACTCATACATAATTTCTCACTTTTTTGTAATGAACACAGAGGGTATTCCATTACTTATGCAGAACTGGAAAAGGAGTGAAACTGTGAAAAGAACATTCCCTCTTGGCTTGGCTAATTAGGAAAGCTAACCATCTGATAAGTAAACACATAGTAGACTGAGTTTTACATTTTATGTATGAAGGAACATATGCTGTAATGGCCAGAACAAGAGCATCCACATGAAAAACCGATTTGCCTTAAGGATAAAATGCTGTAACTACTGCAGAGGAGCAATGTGTTCTCTGTCAGCCAGTGAAACACCACCCCATCTATATAACAACAAAGCACCTTCCAGTGACAAAAGAAAGGATTGGGACTTCATTGTTTGCTAACAAATTTTTGTTTCCCTCTTTATAAAGCCAAACAAATAGGGAACCTTTCAACAAGTCAACAGAGGTGTTTAATATAGAAAAGGGTTTTAATTTTTGAAGAAAACATCTAAAACTTAAAAAAGAAAGAACCTTATGGTCATAAAACTACTTACCCAGGAAAAGCACCATCCGGCGCTGTATCACTGTGGAGAAAAAGGTCAATCTTTAGTTATACAAGTTATCCCAAATCCCCATGTTCTGACAACCCAAGTGTCATAAAATGCAAAAAGCAGCCTGGAGTGTGGCACACCTGCATTTTTACAGCAAATTATTTTCAATCAACACTGTAGTAATCACAATACAGTAATCAGTGTTTTGTCAGAGAGCTCATAATACGTAGCACTGTTTTAAAGTGTAATGGCTGACAGTTGCTCAGGATCTCAATGTCAATCAAATAATTTCTCTCTAAAATTAAAGAGAATGAGACACTCAAATCTCTTGATGGCTCTGAAAGTTTCAGGCTCTTATGCACATGCTGACATCTAAGCCACACCATGGCCACTTTAAAAAGGGGACAACTGTTGGACAGAGAGATTAATTCACTTGCTCCAAGTCACACAAGGTATCTGTGAAAACACAGGGTTAGAACTCAGCACCTTCTCCTATTTTGCTCTGCCATCACTTATCCTACCCACACTACCTGCTGCTCAAGCCCACTGCCCGCAGTGTCCCACTTACCAGCTCAGATACCTCCTTGCATCCTTCCTGCAACATCACATGGCCCTAGGATTCACACAGTGCATCCACTTCTGCTTCCAACCTCACAGAACTGCTGGTCAGTTCTGAAATGCTGCTCTTAAACCATGGTGGTAATCACCAACCCCATCAAAGACCCATTTGTCACTTAGAGCTTTCCTTGTCCTCAGGTTGTCCCTCAAGCTCTCTCTGCTGAGCTGCAAACTCAGAACATTGGCCTGACAATACTGGAGGCAAAAGGCAGAACTTGGTCCTTACAGTGGCCAGTTTACAACATTTTAGGGAGCAGGTAATTCTGTGTTTATGAATGCAAGTTATTTTACATGCTGTGCTGTATGCCCAAAACTCAATGTGTTGTTGGTGGGGTGTGAAGCTCAGACAGCAGAGCAAGTGTGACCCACTCCTAGGAAAAGACTGAGAAAAAAGCACAACACCAGGGGGAAATTCTAAGGGCCCATTCTTCTGCCAGCTCTAATAAATATCTAACCTAAAGGGTCAGTGAAAGGCAAAAGCCACTGGTCCAAGAACATTGAATATCTATGCAAAGGCAAGAAAACTGTCTCAAGTGTTAGACCATATTGACAAAACTGAAGTCAGAGACATCCAGGCCAGTGTGTCACATTCACAGCTGTTTTCTGAAGTCCTCCAATCCAGAGATTGCATTTGTAGTGCTAGTTTGCTCAAAGTACAGGACCTGCATCCCACTTGTGATGGAGCCCCTAGAGCATCTCATCTTTCTACATAATACTGAATGGGATTCTTGTCTTCAGATTCCTTCCCATTCCTCTCCCCTAATTTCGGATTATATCTTACCTTTCTTCCTTTGCTGATTTCTCTTTGCCTTCTTCTGAGAGTGCCTGCCCAATTTGTGGAAATTCAGCTCTCACCATCTCTGGAGTAAGAATCATTTTGAACTCAGTTTCATCTGTCTCACTAAAAATTAGTAAGATGAATAAGAATTGTGCTTTATCCTTTTAAAAGTATATTTTAGCCAACAAAAACAAAAGTATGTTTTATGCAAGAGGGACTTTCTGCTTTTGCCATTCAGGATCTCTTGGGACAGGTTTAGACACATCCATGCAAGTGGTTAAGACATAATCAATCACATCACTGAATACAAAATAGAGGAGAAACTTACTGGTCAATTATGTTCTCCCTGTCTCTCTCAGGTAAGTCACACAGCATTGGTGGTACATCTCTTGGAAGCATATCTAAGCTGTAAGGATCCCTGCAATGGAAACGGTATTAGTTTAAGCTGGTCAGAGAGTAACTGCACTCAATGCTTATATTTTGAAGCTTCACAGTAGTTGTAGTTACAATGAAGATAATGTACTTTTAAACATTCCTGGAAAATCTGACTACACCAGGAACTGCTGTGATATGAGGGAACATGAGCCTGAGAGATGCTATCTACCAGTAGGCACAGATGACCACATGTTAAAGGTTTTACTGTTGATACTTCTGCAAAACAGAGAGAGTTTCTACCTCCTGGGGTCTTCTAGCACTGAATCAAAAAGGACTGAGGAGAGATGTTATTGAAAGTCCAGACTGGAACTCTCCTTCCAGGGCTAGGTATTTCCTCTAATATTGTTCTTAACCACCCTTCAAGGAGGTCAGTAGGGGTTTTCCCTGTTGGTTTTGGATTTCTGAGCAGCGATTAATTCCACCTGTAGGCCCATTTTTTATCTGTGGGACTGTTTACTGTTCAATGTAGTTACAGACAGCAGAAACTGGTGCAGGGTAGAGGCACTGTATATTCAAATTCTTTCTTACCTAGGTGTTGTACTTGTCAGTGTGGGAGTGTTAGAAAAAGTGGAATACACCACTGGTAAGAATCTTCTCCATTCCATTACTCCACAAATCACTTCCTGAAATGACAAGTGCTACAGCAATCAGACCTCTAATACATAATGCAGTGGGGAGAGAGGCTTGTAGGGCAGAGCATTGACTTGGCTGAGAATTGAATCTGGGGAGCTGCAGTTGTCCATATTTAAAAGATGCTTCCTCCACTGCAAGGTCATGAAAATACAACAGACAGTGAAAAGAAGGAAAGAGCAGAGAAATATTCAGGGATAAATAAGAGACATGGATAAAGAGACAAGAACAAGTTATTCTGATCCATGTACTGACTGTTTAGGGGCACGCATAATTTATATTTGACAATGTCTTCTCCCTAGGATGACTCTTCATCTTCCTTTTTGATTCCTTGGAGCAAATTCTCAGCAAGAACACACCCAAATCAGGTACTCATACAATAAAACCCAAAAGGCCATACCTTGTGATGCAGAAATTTCTTTTGTGTGACTGGAATACTGGATCCTTTGGGGCATTCCTTGGTAAAGGTATATTTTGGATGAGGACAAAGATGATACTCAATATTTGTTTCAGAATAGGCCAAAGGAGGTAAAACTGGAACTAATCCTGGAGTAGGGTTCTAAAAACAAAGAAGAGATGATTTAAAATTGTTCTGAGCACCATAAAGAACTAAACTGATGAAAATTCAGTTCTTACAATTAGTGTAGTCTCCCCATATTCACACCTTTATCTCATTATACCTGTTCTGTTTGGTGTGACCCTTCATTTCCTGCCTCTTCCCCTCATCACAGACCCATAATCTGCCTGGTTTATCCATGCTCTCTGCTGTCTAAAATACAGCAATTCAGGTGTTGTCTCCAAGTTTGGAAGAAAAAACTATTGCCTGATTACTCCAAAATTTGTTGCTGATTCTCTGAACTGTTCAGAATCCAAGAATGGGAACTGTCCTTGCTGTGGTGGAAGCCAGTGAGCATTTTGCCATCGATTTCACTGCACTAGCATCTGTTTCTGAATAAAGCCTAGTGCTGGGTAGTGTGGGATCAGGCTGTGCCTGGGTCTTACACTGACATGACAGAGTGATGAAAGACATGCACAGAGGATCTCATCAGTAAGTCCACTGGAGTCCTGGCTGCATGCAGTGAGGACAAGTCTATACCATAGATGTTATACCAAGACCACCAGACTAGCACACTGGGCTCTGGGCCATCGCAGCTAAGTAATGTTGAAAGACAGAGCCACCCAAGTCAGGCACAGTGCCATGCTGGCTTGGAGGTGCTGCCTGTACCCATGCACAGCACTTCACTGAGCTATACATCTGTCTCTGCCCGCTCAGAGAGACACCTCACGGACCTCCGGGCTATGCCACGCTGTGTGGGAAATACCTTCTTGTAGCTTGTGCCAAGTAGCACAATCTACATGACAATTAAGTAACAGAAAATCTTCCCATGCACGCGGTTGTGATTTTTTGAATCTCTGTGCCTAATAATTTGGAAATGTGGTTTTGGGATACTATGAGAATTATTGGAAACTCTGAGGCAGCAGTACGCGATGTGAGCGAAGAGTTTGACTTCACTTTTCTCAGTTTAACTAAGGATCAAGCAGAACTGCAGTTCCCGAGCTGAACAGAAGGAAAAGACTGCCCCTGTCCTACCTACCTGGGCAAAAGCATGAGGTTATAGAAGGACTGATATGCCAAGATTATGGCTTTTCTTCTAACATCCAAATGAGGAAACAAACGGAGAACGGAGGTGCCCCATGGTATTCCAGGGAATCCTGGGATCAGTGACCATTTGTGGAGTGGGAGACTGGAAGGGTCTCCAGTTCTCTGCCATTACTGGCAACTTTGCCTCATTGTCGCTCCCCTAAACTGATCAAATTCCACCTTAAAATGAAACGGTGCCCCTCTCAGTGGGATGAGCTCTGTGACGCCTACCTACCAGGGCTTGCACCTTGAAGGATTACTGTCACTCTGGATAGTTTTATATAACAATATCTGAGTAAGAAAATTGCCCACCAATTCCACAACAGGCTTCTGATGAAACAAACACCTTTCCCCCTGCTTTCTTAGGTTCTTTGTACAAGTCAGCTTTTACTTACAAAAATGAGAAGTGGGTTGCTCTCTGGAGGGTAGACTAAAGCTTGGGGAGGAACCAGTTTTAAGAGGCTGATATCCCATTCTTCTGGGGATGGTTTGTGAAAATCCATTCTCTGGGAGACCAGGTTAAGCTGCCCCTCAGGAGAAGCAACTACTTGAATCAACTCATCCTTGAAAAAACAGACATCAAAGGTTTTCAGAGTGTAGTAAGCCTTTTGCTATAAAATGTTGAGACAAAATAAATAAAATAATTGTAGAAACATAGGGTTGGGAGTGACTTCAGCAAAGTTTGTATTTGAGAGGTCTTGTTACCTGGGCTCCCTGCCTCAGTGGTCGGGAAAGTTTTCGAGGTTTGTAACTTGTGGCTGCATAGTGTGTACAAAATGGCTGATACTTCATAATGCTGCAATGCTGAGGAACCTAAGTGCAAAGAAAAAAGATGTGCTGCAGGAGTTTACAATCATCACTTCTGAATAACTCATAAATGGAATGGAACATTCCAGCTTTATCATGAACACATCACATCTCTGTGGTAAAAGATATTTGGATCACTATTCTGGAACATGGTATATGACCAAAACTTTGAGAAGCCATAATTCATCAGGACAAGCTGAATAAGTGCATAAAGGAATATTTCCATTCTTGCTTTTCTGTGAAAGATCATGGATTTAACAGTTTCTTGATCAAATATACTGAACTTAATGGGGTGGAGAAAAGCTATGTTAAGTGATATACGTAACACCAATAGACGAACGAATAAGGGTAAAAGATGCTACAAGAAAGCTTCTAGACTTGTTACACCACCTGAAACATAAAGAAAGTGGACACTAAGCCAAAATCTGCGTTGATTTGAACCTAAGGAAATATTTTTACTTCAATGGGATGCAGAATTTGATCTTCTGCTATTCAAAACTCGGAGAGAAAAGAGTTTAGAAGTCAGGAGAAAAAAACTGTTTTTGTACTCATAAAGTTGAAAAAACATTATATATCCCAAGAAGATGTTTGCATTTTCTTTGCAGGAATGAAGGAACTAAGCACGCAGAACTGGATGCCAAATAAACAGACAACTTCCATTACTTTCTAAAAGGAAGGACGCTTTTATAATGTAACTTTTATAAAATCCTAAAATCAAAGGAAAAACTGTGTGGTGTGCAGGGCTTGCAGTACCCTCATTCATAGAATGACTTTGTTGTTTGAGATATAATAATTTCAGCCAAGGTGATTCATCTCTCTGTCTGCAGAGAGGGGACCATTGCTGACTATAAGCTTGTTACTTATGGAATCAGGTGAGATTTGTTTTCAATAAAAGCATGCTGCATCAAAAGAAGCGCGGCCAGCAGGTTGAAGGAGGTTATTCTGCCCCTCTACTCTGCTCTTGTGAGGCCCCACCTGGAGTACTGCATCCAGCTCTGGGGCACCCAACATAAAAAGGACATGGACCTGTTGGAGTGAGTCCAGAGGAGGGCGATGAAGATGATCAGAGGGCTGGAGAACCTCTCCTATGAGGACAGGCTGAGAGAGTTGGGGTTGTTCAGCCTGGAGAAGAGAAGGCTCCCGGGAGACCTTATAGCAGCCTTCCAGTACTTAAAGGGGGCCTATAGGAAAGATGGGGAGGGACTCTTTATCAGGGATTGTAGTGATAGGACAAGGCGTAATGGTTTCAAACTGGAAGAGGGTAGATTTAGATTAGATATTAGGAAGAAATTCTTTACTCTGACGGTGGTGAGGCACTGGAACAGGTTGCCCAGAGAAGTTGTGGATGCCCCATCCCTGGAGGGGTTCAAGGCCAGGCTGGATGGGGCTTTGAGCAACCTGGGCTGGTGGGAGGTGTCCCTGCTCACGGCAGGAGGAGTGGTACTAGATGATCTTTAAGCTCCCTTCCATCCCAAACCATTCGATGATTCTATGATTTTATGCTAATCATTCAGCCATATTAAGGCAACATTTCTACTGGGCTGCACACTGGGGCCACTGAGTTAGGCAGAAAACATGTTTAACTGGACTGGTGAAAGACAGAAACATGATACAGCTGAGGGAGCTGTGCTGACTCACCTTCAAGTCGTAAAAAGGAAGAATGTGTCTGACTTTCACATCTACAGATTCGATAGGGACTAGGCCAAGAGCATCAGGTGCCTGAAAGAATACAGTATGTAAAATCCAGTAATATAGTGGGCATTTTGCTTTGCATTGGCAGCAGTCCATCAGCACAGCTACTTCAAAACATATGAAAATAATTATGCATACATTTCATTTGATATTTCTCCTGTCCTTTCTTGGACTTTCACATTTCAGTTATTTTTTATTTCTTTTCTTCTGCAAAATCATGGATGTTAACTAACTCTGATCATTAATGTCTTCCTCAGAATTTTAGAATGCAATTAAGAGAATGCAAAGATTTTTTTACTGTTTTCAGCAGCACCCTTAGTAAATCTGAAGCCCTGAATTAATTTGTTGGAACCCCAGAACACCAGGCACATTGTAAAATTTTAATAAAGGTAGTACTGGGCCTGGGGCCAATGTCTTCAACAAAATTCTGTCTTGAGTGTTGGCCACTATTTTAGTTACTATACCTACCAAATCATGGTGAAATTCAAGGGAACTGTAAAAGGGGAATTCAAAAGGCAATATACGATCTTCAGATATGCTGGAAGAAAAGCCCTTACATTCTTCACTCTTCTCTGGTTTGCTGAAACTCCTGGTTTCTGCCATGAATGGAAAGCAAATACTAAGATTTTGTAATATATCTTAAGACACTGTCTCAAAAATAGAATCAAGCCAAAAAATACATTTAACATCTTCCTAAGGTAAAATGTATCCAGTAGTTTTAATATAAAAAGGAAGATATTAGTTCCTAAAGGCTTTAAATGCTACATCTACAAGATAGCAGACACAATACCTTAAGTAGCAGACAGATCTTATTTCCCCTTTTCTAAAAGGACGTTACAGCCCACTCATTCCAGCATGGTCCTCTATCTCGTTCTTCTCAGCAAGGCAGAGACAAGCCTCTCTTACACCAACTGCCATTACACCTTCTACTTGAAGCATCCCTACAACTCCTGCATACTGGGAATTAAAAATGCCTACTTGCAGAAGCAGGAAAAAGCCTAATATGGAAAGGTATTTCAGCAGTTGTTAAACTGCTTGTATACAAGGAGTGTGAAATAAGAAACACAAACTCTCTTCTGTCCCCAGTATACCCAACTGTGACTCCCATCGAAGGCCAGTTTCCTTCTATGACTGTTAAAGAAAAGTGACTTTCCAGGCCAGCACTTTCATTTCACTGTAAAAAAAAGTGATTGCTTGAAAGCACTTGTATGAGAAAAAGATAAGGAGCAAAACTCAACCCAGTATTGGCCACCTAGCCATGTATCTCGTGGTTCCTACCATCTCATTTCACTGAGTTCAGATGTCTTGCCCTCATCACAATCAGGGAGTTTTCCCTCTTCTGCCCCCCATATGATAACCTCCTTTTATCCTATGTCTCTAAAGTCTTGGGCTCCACCTGATCTGTTTACCTACCTATGTGTTTCTCATTCAGTCCCATCTGCCCTTTCATTGTTCCTCAGGCCTCTAAGTAGAAACATAGAATGCTTCAGGTTGGAAGGGACATTTAAATGATCTATCTAGGGCCAGGGACATCTATCACTAGATCAGGTTGCTCAAAGCCCCATCCAACCTGACCTTGAATGCTTCTAATGATGAGGCATCCACAACTTCTGCCCTATTATTAAGTAGATAAGCTGCAAGGCTCCTAAGGAGAGTTAATCACATTTTTTAAATCTGGTAAATAATGTGTATGAAAAATAGACATATTTTGACTTACAGCCATCTCTACCTTTTAGTAGCGCCTGTTGTGATAGGACAAAGGGTAGTGGTTTTAAACTAAAAGAGGGTAGATTTAGACTAGATAGAAGGAAGAATTCTTTTATGATGAGGGCACTGAAACACTGGCCCAGGTTGCCCAGAGAGGTGGTACATGCCCCATCCCTGGAAACATGCAAGGTCAGGTTGGACGGGGCTCTGAGCAATGCGACCTACTTGAAGATGTCCCTGCTCATTGCAGGGGGTTGGACTAGATGACCTTTAAAGGTCCCTTCCAACCCAAACTATTCTATGAGTCCACCTTGTCACACTTCTCTTTTTTGCTGGAAGACTCCTTTGTAAGGACTCTGTCTTTACATTTATATGTAACACACCTGGCACACTGCAGTATAACCTGAATTATTGTAACTCACGGCCAAAATATAAACTTGTTCTTCCACTCCTTACCAGACACAGAGCCTTTCTTCAAATCTCTCGCTTCTCTGGATAGCCCACGGAACAGAAGCAGTAAACGATTTAGCCGAATCTGAATCACAATCTGAGAGAATGATTTTAAAGTTTAATATTAAGCCGAACACTCTCAGATTTAGAGCCATCAAAAGTGTACATAAATACATTACAAGTGTATTTATTCTACAGAGCTTACTCAGACATCTCTATTTCAGAATTTTTACTATAGTTTTCTGTTCAGGAAGGAGAAAATGGGGAAGGAAAGATGTAGAATGGATCTCAACTCTACATTGACATTACACAACAAAACCAGTTCAAACCTTCATTTGGTCTTACGGCTTAATTAGCCTTTTTTTGGCTCGGTCTTAATCCTTCAGCTGTGTCTATTGGCATACACAGATTTAACAACGGGTAAACAGTCAGTTGATCAGGGCTATATGAATACTTGTGGCTCTATGAATGAGGAGAATAAGTAGTAACATGCACTGCGCAATTTGCCTAGTGCCATATATCACAGGGTAACAATGAAGAGTCCTAGGCTTTAGTACCAGAAGGGACCATTTAGCCACATCCTTATTTGTGCAATATGGGAAAGAGCATTTCATTTCAGGACCTCCACATCAAGCCTAATATTTTGAATAGATTGGAGAAGAATATCCAAACTGGATACTAGGAGAGCAGGAAATTTCCATATTGCTTGCTACATTTAGATTTACTGTGAAAAGAGCAGAGGAGATGCAAGATAATATTTAAACCCAATGAGATAAGAGACTTTACTGATTAGTTTTTAGCTTACAGGTTGGAAGGGATCTTAGGAGGTCCAACCTCACGCTCCAAGTAATGTCAGCAACGAGATCAGATCAGGTTGCTCATGGTTTTATCCAGTTCGGTCTTGAAAACATCCAAGGATGTAGACTGTACAACTTCTCTGAGCAACCTGCTCCAATGATTGACTATCCTCATGGTGAAAAAGGCTTTCCTCATACACAGTCTATACCTTTCTTATTTGAATTTATGCCCATTGTTTCCCATGTTCTCACCATGCACCATGGTAAAGATTCTGGCTCTGTTGTCAATAACCTCCTGAGAGGCATTGGAAGGTGCTGCTCTCTCCCTCCCCTTTCCCTCTCCAGGCTGAGTAAGAGTCGCCTCACGGAGTGAGAGCTCCAGATCCCACCTTTCTTGCTGGCTCTACACTGAACTCATTCCAGCTTACTGATGTCTTTCTTGTAGTAGGGGCCCAAAACTGGGCACAGTATCCTATATGCATTTTGAAATCCTCTCTTCTTTGTGCAAAAATATTTTTTATTTTCAAAAATATCTAAATTCATCTGCATTTGTTTAGTATTGATTCCAATACTAAGCACCAGCAGAATCACCAGCTGAAGCACCAGCTGAATATAAAACTTACTCCAGATCCTTATTTCCTGATGAAGTAGGGACATATTTATCAAACTATCAAATCCCTGGCTAGCTGTGAAGACTCCTTATGTGCTAGCTTGCATATTCTTTTGTGCTATTTCAAAGTCATCATGCCATCACACTGCATTCTGGTTGTTCACATTACCTTGTATGCTGCTTGTTGGAATTTCCTCAACATCCTGTTTCTGTTGTCCCAAGGGTCATTATGGAGCAAGTCGAATGTGGGATGGACACTTGGATGCTGCATGGTATTTTTTAAAAAACAGAAACAGAAAAGAAAAGGGACACCCCTTTTACAACTAGACACGAGACAAATTTCCTCCAGCCCAAGCCATTCCTTGGCCTGAATTCATATGTTATTTCTAAACACTGAAATTAAGTCAAATGAAAACGTTTGCAGTATTGGCATTTAACCAGAAGCCTGCACTTGCGCAGGGCTTAATGGGAGGTAATCACTAAATATTTGCAGATGCGGCATGGGGAATACAGATATAATGTAGCATGGTCTTCATCCACACAAATGACAGCCACATACTAAGACTTAAGTGCATTACATGGTCAGTGAGATAGTGGAGAGAATAGACTCGATCTCTGCCGAATACACACGTCATCTTGCACAGATGTGAAGTTGGAATAGATGTAAGGGCTCAAACCAGGGGCCCAGCAAAACCAGTATCCTGTCTCCAATAATGACTGATAGCAGATACCTACAGAAGGGCAAAAGACCGGGGTAAACTTGGAGTGATAATTCCCCAGAATAATCTCCCCACATCTAGTGATCTCTGGCTCTGCAGATACTTGAGGCAGAGATGATGACTCGACATTTAATGCCTTAAACTGTCAGAATACTCTTTGAACACAAGTAAATCTCTTTCTTAAGATGCGTTAATCTCTTCCCCAGTTTTAAATTGATGTGACAGAAGAATGTGGCACTAGAAGAGACTCCAGTGGCCCCAGAGTACAGTACCTCTCAACAGGAGGGCAGCTGCTCAGCCAGCATTTAGATTAGGAAGGCCCTCAGAACACACCAGCTCCACACAACCCCATGCCATGCCTCACCAAACAATTTTCAGCATTTTATAACAGGCGTAAGTGTATAGTAACAAACCAACTCCCACAGCTATTATGTTCCTCAAAAAGAAGGCAGTTTGTGTTGCTAACATTCAAAGTTCCTTCAGTAGCAGGGTATCTATTAAACAAAGCTCTCAATAATCCTAGGAAATGGATCTTAGGAAGTACCTAACACCACAGAGAAGGGCAAAAAAATCCAAGTACCAGAAAGGTTCCTGTTAACGTGACCTGCAGGTAAAGGTTGCAAATCTTGTGATATGCTTAACCTTATGTTTAGGCATGAGAAAGCTACTCCTGAGAGAACTTTCAGAAACAAGCAATATGAATCTCAGGTTAGGCTTGCAGATTTCCACTTGTCTCTCATATTAGATCAGAACATCAGAAGACGAGTTGTGCATGTAGCACAATGCTTGCCCTACCGTACTAGAAGTAAAATGGAAAATAAGACACTGACACAGAAACAGGAATATTAGGAGGAAAAGTATTCAGTGCCAAATATCTATGGCTATTTGCTAGCTTAGTAGGGGATAATAACATATAGCAGGCAATAAGAACATATAAACAAACCTGGTCAACAGGCCGGATAATGCGTCTGAAAGAAACTTCTGCTTCATTCCTTTGAAACTCACGTTCTATGATAGGATCTCCTCTTTGGATCTAATTTGTCACCAGGAAGAACAATCACATTAGTACAAAGCATCCAGTGAATTCTTTCCTCCTTTACAAGTGGAACGCACTCACATTCTGGAGATGCTTGACAAAACACAGACTCCATTCCCTTCCAGGCAGTGATTATTACAACCCTTGAGTAAGTCAAACAAAGTAAAATAATGT
>NW_009648925.1:1688180-1701985 GCF_000708025.1 Charadrius vociferus | reverse complement strand
AACAGTTTCCTTTGCATAGCCAGAATCTGCCAGAGAGGAGCTATAGAGCCAACATCATAAGTTAGTACCCAAACACATCTTCCCAGATGACAGTGCTACAGGAATTTCCTGCAGCTTTCCATGTTCTGTGAACCATGTGTCATGGTTTCCAACGGTACCAGCTCTTTAAATTCTTCATGTGTCAAACAGTTTACTACTGATATCACTTCACTTCTTTGAGACCCTCTCAAAGTGTTCAGACATGCTGGATGAATACCAGTGCTTCTTTTCATTGTGCCTCTTCCATCTCAGTCCCACTTACCTATTGTTTCATTTCCAGGATACCATATTTCTTAAACAAAGACCTTGTGGTTATTTTGCAGAGTGAAATTCCCATTATTTTCATGGACTGAGGTTTTAGTTAGTACAATGGAAGATAGACCAGTTAAAGGCCTCCAGGACAGCCACTCCCAGTCTGTATAACATAGTGGCCACCTGAGCAAATGACGGAGAGACAGTAAATACCCTGTGAGGCCTAATGTCACCAAAGGTGAACAAACTGACAGCATGAGCAAAAATATGCCTATGTTAGGAACTTATGGGGGCAACTGTGAAACCAGCCAGAGATCTCCATGCCCCTATGGGCTACAGGTAAGTAAATAAATGTCTCTAAACAAAGTTAACATACATCTAATTCAGTGATACAACAATCTTACAATTTAGATCCTCTTTTTGCTAACTTCCTCCTTTGTTAGCATTAAATACAATGTTTTAATTAATCCACAGTGCCTAATTCAGTGTATAAATTAAGCCTTTACCATAGCTATAAATAATTTTACTCCCACAAACATCTCCTTGGAAGTCAGTGGGACGCCTGAAGCTACTTGAGTACCCAGGAGGCAGGATAAGAGGGACAAGCCCCACTGCCCCTGAGGGCTCTGCCACATGGGGACAAATATTTTCTGCAACCAAGTATTGCTGCTGTCACCTCCATGGAAGGTGACCTGCAGTCTGGGGTGACTGGAAGAAACCAAAAAGAGGGAGGCTGAAGGTGTAGAAGAACAACCTGATGAATTATCTCCCCATGGCTCTGCATAAGAGTACTGACTGGGTTTAACACTTTGACTGTGAGCCATTCAGCTCTTCAGAGAGGTACAATATAAACAGAAGGTTGGATACGGCCACGGTGCTGACAGGATTACGCTGCAATGTTGCACTGTGATGTGGCTGGGTGCAAATCTGCTAGGTTGGGCAAATACCTAATTACATTTCCATTAATAACTTATCATCCTCTCTGTCTACCTCCAAGATAAAAACACCTCAGAAACAGTGATACATAGGCATAATACAGATATAACTGCAGCAAGAAGTAGAGCTGCTACAAGCTTGCATTGATTTATGAAGAAAAACTGAAGATGTAGAGAGCTTGACACAATTCACTACTGCACTGCATAATCTGAAAGTGTAAGTTTGATTTTAAATTTATAGCAAAACCAGCAAAGACTAACCTTGTATTGCTCTTCTTCCCTCTGTCGGTTTTCAATAATCTCTTTTTTAAATTCCATGGAGATTGGATCTTTGCCTTTATGAACTTGCCTGCATTTACAGTGGAGGCATGAAAAATGCTTTAATTAATGCATAGTTTGCTTTACTTAAGGGCTAACAGACTTATTCTCCTCTTCCTAAGGTGTTTAGGGGTCCATAACATTCAGCATAAGAGCAGATCTGTGGATTGCAAATGAAACCACGGTGTCCTTACACACACGACTATATGTTCTGCTTTACACCTTTTGCAATTTGTGTACAATTCTGTTCACTCCATTATACATTTTAGCCTTGATTTATTGACAACCATAACAAAAGCTTCCTTTGCCCTTAAGGGCACAAGATGAGACACGTGAGAACAAGGGCAGGTGAACAAGGTTTTCAGCAGGTTTCTTTCTGAATGCAACCATAACACAATCAAAGGCCTCATTGGGTACTACTACGGATTACTACTGACACTGCTGTTAGGCAGGAGAGAAAAAAAATGAAAGTAAGGCAACAGAAACTTAGCTGTAAAACAAACCCACCAGGACATGAAATGGCAGCATTATGCACTAGTGGATATCGCATACATCATCCATACAGGCCTTAGTTAAGCAAACCACAGTGTTGTTACTGTGGTTAACTAACACTTACCACTTCAGATTATTTGCTTCCTCTTTCTGAATGTTTTGTTTGACCTTTAGTTGAAATATGGCTTCCTTAATCTCTCTTGTTTTTATCCCTTCACTGCCTTGGCAAAGGGCTGCAGGAATATCAGAAAGCCATATCACACCTCAAACTAGATTGAATTTTTAATTGCAAAATCCACCCATTATGATAACAACTCATTAATACATAAAGCTAAGGTGAGATTTCTTACAGAAACTACAATCACATCACCTCAGCAATTCTGAAGCCGAGTTTCTCATCAGAAACATACAAATAATGCTAAAACCAAGTTTATGCTGCTTAATTACATTACCTTCTTTCAAGTCCTTAATCTTCAATTTGCCTGGTTCCTGATTCAAAACAGTAGCTACAGCATATGGATTTGACAAGTCTGTGGGGAATCTGAGGTTCTGGTATTCAATTTCCTATGAGATATAAATTAATAGGAAGAAATATAAACAAGAAAGATTTTCAGCCCAGAAAAGTACTTGTGATTATTATCTCTTCACACCTTTACTGTTTGAATAGGCCTTGATTGTGGTTGGCTGAAGTGGTCTCTTCTCCATACCACAGATTTTCCTGCAGACACAGCTTTTTTCTCTGGACGACTTCGTTGTTTGTCAAAATGTTCTTTTCTAGGTGTTGGAAGGACAGATATTGCTCTTATAAGTACTCTGTAAATGGCATATTAGCCTAGTACATGCATTTACATCCCCTTTAGATATACAAGGAGACTGGAATTTTCTCTACCACATTGTAACTGGAACCAAACTTTCTAATCTTCAGAGTTCACAAAAAATTAAGTACAGCCCAAAAGACCTTATTGCTCAAAAAACTCTGTATCTTGCAAGGCCTCAGCAATACGAATAACATAGAGCAGGCATAACAGAAGCTGAGGATGCTCAACACTTCTTTAAGGATAAGTATTTTCATTTTCATAATTATTTTCATTTGGGTAGAGTTTCACTTCATACAGATTAGGGGCATTCTGAGCAAATGACATAAGAGAGCAGGTACATGCACTAACAGTTGAATTACATTACTGCATTTTAAGTCTCTGTAGATACAAATGCTTAAAATGGTTACAGCAAAATGGCATGAAATCCTATTACACAGGTATTTTTTAGCACAGAGCAAAAATACTCAAAGATCAGTCAGCCACACATACATTAAACCCAGATGTGGTGTTGATGTTCCTGTGAATACACATACATAGGGTTTTGAGTGAAACTGTGAAATCTGTAACTGCATTGTCATTTGTGCTGTTCCATACTCAAGTGGAGAATATTTCACAGTTACTTCCACTTTCCCATTGCCTGGAATGATTCCTGTGATGAGAGGAGAAAATCAGTAAGAGTCCATCTAACGTGAGCCCATGTAAGTATGCTGAAATTGATTCTGGACTACATATTTTTTAAACCATATTAACGTTTGAATGGATGGTACTAGGCCTGGAAAATATTTCAGGTCACAAAGTGTCTTTCAAGAACTATCCATTGCCAGATAATGGCAGATATTTTGCAATAGCAGAGAGATTTGACAGTAAGACTATAATATTTCCTACTGTTGTGAAAATGATTGCCTGTTTATCAGTAGAAATTCTTCACTTGCATCTGCCAGTCTTAAGTCTCTGGTACTTCCTGCTTTCATGAGCAAAGCATTACAAACATATTCCTTTGTGATCTTCCATCTGGATTTGATGCATTAATGCTTACAAATATTTAAAGGGAGGATGCCAGGGGGATGGGAGCAGTCTTTTTTCAGTGGTGCTCAGTGATAGGACGAGGGGTAATGGGCCCAAGCTTGAACATAGGAAGTTCCATCTTAACATGAGGAGGAACTTCTTTACTTTGAGGGTAGTGGAGCACTGGCACAGACTGCCCAGAGAGGTGGTGGAGTCTCCCACTCTGGAGACATTCAAAACCCGCCTGGACGCCGTCCTGTGCAACCTGTTGTAGGTGACCCTGCTCTGGCAGGGGGGTTGGACTAGACGATCTCCAGAGGTCCCTTCCAACCCTGACCATTCTGTGCTTCTGTGCTTCTGTGTGTCTCTACTTGATCTTATTTCCTTATTACCTATCCCATTATTTTCTCAACCACTTTAACCAGCCTTCATATCCCTAAACATTCAGTGCAATCCCAGGATACAGGCCTTGATGCTCCTCACCATTTCTGCAACAAGGAGTTTATTCAGCTCATCAGAAATAACAATATCACATCTCTGTAAAGTGACCATTGCCTTGTTTTCTGCATCATGTAGTTTTAAACACCAGTTAGTTTCATTGTTGGGGTTTTTTGTGTGTGTGTGTGGAATTTCAGTATTTCATCATTACTGATCTCGGAGCACAATGGCTTGAGTAGAAGCTGAAACTTTAGTGCTTTTCAGATGGCCCTCAGCACTTCAGAGTTTCTAGCTACCAGAGTTTCTAGCTACCAAAGTTTCTCACTTAACTTTTCTTGGGTTGATGTTTTTTCTGGGATATTTTTGTTCCCCTTTCTCCCAAGAACTAAGCCAACTTAGAAAGCATAAATTAGTTCCTGCCACTGTGTCTACGACCATGCAAAAACCCAAAAACTTCCTGATGAATTTTACTTCTCGCTAATTTTACTCAATTGTAATATTGTTCCTTTCCTCCCTTGATATAGCAAAACTTCTTTAACCATAAAGTAACAAAGAATATTATCCTGAAAGAATGACCCAAAACAAGGCAGAAGCATAGTTCATCTTTGTGAACCACACATCCGATAGAATCCAACTACTACCTCTGGAGAATGAAAATCCATCTAAGACAGGGCAAATTCATATCATTGGACATACAGGACCAACAGCAAATTTTATTGAAATGTATAAATAATCAAAGTTTAAATTCCACTGTCACAAATGGCACTAAGCACCATATTTATGAAGGTTTTTATTTATTTAGATCTTTATGTGTTTTCATGGAATTGACCAGACTGCCTAAGTGAATTACCCAGCCAGGTCTCATTCACTTACACATTTTTGTCACAACACCTGGCACTTACACGCCTCTGCCGGCACCTGGCAAACATAACAATGAAAGCAACTGACCTGCAAATAGTTATGCCTGCCTCAAGACAGAGCCCTCTCCAGCATTAGGCATGAAAATAGCTGAGCATACTGTAGCCAAAAGTCCCTGCCTCTGGTAAAGCCCACACACAGAGGCCTAGGCTGAATCTAATATCCACTGTCATCCCATGAAACACCTGCAGCAGTGTGCTTTGTGCTCATCACTGCAATGGCTCCTGAAGCAACAGACACAATTTTATCGAATTCCTCCAGACCACTAGGGAAAAACTGGTACAGGGATATGGTTACTAGAGCAGAGGTCACCTTTTATTTCCTCTGTGCCCCCAATTAAGTAACATGATGCATACCTATTCCACAAAGACAGATACCTGTTCCTTTAATGGGGCAGGAGCCAGACAGTCCTTGGGGAAAGGTGTGATAAAGACATAAATGACGGGCTTCCTCCCTCTCTCCTTTCCAAAGGCCACACCAGCAAAGACAGAAGACAAAGGCCAGATGGACCGTTTGGGACGTCCCATATTTTGCCAGAGGTCTGTAGCTGGGCATTGACAAAAGAAATCTACCAGCCACAGAGAGCTATTTGACAGGAGGCTGCATATGACTAATATTTATCAGCCTACATTTACCTGGAAACACTCTGAGGCAAAGGCTTTTTCTGTATAGCACTGAATACACTGTCACAAGTAACTACATCAAATGAATACAGATCTAACATTTAGAATTTTAAGTAAGTTCAATCTACCAAACATTGGCTGGACAGTGAAGGCTCTGTGAGGCTGAATAAAATCAATGTGGAATTCAAAATCTATTGGACAGCTGCACTGCAACGGGATAACATACTCCTTACTGAAAAGAGAGAAAGGAAGAATGAAATTAATGAAAGTACAGTTGATCATCAATTACAAGCTGGAAAATTATATTATACACAACATGCACTGAATTTATCCATGTTCAGAGGGACAGGTTACTTATTTATGTGAAAACAGTCATTCATCACTGTTCCAAAATAGCAAAATACTTCAGCTCTTTCACTTGGTGAGGAAGTCAGAACTAAATCTTGATTTGAATGCTGGATATTTTACATCTTGACTTACTTTCTCCTACCCATACAGAATCTGATTACAGAAAAAATTATAAAGTTTACTTTTTAAAAGTTATTTATGCGTATCCTCAAATTCTTACAAACTGCAATATCTAGTATGTACAAACAATCCAAACTGGATCAACCATAAGTATAGAACCAGAAATCAGCCTTCTCCCACAGCCCTCCTTGTGGAAGACTATGAGAAAAGACTGTGCAGACTTCAAAAGTGTTGAAAACTCCAACACATCAGAATGACTGGACTTTAACCACCGTAGAAATAATGATTCCATGGCCTGATTTTCATAAAAGCCCTTTATGTCTCACACTAATTGTGTGAGGGGTATTAGCATGCATCTTTTAGAGCTGTCTTGCTTTTGCAGGCATCTATTTTTACGTATCAAATTGAAACACAAAAGCATTGGTGTAACACCATCCATCATCCTACAAATCAAGACCAATTTACCCAGGCTTATTTCTGGTTTTTGTAAACTGTCTGACTGAAATCCTATCCTGCCGATTAGCAAAGAATGCATGTTATACACAGTGTTCCTTTGGAAAGCACATTTTGAAATCCCTAAGGAAATAAACAATAATAGCAAAGTCCTTTTTTCTCTGCCTTTATATGACCTGTTCATGAAGAAGATGTAACAGCAGACTGGGGAGGCAATTTGTTTTAAGGTGTAGTGCAGCTTGTACAGTAACCAAAGTGCCTTAAATACAAGACAGTTATGCCACCTGTTGCCTGATGGGCTTTCAGTACTTAAGCAGAAAGCTGGGTGGTAGAATATAGGTCTTATTCTACACTTATGGAAGTAAAATGCAGTTTTTCCACTGACCTCAGTGGGCTATGGATTAAGCCCATATTCCCTTGGGTTCTGTACAGTATCAAGTATCTCAGAGAGCTTTCATTTTTAGGAAAGTTTTTAATAACCTAACGATGAAGAATATTGGTAAAAAATAAGGTTTGAAACCATCAGTTTTCTCTTCAGGAGCTCTTCCAAAT
Organism: Charadrius vociferus; assembly: GCF_000708025.1. Lineage (NCBI taxonomy): Eukaryota > Metazoa > Chordata > Aves > Charadriiformes > Charadriidae > Charadrius > Charadrius vociferus. Next base: position 1,694,674 of record NW_009648925.1, on the reverse strand, counting down.
TCCCTCAGGGGCATCTCTGAGCACCCCTGTCATGTTGAAAAATTTTCCCATTATTTAAAATTGTATCTTGTACTCTCTCTAATCTCTTTTCTGTATTGTGAGAGTATGAAAACTCTGTAAACTTCAGCACTTGTTATAAAAATGGAGCAAATACACAGAATCACATCATGCCTAGAGGCACCCAGAAAGTCAGGAGTTATGTTCAGTCCTGTGAGAAAGCTGTAACATCACTTCTGATGGATTCTCTACAGTTTAACAGATTAAGGGAGATTAGAAAAACACATAAAAAGACAGAAATGTTCATTCTATAATGCTGGATTCATTTTTAATTTTTCCATTTTCCTTGTATGTGCCTTGCCTATTCATATTTCTGTGCTTCAGTAACATTCATGAGTTACTTCCAACTCACAGGTTAAGACAAAACCTAACTGCTAAGACCTTCAGTTCCTAAAATTCACTCAAATCTTTACACTAACACAAATCACCATAATTACAACTAGTATAGTCAATATACTACAGAACTAGACCCTAATTAACACGATCTCCCTTCTCCTTTTCCCCTTCCCGGTTCCTATTAGCAATTGTTATCAATTACGTCATAAGAACAGTCAGTGTCACATCTATGCAACAGAGTAAGATAAAGTCTATGCCATTTAGAGCTCCACATCAGAAACCCACTTTAAATATTTTTAAAAAGAAGAAGCAAATATAATGACTTATCAATCTCTGGGCTGAGGTTAGCTATTTACTATCACACCTGCCATTACTAGCTCATGCCTTCATTTTCAGAACGCTTCATCTTGAAAGGAAGATCCATTCACTTAGGACTTATTAACACTGAAAGACATAGCACTTAGGAACGTACAGATTATGAACAACAGCCATGTCACTTCACCATATGATGACTAACATGAGCCAGCATCGATTTAGACTAACTGAAACCCCAGTTCCATCTATGTATATGTTTAGTTTGCACAGCATTTACTTTCAAGTGAATGTGCACTGTGTGCTTGCAACAGTTCATATATGGAATTATTTTGCAGGCCAGATGGTAGCTGACTTCCTTAAAGCTTCCAAGATGTTAAGTTGTACAAATAGGGGAAAATAAATTTTTTCAGCTTTTGTGCATGTCTCACAAAATGTGGACCAATGTCTGTCCTTAACTCACCTCTTACCAACTGATACATCAGACAGATTTATAAATGATGGAAATTCTACAACATTCACAGTAGGGTAAGCATGCACAGGAACAACTAATGTATCTTCCCCCTGAAAAAAAAAAAGGGGGTGTGTGTGTAAATATTTATTTCTTACAATGAATAAATGTTATGGAAAGAAAAAGTTTCTGTAGTAGTTGGCCAGTAAGTGGGCATAAAACATCTTCAAGAGCATCACTGTGTTGCACCTCAGGATACTGATATTCCACCTGCTTTCAGTATCCATCTGTCTTTCCATACTTTTAGCAACTATCTAGAACACCTCCAAGATTCCTCAGCTAAGACATTACATCAGTGTGGCACAAAGACTGCTCTACTGGCAAGTAATAACAGAATAAGGAAGATATTCTACACACAGCTCCGGTATGTTTACAGGGAGAAAAATTTTAAATGCTTAAAATTAAATACTCCAATCCAGACTTACTGGGAATAAAGCCATGTGGCCCTAGATTAACCGTACCTTTACATTATCATCATGTAGTAATAGTTGTTTCATTCCGTTACAACCGTAAATATATTTTAAATTAAATCCTCACCTGACAGTGAATTCGGATGCAGTCATAGTAATATCGCCACTCATCAGGACAAAAATCAACAGTAACTGCATATGACAAGCCAGGGACAAGCCGGTGCTAGAAAACGACCCAAAATAAGATCAAAGGCATGTAAAAGCTGCTTATATGACACAAAACTAGTGTGGCATGCAAAGACCAGTGTGAAGGCTTTCTGACACTTACTGTTTTGTTGTATTTGATCTGAAAATACTTTGTCTGGGGTGGTATTATGTGAAGGTTTATTACATCACCAGAAATATTTATCAGCTTCTGTAGAACAAAAGAAAACCAAAACCGCAAAACACTTTACAATGTAAGAGGTCAGCTGAGAATGCTAACTCTACTTTTTGTTAGACCGTCCATAGCAAAGAAGCTGTATTAAACAAGGAAGTAGCAATTTTTACTTTAGCAGAAACAATTCTGAATATGCTCTGAATTTAAAAGAAAATTAAGTACACCTTGCATCCTGCATTTTTATTCTTTGCAACCAAGTCACAATTTCTTACCTAGGAATAACAGTTAGTCTTGCTAAAGAAGACGCTACTGTTGAATCAAATTCTGGTCCTGTTTTCCTTATGTGCAAAAGGAACAAAAAATGAAACAACCTATTGACTTTGCTTTTACAGAGGTCTGAAACAACAGAAATGATGTAATATTCCATGGTTTTGTTTTGGATCACAAAGCAACAAACCTTTGGATGGTGACAGTTCAGCCTGTAAAGCCTCCTGAATCTTGTTTACTCTCATTACATCTGGAGAACCTAGTTCCCCATAATCACCCAACCTCTGCCTCAAAACATTTACCACATGAATAAAGAAGGCAGACAAAGGGAAAGCAGAGAGAAGAAAAGGAAATACCCAAACTATTCACGAGGAAAGGTAATCAAACCTATGCACCTAGTTTCTTTCCTTAGATTAAATTGCTCTTGGCAGAAGGCCAGAGGTGCTTTCAAACTTTTCCCACCAGTGAACAGGTTTGCAGACAGTGAGAGTCCAAGTACATTTTGAAAACAGTCTGAAAAAGCATGAATCCTTCATTCATGACGTGCAAGTCACGTATCACTAACACTGCTTGCAGACATGGGAAACAGAAAGGTAAAACAGAGATTGTAAAGGACAGTGATGCACACAGCATGATACTTGTCTGTTTTGTTACCGCAGGGCAACTGATTTTAAGTGCTGCTTTTTAGAGCACTCCATAGAGCAAAAGGCCTCATGACCACAAGCTGTACACTCAGCTTCTGTTATACTTTTACAGGCCCCAAGAGGATCCCCGCTCTGACACTTACCAGTGTCTGTTGGTGATGTTTTCCAACTTCATACCCTCCATAGTGCAGCACAGCAGGCTCAGCCTGTATAACCTTGCTCCTCTGAAGTTCGGAATAAATCTCTACATAGATAGATAATAAAACAGGGAGAAAAAGGGACCTGGTGAAACACACATGAAGATTATTACTTACATTAATTAAGTATATTTATGTAGCACCCAAAGTAGTATAGTGAAAAAAATGAGACAGAGGTGATTTCTCCTGTTAAGCAAGCATGACTCTTTAAATGGAAAGTTAAGGCAGCAGCTACTACCCCAGCAGAGCCATGATCCTGTCACCAGTGTATCTCTTAGCATCATGGCTTCAATGAGCCACACCAAAACTTTAGGGTCAGCCAGGATCAGTATAGCCACTATGTCTTTCCTGACTACCTCTTCTCTGATTTGGGCTCACAGAAGATGCAATAAGCGACAGGATGGGCGTTTTGCCTGTCAGTTGTGGGGAAAAAAAAGGAAAAAAAAAAAAAAAAAGCAAGATGTCTCCTAGGATTGCTCCAAGATTGGGGAACAGTCAGAAAGCAGAAACTTACTTGATTCCAGCAGGTGATTGGGGACAGCATGTCTTTTTTTAGGTTCCTCCACTAGGCTGCCCAGAAGGACACTGGGTATTTTCTTGAAGGATTTCTTTGCGATTGTGATTTCTGTGGAAGCCGATTGAACCATGTCCATGTTAGGGCAGAAATGGATTCCGAACGGTACTAAAATTCCTCAGCACCTGGGGGAGAATCACAACAACACAACGATCAAAACGTCTTCCCTTGCACGGGCAACATCTGTTGCCTAAAACTGCCAAAAAACATTCAGGAGGGAGAGTTAGGTTTTTTCCTACTGAAGTACAGAGTGATTCCAGGAAACCTTGCTCCCACTGCAAGCCCTAGCATTCTGGGCATGTTCATCTGTTCTAGGGCTTATTGGGTACATTTGGCTTTCAGGACTGTGTAAAACATCTCTGTCTTCCTTCACATCCCCCAGCACAGAGAAGGAGAGAAGGTTCTTCTGATAACTCCACTGTCCAAACCGATTTCTGCAGAGATGTTCTTCCAATCTCTCCTGAGTGTTTGGGTTGTTAACTTCCAGATTCATTTTTAATTTTTAAATATTAATATGAGGGATAAGAAAACTGGCATTTGAATCTTTTGTTTGGATAGCATCATCTGGATTATTTGTTTAGTGAAGATATCTGTAAACCCAAAAGGCCGCGGGTATCCTGTGTTAAGTAAGCACAGTTATCAGAACATAAACTTCTCTAATGACAAGTGCAAATATTACACAATAAGGACACCAGACACAGTCCATCCACAACAAATTATCTTCATAAATATAGCACGTAGCCCTTGGCTTTCCTATGAACCAGAGAACTGCACGGAGAAAAAGACAAGATACTTTTGGAAAAAGCACTGAGTTCAAAAGACGTGCTGGGTTTTTCAACCCTCAAGAAGGGGGTTGAAAAGCCTTCATTTTGTATTTGTTCTTCACAAACAGGAAGGTGGGTGTGCAGCTCAATGTGGTGCCACATTAACATCAATGCACAGTTGAACTCGCTCAAGCAAGACAATATAGACTGCTCCTGCCAGGCTCCTGTCAGGCACCTTCCTGCTCCTGGAGCAGTGGCACAAAGGCTGATGAGCTGCTTGGACAACAGGTTGATTGTATGATCCACACTATGGCAGCATTTTAAGATTCAGCAGTTCCAAACTTGAATTGTTAGTACCAAGAGCGGTATTGTGTTTGTTTTGTTGTTTTAACACTCTCATACTGGCTTGAATGACCTTAAAGGGCCTCAACCTAAAATTAACACTGATCACTAAAAGTTTGAGGGAAGAAAGGCAGAGGGGAGCATCAAAGTGATGCCCAACATACCTGGATCAGCACTTTTGAGGACTGAAGAGGTCCACCTCCCCCATTGCATTTTATGGTCTCATCTCTGGTATTTGTCTGGTTTTCTAGTCTGCTTTAGATCTTTCAGGCAGAAGTTGAGAGGTGCTTCAAGCTCATAAAGTGCTGTTCTGATTTATGGCCTTGTGCATTATTAAATAATAAATAAGCAAGAAGCTTAAAATAATGTGCTACCAGAACCCTGGCCTCAATAATATTTTCCGCTCTATGCCTCCAAGTACAAATTTTCCACTTGCAACAGAAAATCTGTATGAGAAACTGTATTATTGTGCACAACAGTAAATTTCTTCTGAGGTAGTGAGACCAACCAAACTCGGACAAAAACATCCTAAAAAAATTCTAAACATAAGGCTTACATTCTTTCCACTTGCGTTGTTCAACTTTAATTTATACAACTGCCATCCTCCTGCTGTTGGTCAGTGTTCCCCACCAGGAATACAAGTTTTGAAAAGCTGATATTAGCAAAGGATTCTCCATGTAATCTTATCAGTAACTTACAATGATGCGACCATCATCACTCACCAACTTTAATACCACACTGCAGTATTCCTCAAAGGGCTAATACAGGACAAATGTTTACATGTCAAGGTCCTGGAATCTCTGACTGATATTCTTAAGTTTTCCAGGATACCTGTGTATATCCTTAACGTGACTTTTTTGTTGTTGTTGTTTGTGCAAAGCCACCAACAGAAGAACTCTGGGGCTGTGAAATCCCAGTTCTCTTGCAGGCAATGGCAGGAAAAAAAAGAAAAAAAAAAAAGAGTTGGGGTTATTCAGCCTGGAGAAGAGAAGGCTCCCGGGAGACCTTATAGCAGCTTTCCAGGATCTGAAGGGGGCCTACAAGAAAGATGGGGAGGGACTTTTCACAAGGGCACGTAGTGATAGGATGAAGGGTAATGGCTTCAAACTGAGAGAGGGTAGATTTAGATTAGGTATTTGGAAGAAATTCTTTACTCTGACGGTGGTGAGGCACTGGAACAGGTTGCCCAGAGAAGCTGTGGATGCCCCCTCCTGTGGACGTGTTCAAGGCCAGGCTGGATGGGGCTTTGAGCAGCCTGGGCTGGTGGGAGGTGTCCCTGCCCATGGCAGGGGGGGGGGGACTAGGTGATTTTTAAGGTTCCTTCCAACCTAAACTATTATATGATTCTGTGAAACTCACCGCAAATCCCCTCAGACCAGAGTATCACCCTTCTTCTGTCAGCACTTGGACTTTCTGATCCCTTTGTGTCTCAGAGCTCCAAGCACACCTCACCGCCAGAAAAGGATGCAGTTTAATTCCATTACATACTGCCTGAGACTTGCAAAAGCATCGACGTGCTTCAGGAGCAATGGAAAAAGCGCTTCTAAGGTCCACCCTATATAATTAAGCTAGCAGAGTTTCTTAGCGGGCAGAAGGGCTTATAGCTTAACACATACCCTTGCCGGTGCGGCATCCTCCTCAACCCCCAGCCCGCTCGCAGGGCAGCCGGACGTGCCGTCCCAACCCCTTTGGGCCTCTGCG
>NW_009648925.1:1680936-1687838 GCF_000708025.1 Charadrius vociferus | reverse complement strand
GACAGAAAAAGTACAAAAATGAAAAGAAACACCTTTTTTTTTTTCCCCTCCCTGGGAAGCGTCTTTTTCAGGATCCACGTTGTGGCCGCAGACACGGCAAAGGCACTTTTTTCTTCAAAACCGCTCGTCTATGAACACATAAATTGTTCTTCTTTGGTAAGGCTCAAATAAAGGTTGTTCCCTGAGGTGAGGCGACACGAAGCCGGCCGGGATCGTGCAGCGTCCACCAGGGCCTGCACTGGCTTAAAACAGACTTTGAAAGTTTTATTAAAACATTTTAAAAAGGAGACCATCTCTTTAACTATTACCTATAAATTCTTGCTTTTCAGTATTAAAAAGCAGTCCCTTGAAACATAATGCTGGAAACATTTTTCAGTGTATTGCTCTTCCCACCAATTTTTTTTTTTGTGTTTACTTTTACCTGTGTGTGTACAGGGGAGAAGGGAAAGCACAATTTTCATCCTTTTTTTTTTTTTTCATTTCTTCAGGCAGGTGAACTGGAGAGATTGACAAGACTGAGAAATGCTGAATTAAAACACAGCTGTGTCGCTGCCTTGGGTAGACACAACCCCCTGGCATCCCTTGGAAGCGTTAACCCAAAGCCCTCCAGACACCCAGCAGAGTCGATGGAGGAGCCAAAGAGAAAGATTAACGCCAAAAGAATCTGCACTATTATCCTGCAGTGGGTAACATAAAAAAAATACATTTGAGAGTATTGGCTGCCCTGGCTCCTTCTGCCACGGGTGTATGATGTTTGTCTTGGGCGTGAACGTGTGTTTGGGACAAACCGTGTTCATAGCCCTGCTGTTTTTTTCATGATGTATTAAATATAGGCTTAATACAGAAAGCCAGAAGTATTTCCAGAACTTTTTTTTTTTCCTTGCATATTCTAAGAATAAAAATCTCCTCTTTCAGCTTCTCTAACATAGAGGTAAAATGTGAGCAAAAGTAGTGCAACAACACTCAGTTTGAATAAAAAAGGAAGGAAGAAAAACTTCGGATCATAAAATGCAGCTCCCATGCTTAGTAAAATGTAATTGCTGTTGGTTAGGAAAGAATGACACCTGCACCCTTGACGAGTCTGGGGAGAGATGCCCAGTGATGACAGCATTCAAGCTGGGTTCAGGAGAAAGTTCAGGATCAGCTTCTGTACCAGGTTCGTGTGAACTCCAGCAGCTCACTACCCCACCATTTCACAGCACGTTTTCTGCCAGATCTGGTCCTCACCTCACCTCTGCGTGTGCCCCAGTGTGCTACATCACTCTAAAGGCACGTAACCCCTCAGAGAAGTACCTAAAACACCTCCTGCCTGCTAAACGTCCTGTCTCAGCCTTCCTTTCCTGAGTGCACACACTTCATTGTAGCTCCATGTGCTCAGCTATCTGCCTTTGGTGGAGCTTTGACCATTTCAAACATCAGGGGAGAAAGCCACCTACCACTTTTCCAAACTATCCATTTACCTCAGCTGAGTAAACAGACCAGGGCAGGCAGTTTATTCTCCACCTGACAAGCTAGGGAGTTGGTTGAAATAATTTTCTCTTGCAGAAGGGATCTGCTGGAGAACCCTCGCAGGGGGCTTGGCTGCCCGACTTGGCTCCCCCGGGCAAGGGGAGATGTCTCTGCAAAATGCTATGGTTTTTGCATGGCACAATTTGGCACTTAAAATAGACTTTCCAGCTCCAGAGCTTAATCACAGTGTCCCACACTGAACTTGCTTAGGTCCATAGGTTTGCTGGGGTTTTGTTCCTGTTTCCAAGAAAAAGGCCATGGGAACATATTTCTCATATTCACCTCCTCTGATGTGGGAGATGAATTTTGGTTTACACTCAACACAGACAGATGTATATGTGAATTGTGTTTCTGTGGGAGGAGAATCATAGACGCACAAAATGGTTTGGGTTGGAAGTAGCCTTAAAGATCCATCTAGTTCCAGCCCCCCTGCCACGGGCAGGGACACCTTCCACCAGACCAGGTTGCTCAAAGCCCCATCCAGCCTGGCCTTGAACAACTCCAGAAGTTGTGGATGCCCCATCACTGGACATCTGTCTGTTTGCCCAGTGATAGTCGAGTGTAAACCAGAATCCATCTCCGCTTCCACATCAGAGGAGCTGAATATGATGCACCTCTGGAAAAGCACTCTGTAAGGTTTCCTGAGAGGTAGCAAATCAGTGGAAAAGGTACATGAAAAGAGGGGATTATCAGCCAACAAATCTGCAGGTTTCCTTGGGATGGCTAGTGTAAATAAAGATCTTGAACTAGGATTTAAATAGGTCATTATCACCTCAGTTTTATCTCTATATTCCAAACATCAGATGAAAAATGCGTGGCCTGATTGTCCAGCTGTAATAGAGGCATTGCAAACAATTTAATTATTTAGCAAAGAAGGGAGAAAAATAAATTAGTAGACTGAAGCACTAATGGAAAATGTGTCAATAAATAAATATTGAATATCAAAGTTGGTTAGTGTTTGATAAGTACACAATCCTACAATCAGAGTAATACAAAGCAAAGTAAATTCTTTTATTTACTACTAAAATTACAATTAAAAGTCTTTCAAGACTGCATGAACAAATTCTGATGTTTCATTCCTGGTTTAGATTACAGACTTGAAAGAAATTGCAGCTGTGACAAATTTAAAATGGATATACCGAGTAGGAATGAACACAGCCAAGTGCAACACTACATTGTTTAATTAAACAAACACCTCATTTCAGGATATGTGAATTCTTGTTAATAATTCTCTGTAGTCTGCTGCTGCTCTTAGGTTTCCCAGCCCACGGTGCCTGTCCCGCTGCACTGACATCTGCTGCACTGCAAGTCAAGCAATGGTTTGCACAGGTGAGAATTTTCCAGGTTTTATTTTGCATCCAGCTTCTTTCAAATGCTCAGCCTGCACATGAATATAAAGGGAGAGTCACAAAATATTAGGCTTTTCATTCACACCATCGGTGTTTAAATCCAACATTGTCTCTCTAAAACTCGTGGGCAACCATTGCCTACTTCAGAAAATGCCCCACGTTCAGAAGTACCTTCAGGAGCAAAGCTCCCTTGAGTCCACAAACTCGAGCAAGAGTGGTGGCTTTCAGGGGAAGCTGTTACAATATGAATGGAATAATAAAATATTCCTTGAGCCAAAGGAAGAGAGAGAATGACTTGGCACCCCACTGCGATGATGCAGCATTGCCAATGTGGTTTCTTCAGACTACTGTAATGACATTGTCTGGCTGCCTCTCAGAGCCCCTTTTAACAATTTGCTTAACCCTTTGACCAATTTCAGCCAAACTCTGTGGGAAAGCAGAGCTCTCCAAGAAATGAAAGTTTCTACAAGTTTAGTGTGGGCAGGGGCAAGGAAGACTGAAACATTTGCCCTTGTGGCAGCTGGCAGCTAACACATCCGACCAGGCAGCTGGGCAGGAGAGATGTGGGGTTAGAGCAAGTGCTGCCGCTTGCCCGACTCCTGCTCTGGGGATGTGGGGAGACACGAGGGTGGTGTATAGGGAAATGGAGACCATTGCAATTCAACGGGCCAAAGGAGCCCATCTAGAGACGAGCTGGAGTCACTGTGGTCAGAGTGGGCAAGGGAAAGGGCAACACTCACTAGGAAATCCAGATTCCTTCATTGTGCTGCTCCGCTGATGACTTGCTTAATGCAATAGTCGGATTTTCAGTGCGCAGGTAACGAGCCAGATGTTTTATGGCCCTAGCCATTGACTTTACTGGTAGATCTGGAGCACACCATCAGTAGACTGGAGAGCAGACCCTGAATTTTGGGCAATTGCTCATCACATTTGACCTGTCCAGGGTCACAGGCGATGGTAAATTGGAAAAGATGGTAAAATATGTTTCGGGACACTTTGCCAAGCTGAGGACTGCCATGCTTTAAGAAAGATCACTAGTGCACAGTACAAACTTTGTCTCTTTTTTTGAGGCCGTATTCTTTATTGTGCTACAGGTGAACTTGGCAAGCGAGGGTTTGGAGCGCCTGCCTTGGCAGCGGGGAGCCTGCACCCGGGTTAAGCACACAGCCCCTTTACAACAGTTTTGCCACAGAAACAAAACCTGGAAAAACAAAGAGCGCTGTGCTGCCAGGGAAGGGGACTGCTGAGGAGCTGCCTACAGGGAACCCAGAACGGCTGGAATCTACGTCCCACTGACGAGGTACCACAGGGAGCCAAACGCGATGACATCTTGCAACCTATAGCAGCGAGGCAAAATGCAGACTGGCTGTTTCTGTGGATGTTGGATGAGAGGGTGAAGCCCAGGGAGCATTTAGAGCCCTCTTTGGAAGAGGTGGGAAGGCAAAATCCCCTGTTTGCCCTTTCTCTGGTGCCTACCCCAGACTCAAGGTCACCTTCAGCTCCGGCGGCTGTGCTTGCCTGGGCTTGGTGGGAGGCGCGGGTAGCCGGCTCTCCTGCAGCAGGCTTCGCCAGCCTCCTGATTTCTGGCTCTCGGGGATGTGTGCTTGCTTCAGGAGGCATGTGCAGAGCTGTCAGGAGCAGAAGCAGCGCAGGCAGCCTGCACCACATTCCTCCAACCCTGTTTCTCAGCAGGGCTCTTTTTCCAGCGCTGTGTTTCCCCTTGATTGATTACCTCTGCCATTGTGGGGCTGACATCTTACAGGGGAGAGCTGCTTGGTCCCTTATCGTGGGAGCATGAGGAGTGATCATTCCCCAGCGACATCCCTTGATAACAGTGAATTATAGCTGGGAAGGGAGGCAAACGATAGCAGGAACATGCTCAACAGAGGTGTTGTTATTTTTGGGACAGGAGGCTTCTGCAGAGGAGGAGGAAGAGAGCTTGGAGGGTGGACGGGGGAGTCCTGTCATTGCTGATGCTCTCTAGGGCTCAGCAGCTGGAGAGAAACATTGGCTAAGGATGGTCAAAGCGGGGAAGGAAAAAAAGAGAGGAGGGAAAGGGATGAAGTGAAAGGAGCCAAGAGCCACGCTGCAGAGCATACAGACAGCCTGGTGACCTCTAGTGCACAAGGGATGAAGGAAACGGACTGTTATTGACTATGTGGACCATCTGGGTGATCATCTTTTGGATTTCAACTGTCCTGGTAGGTGCTCAGAGCTATCTATTCCCAATTGCATGGAATAACATGTTGTCTGAGTAAGTGTACCTCTATTCCATGAAGTTGTGGTGTCTTTGCTTAAAAAGGTCTGTGTAGCAGCTGTTTTTTTTTTTTTTCATTATTATTCTTGCTTCTGCTGCTTTCTGCACTAATTGAGAGGCCAGATGGTTAGATGCTGGATGCCTCAGTTTCCCCACCTATATAAAGACAGCAGCATGCCTCACTTTCCCCAGCTGTATAAAGACAGTGTTACTAACCTGCTTTGGTAAACATAGCAGGTTCTGTGATGAAGGAGAAAAGACTTGATGCCTTTTAGAGAAGCTTCGCTTATTTACACCAGCAAGCGATCCCCTAAGGGGGTATGCCCAACACTACCAAAGCCTCCCTTGATTCAGATTGAAGGAATGCAAAGCAATGCTTGACCCACAAAGTTTGGTTTCTTTCGTTTAGCTTTCTCACTTTACTGGGAATTTATGTGGCAGGTTGTCACTGCTGAGCTCCAGGCGCTCAGACCAGTCGGCGGAAGGACAGCTGAACCCGAGCTGTGATCTCCAGGTGCCGCTCAGCTTGTTCAGATTTTGAAAGCATGCAAAACCAAGACTGAAATATGTCCAGCTTGGGTGTAAGCAGCTGGGAAAGGATCAAACTCTTGGCAAATGTAAAAAATCACTGTTTCATTGCAACTAATGAAAAGATCAATCTGTTTGTTCCAGCAGGGGATTTGGTTCAAACTCTGAGAAAACCTGAGCTCTGCCTAGACATTTTAATGGGAGAGTGAATGCAGTCTGCAAACTTTTTTTGCCTTTTGATCATCTTCCACAGTAAGAATAGTGACTGTGATGGTTTTCTTGTCATTTTGGTTTCTTAGTCTTAGGTACTACCAAAAGGACTCTGTAAATAGATGTCATCGCTCAGGATGCCACTGAGAGCATCTCCTTCCACTTGTTCTTTTTCTAATCTTTCAAAATACCTATTTTGGTTTTGCTAGGCATCCTTTCTTCTCCTTTAAATCCTCTCAGTGAACTAAACCCACTTACTTTCAAATTAAATGCCTGTGAATTCTGTGGCTGCAAATATTATTTATATTAAATAATGTTTAGATCCATTCATTCACAGGCTAAAAACTGTAGTTGGCTTTTGCTATCAATATCACAAACTGCAGCTTTCTCCCCATTCTGGACATCTAGTTATCACTAGCTATTTCTGTTTGGAATGCTTTTGGTGTCTTATATTGTCTTTAAACAAAACATGAGGATGTCTTGCCCCCTCATCAAAATCTGACAGCCTGGGAGCTGGGAGCTGTTTCAGTGAACTGTTTAGGAAGAGATGAAGAAACCACATGTAGAAGAGCCCATTTTCCTTCACCATTTCAAGGCACGGGGGCAGGCTGTTTGCTCCCAGTTGCGGACGGTAAACACGCGTGAGACTGAGCACAGCTGGTAGCGGAGTGGGGTTATCTGGCCGTGAATCGGGATTTCGCATCGCTCAGCAAACAGCCGTGCGGGACCTGACACAGCCCCGCTCGCTCCCAGCCTGCCCTGTCGGATGCCAGCGTTGGTAAAGACTGACCGAGAGACAGTGTTTGTGGAAAACAAGGTCTTTAAACCAGCACCCGGAGGTTCTCTGCTTTCTCTGGGTTTAAAATCCTGTTACCCAGGATGTCTATTACCACATGTCTATTACCAGGCAGCGGTATCTATCTGATCAGAATAGGGTGGACATTGCTTGGTGGGGTAAAACAGTAACTGTAAGGCATTAAGTACACCATAATCCTGCTTGAGCAACGCATTTTATGTAAGAAAATGACACTCTTTAAGGCCACCTGTGT
>NW_009648925.1:1673761-1680924 GCF_000708025.1 Charadrius vociferus | reverse complement strand
CTTCGCAGCTGAATGTGCTAAAAGTGTGTGGCCTCGTTCTAGCCATAAAGAAATAATGTAGTCTTTAAACCTCTTTCTAGAACACAAGTTTTTTTAGGACCCACATTTCTTGAAAGGAAACGGTGCCCACAAGATATATAGGCTTATTTAAGATGAACGATTTTCCTGTTTCTAAGATTATTACAACATGACTGCTAGCATTTATTTTTATGTATGTTCAGTATTGTCTTGAACAATCCCCATGCGGACCGGACCCGTTCTGTTGGCAACTTCAAATGCTCAGCACTGATGTTGTTTTTTAATGTATTTTCAGGGCAACTTTTGGACAGAGGTACTATACAAGAAGTATGTTGTTGGTCTTAACTGTCACATTTGTACTTGTGAACTCTAAAAAACATACTAAATTGCTTTACTATTGGTAATCAAATAGATAACAATAGAGAGTGATAAATAATGCACATTTTAAAAAATTCTGCCAATGTTTAGAAATTATCAAATTCAGCCTTCAGCTAACAATTGAAACTCCTAAATTCAATTACATTTCTTTAGACATGTTACTCCAGCCAGATTTTTCCATTTTTTTTCAAAGACTAAATGGATTTAAAAAAACTATTTTTTTTCAAATAATACGTGGATTAAAAATGCATTTAAATCCTGACATCAGAGGATAGTTTATTTCATCTGAATTCTTTGCATGTGTGATTCCAGAAAATTCATCACATTATACAAAGCCAAATAGTTTTTATTTTATTTATTTCATGACATGCAAAGACAAAGGAGAAAGATGCTGAAGTTAAACACAACAGACCAATTAGATGAGGCATGATACACTGCTAAAAAGACCAAACTTGGTTCAGAAATACAATACCCAGCATACTTCCAGCCAAAATGAGTGGGAATATAGTTGCTGAAGTCTGTTAAGCTAAAATGTAATTGTAGAAAAGTAATAGTTTTCATTACAAGATTTTCAGTGATTATTTTCTCTCCTAAATCTAATCTGAAAGTGATCAGCAATGCTACAAGTTTGATTAAGTTGAGTAGTAATACGATCCTGCTGGGTTAACTTTTCCTACACGAGGTACATTAAAAAATCTATCATCTGCTGCTTTTCAAGTAATACATCCTGATGACTTGCTCTTGATCTTTTAAGTATGTGCGTGTATATACATATGTGTATGTATATAAATACATATAAGTTCCATAGTGGGAATTTATAAAGATTTTTGGTTTTGTTCATGAGGGAGGAATTATCTACTTTGTTATGATGGGAACCTGCTTATATTCAGGTGTTTGGGGTTATTTTTTTGTCAAAAAAAATAGAAACTGGTAAAATAATAGAAATTATAAAAGTACTTTTTACTGCAAGACATAACAACTGGGATCTTGTCCTACAAATCATTTGGAATGACTTTTAATACATGACATTTTAATGGTTGGTAGCTGTTTTGTATATTCATTTTGGTGCAGCTACATATAACGTAAACCACACATTGAATTGCTACGTCAGGATTGAGTTAAGACTAACATTTCCACACGGCGTTGAGAGAAAGGAGAATGGGGCAAGACAGGAAGGTGAAAAAATGATGTTAGGAGAAATTGCTGTCTAGGTTCTCACAAGTCTGTGCGAGACTCTGCTTTCAGGTTGGCTCCTGCAGCTTCCTGATCAGTAGCAGTGAAACAGGCTTGGATGGTCTGCAACCAGTGGACATATTTGGACCACTTGTGCCCAGGAAAATGATCTGCCAGGGGTATGTTTTAACGCTGCCAGGGGCAAGTAATTAATTCTTTGTTGCTCTAGGAGAGTCCAGCAGTGCCCTGGATGTTTCTGCAGTCTTTTGGAGGAGCATCCTGCTCGTGTACTTAATTTAGCAGAATAATGCATTCATTTTTCTCAATAACAGTAATGTCAGCAAAAGGTAGAAGGCAGAAACTCAGTCTGTGCTTGCCTGCTACTACTATAAAAAAGCAGACTTAATTAGTAAAATTGGCTGTATTTCAAGGAAATATTGCCCCTAATCAGTTGATAGGGTTGCATAGGGAATACGAGCATAAGGATAAGTCCTGTTGAAGGGACATAAGTTTTAAGAGGAAAAGTGATTCCACTGCTTTTAAAATTTGCAGATCAGAGCTGTCCCACCTGTCTGTGACCTCCTGAGCGTCCTGAAAAAGGAGGAAGAAAACTGTGCTGAGACTCTGTCCCTGGAGGCAAAGAATAGAACACCCGAAAACGATCTGCTCCTGAACTCAGGTAAAGGCTGAATGAATGTGCAAGATAAAAACAGCTCTCAGATGAGCTGGCTGGCCTCAAAATCATATAACTCCACATTCCTTCCCATAGAAGGCATGTATCTTGTATGCTTCTCTCATTTAGGAGCAGAAAAACAGGTAAGATCTGTTATAAGGTTTCGCGAGTGGGATTTTGACCTTACTGTGACAGCAAAAGTCATAGGAGCCTTCTAACTCAGCTGCTCATCTGCAGTCCTTACAACTGGGAAGCACGGTCATAGGAGCCTTCTAACTCAGCTGCTTATCTCCTTACAACTGGGGAGCACATCAGCAACAAAATCTTGCAAATTGCAGAGGATTTGGAATTCTTCTCATCTTGGACAAGGTTATTTTTATAAAGTCAGCCCAGTAAGTGCAAATTTACTTAACTATATTTGCGTTCAAAATCAATCAATACCAGCAGCCAACATTTAAATCACGTGTCCTGAAGGTTCTTGTTGCTTCCTCCGTGCTCTAACTTACTGTCACGTAACAGAGCTCTTGCATTTCAGAGAGCATTTATCATTATATAAAGGAGTTTTTTGGCCTGGGAAGGTCTTGTGGCCCTGAGTCCTCATCATGTAGACAGCTTTCCTTTGACAGCTGAGCAAGCGTGTTCATGTGCAAGGGATCTCAGAGAGATAACTGCAAGCAATTATTGAAGCTTGTCTACGACCTGAGTGTTAGCTCCCCCAGGCAGCAGCTGGGTCAGCATCTCACAGAGTACATTGGATGGAGGCAACAGATGTGACTATTTTTTGTGCATGACCAGCCATCGCCACTAAGGATGGGTCTGTGTCATTCACAGCATCTCTCAGACTGAACTGTTTCTGGGTGACTTTTGTGGACCATGACATGGCAAAGTCCTCACCAGTATGGAAAGTGAAGGAGCTCCCGTGAGATATGCTGCATACAGGGTGTCCTGGCCAGAGATAAGCTACAGTGTAGAGCAAGATTTGAGGCTTTTTCTTCATTTCAAAGCCTTGCTCTCTAGCAGAGAGTGTTCGACACACAGAACTGTTTCACTATGGCCTGGCCCAAGGGCAGGACTCAGAGGGAAGATCTATTGCCTGGTTTCTTAGCATACCTAGCATTTTTCTCCATCCCTGTGAGCCTTGTAGACTGATGGGCGTGAGCACAGCTTCAGGGCATTATGCCCATGTAGCAGTGACAAGGGTACCTTATGACAGGTTGCCAGATACTCCAGAATAGAGATCTGTCTCATTGCACAGAAGAATTTTGATCATATGAATAAATCAGTATTGTTTGTTTCCTTCCCCAGTGCCCTTCACCAAAGAGGAGGGTGGTTTCATAACCTGTCTATTTGTCTGCTTTGATACTGTGACGTAGGTCTAATGTTGAGCTCTGCGTTTCCTCTGCACCAGAGCTCTGAAGATGCAAATAAGTTAAACTTCACAGGACCATGCAGGTGTGGACCAGAACTAGCATTAGCAGGCAGTACTGTTTTACAGATGGTCTCGTTTTCTCTCAGTCAAATAGTAGCTCCTCAGCAGAGACTTAATGTAGGATTAAGTTGGATCCAAATCTTAAAAATTCCCCTGAGACCTTTTGTTACTGGAAATTTTTAAACAGGATAATTCTACCCTCTGTGCCACGCTCCCCAAATCCACAAAGAGATAAGGTATAGGATTATGTTAAATCTTTGAGAAATCATTTCCAATAGCTGTCAAAGTTGCTCTTGTAACTCTGGCAAGTCAGATCAAACAAGGCATACTGCCGTGGGCTCAGGGCTGCCCACATAGCAGAAAGCCTTAGGCTGAAAGTGGCCAGAGTGACTAAGCCCTGTCTCTGTAACTGTGCAAACACACCGCATGGCAGTGAAACCCCAGAAAAATAAACAGGAGTAAGATACACATCTTTCCCAAGTATTGGTTTTTTGAAAAGAGAGCCCAGGAATTTCCTTCTGCTGGTCTCGAGGAGGGTTTGTTACGTCGGTAAATTGTGGAGTAATGCTTTTATTCTGGAAAATATTTGCTTGTCTTCTGCAAACACCTCCAACATTTGATTATCTGCATGTCTGAGGTCCATGTGGAGAAAATCCTATACAAGGACTTCAGTCTGAAGAAGAGAGAAACAAAGCTCTGGGTATCCAGTGCATGTCCCTGGTGGATCATGTAGGAAGAGAGAAAGGCAGTTTTCGGGGTGTAGGTCACCCTCCATACCCCATCCTTTCTGCATCTTGCCCAAAAGCTTTGCCTGGTGCGGGCAGGCAGTGTCAAGGAGCAGCACGAAGAGGGGCAAAGCAAGGGACAAGCTTCCACAGCGCTGTCTCTGCTGCAATGCTCACACCCCTGTGAAAATGGTACAAACACACATGATTAGTTGCGAGTGAATCAGGCACAAAGTACCTGTGCAGTAAGTGTTTCTTATCTTGCTGCAGTATAAGGAAAAAGGGACTCTGTGTTTTACCTCTGCCCTTGTGACACCAGCAGCTTGGAGGAGGAAGAGCTGTGCTCTGCCTCCACCCAGGAGGCTCTTTAGGTAGGTAGGGTGGGTGGCACTGGCTTTGCTCCCTGAGGGCTGGTGAGAAGCCCTCCTGCAGGAGGAATGGCTTGGCTGCGGTTTTTTTTTTTCTCCTCCTGGGAGAAATTCTCGGAGACCATCCCAACAGGCTTTTCTGTTCACTGAGTCTGATTTGGGAGCTTTATGCCAGTGATGTTGGCATGAAGGTTTGATAACCCAAATACTGCAACACAGCTAGGCATAAATATCACCCAAGGTGATGTTTCATTTACAATTAAACTATTTCTTTGAAGTAAATGGTTACCAAGTCATATAAACAATGTCACAGGGAGGAGACCAGAGCTGAGGTGCCCTGGCTGTTGAAAATTCCAGGCACTAGGACTGTTGTGGAGGAGCAGATCAATATGTTTCTGGAAATGAAAATATCTTTGTCAGGCTGCTGGAGGCTGGCCATATGAGGCACAAAGCATTTGAGGAGAGCGCTCAGCACTTCCCTCTGCTTTCAGTAAGTGTGCAGGGCATTTGGCCCAGACCGGGACCCACCAGGCATAGGGTGGTGGTTCTGGCATGCTCCACTGGCCTCTTTTTTCCCCATCGTGTTACAAAACACACAGTGGAGGCTTTTCTAAAACCAATGACAGTGAGTGGAGGCAAAAGAGAACCAGCATGAATGATTTCAGCTTATGTCTGAAAGAGTAAAATAAGCAAGACCAGAATTACAGTTTCTCTGTGGCACAAGGGGCATCAACTGTAGGTCTTCTCTATTAACACTCTACACCACAGGCCAAAATTCATCCACACCAGCTTCAGGCACCTAATCAAGATGTCTAAGCTGAGATCACCATCATGCTGTGCTCCATTGACCCTCAGCTCCCTGATGCATCTCTACCAGCCCTGCCAGAAGGCAACACAGCCAAGCTGAGGGCTGGAAAAGCCTGCCTCACACCCTGACTGTAGGAGGGGACCACAACAAGCCCATCCTAACCGAGGGAAATTGGATGAATCTGGGCAATGTTGGTCCCTGCAGCTGATGGAGGCCTTGGGTAGCAGAAGGTGCAGGGAGGGCAACTGAGCCTGCAGAGAGCCCAGCAGGACTCCAGGTTCAATGGCTGCTCTGAGATGGGTCCTCCAACAGGCATGTCACACTGTCAGAGGCCTGGCCTTGGAAAGAAGAACAGTACGGGCAGATTTTGTGTGTATCCATGTTTTGCCCTGGCCTGTAAATGTGATGACCTTCCTTTTACAGTCCTGGGGACTGACAAAACTTAGCAAAGTTTTGCTCTTCTGCAGCAGAAAAGCCACTGAGACCCCGCAGCCAAGCCCAGAGGGTGGTCTATTGGCATTACTCACTCCAGCACAGTTTTGGCATAATGAAAGAGACGAACAAGCACAGGAGTATTTATGGTGACACAAGGATGTCACTGATACTGTTCCTCTCTGACCTTTCCCCAGTATCATTCTGAAGCTGTTTAAACTCCTAGTCAAGTTGTATCTTTTTCTGTTTACAAAAGGATTATATAAGAAAAACATCAGGGTGACTCAGAGTGGAAGCTTTAGAAAGACTGAAAAGTGAGCTAAAAAATTCACATCTATATTTCTGTCATCTTTCCCGGGCCATTCAATAGTTACCAGAAGACAGATGGGTAGCCAAGTGCCTGATGCAAAGTTGACAATGGCCCAAGATGCTCTTTGTTTGGCCAGTAGAGACCAGTGGAGTCAAGGACGAGAACAGGACAGGCCTGGAGCTTGCTGGGGCTGGTTTGAAGCAAGCAGGACTTGTTCTGTCCTATCCTATCCAGGTCTCGACAGGTGTCAGCATGACTTGCTCTGTCTCGTCCAGCTTGGTTTTCAGAGTACTGAGCATCTGTGTTCCTGTAGTTGCCCTGGTCCTTGGTGTTTCCTTGTTGCATGGTGTTTCCTTGCATGGTGTTTCATTGCTTGGAGATGTTTCATAGCGTTTCATTGTTGAGAGAAATTTCATGGTGTTTCTTCAGTGGGAGATGCTGCATGGTGTTTTGTTGTTGCCTCCCCAGGCAGATGTGCTGGAATGTGGGATAACATGAGCTGCTGGCCTTCGTCCGCCGTGGGACAGACTGTCAATGCTCACTGCCCTGAATTCTTCCAGATGCTGACTGGGAAAAAAGGTAGCACTAAAAATATGCTTTTCTTGCCCAGGTGGTTTTTATTGCTAATTTTATTTTTAAATGTGTTATTTACAAAGATGCCACTGTCAGATGTGAGCCTGAAGTGAAATTGTGTCCCCGCTTCTTTTGAAGACCTATGGTCACTTAGCAGCTCCATTTCCATCACTAAGCTAAACGTGGGAAAGCCTGGAATTAAAGTAGCAAGATGTTTTAAATGTTTATTTTTCTTAGCCAGGTGGAAAAAATGCAGGAAGTAAATGCTATCCTGAA
>NW_009648925.1:1653758-1673751 GCF_000708025.1 Charadrius vociferus | reverse complement strand
CTCCACTCAGGCTCTTTGTTCATGTACTTCTGTCCATCTTTCCCCTTCTAATAACTCTTAGAGCCAGCGGCTGATCTCAGCTGAGCCTGATGGGGACAAAACTTCACACAGTGTTATGTTCATACAAGTTTTGGCAAAACAGCCACCCAGGAAGGGAGAAAAGATCCCTTTTTTTGCCTCCATCAAGAGGAAATCTGCACTGGGCGTTCATCCCTTGGCTGTGACAAGCTCCACAAGCATGGCACAAATTCGTGGGAACTCAGGTTCATGGATCACCAAACAACTTATTCAAAAAGAGATGAGCTCAAGCACTGTTTGTTGTCCTTTCTCCGGGATTTGTAAGCTAGAAACGAAGGGAAATTTATTCCCAGTATACTACAGTAATCATAAGCCATTAAGTAGGAATTTCTGCCTGCTTTCTGTTCAGTTCTACTTTTCAACAATGCCCAAGAAATGTGCTTACATTTCTCTTTAGCGAGTTAATGATTCAAATCGGAAGAAGGTTTTGCATTCTTCAGTTATAGGACACGGATTAATGATGTCTAGTACTTACAGAAAAGCAGACAAATTCATTTTATGGAGGGAGGAACGGGAGACAAAGTATTAGATTGTCTAATAAAGATTAGATAAGTCAGAGGAGAAGCACTTAGTGCTCTTTAAATAAAATCAGACATGAGCCATTCGGATTAAAATAAATACCGTGCTATTTTCTGTACGCACAAACAGTAGCTGCCCATTGAATCCTATAATCTGGTTTAAAGACAGAGGATAAACTACACAAAGACACAGATCACTGAAGAAATCATCCATCTGGCACGAGCTCACAAATATTTAGCAGTGATACCAGCCCTTAAATGCATTAAATGAAATCCCTGCTGGTACAGCCACTAGAGGGAACTTCTCCCTGCCTCTGGCCTTCGTACCAGGGAGGAAAACAGGAATTTGTACATCCAAAGGTCATAGTTACATCTCAAATGTGCATTGCATTATCTTTAAGATAGTCTAACAGCTTTAAAGTTTAGTTGCCCTGCTTATCGAGAAGCTGGGAGCTGAACCACTTCTGATAAGCAAAAATCAGAATGACATTGTTCAAAACAGAAATCCAAGACATGGACCATTGGCATTTGCATCTTATTTCGGTCTCTGCATCTGGTATTTTGGGTCAAAGTCAGCAATAGTTTATTCTCATTCTCATAGCCACATTCTTCTCTGATTTTATACTGTGGTTGGCTTGTGACTCATGTATTTAATTACTGCTACAGTCGTTGTCCTGTTCGAAGCAATTTTGCAAAAGAAAAACAAAGATTTGTTTGCTTAAAAAAAAACAAAAAAACCCAGAAGTTTTCTCTCCTCACCACTTACAAAGCAGATGGGCAGCCACAAATGCCAAAGACCCATACATTAAGGGATGCGGACAGCTGTGAGCTCTGACCAAAACCCTGGTCTTGGTGCTGTTGCGCTTTTGCGCTTTGTGCTGACATCTAGACTTGCATTTGCAGCCCAGACTGTCTGGCCCCTTCCCACAAAACAGACCAAAGAAACGAAATACTCTGGAAACAAGTAACATAACTGAAGTTCACATCCAGACCTGTACAATTTGTCTCAGGCAAGAAATGAGGAAAGGCATCACGACTGTGGGGATTCAGAGGCAGAGGAGAAGGCCACATAGGATAACCCCAGTTCCATGGCCATCCCTTTAGCCAATGCTCCCCCTTGCCTAGGCAACTCCAAGACAGCAGCAAACACCAGGCACTGATTGTTAGACAGACTGAAGACCCCAAGCCTGCTCTGAGCAGGGCATGCTGCAGTTTCCCCAGTGTGTGTGTCACCCATAAGCAAGTAGCATTGCTAAAATTGCGCTCACATCCATCAGTATAATATGCCCTCCATAATCTCCTGTGCTTCGCGTATAATGCAGTCACATGCACACACCAACAAAGAACTTCAGCTCTTCTTGTCTGATCTACTTCGACGTCCTCAGGCAAAAACCCGTTACAGGCATGTTTACAACCACAACACTCTGCTCTCAGTACGTGCATCTAAATAATTGAAGCTGAAGTAGAGAATTTGCCACCATCCCACTCCCCTGCTGAGTGCCAAGGCAGGTTGGGGACAACTGTTTGGGAGAGCTGTTTCTCTCCTGTTGTTGCAATGCAGCAGGGTATAGAATACAGGGTATATAAAAAGCAAGCCTGGACCTTCCAAAGATGCTAAGGTGGAACAAGATGTTCATAAAAGTATCAAATAATAGTCTGATACTGACACACCCAGAGCTCTTCCACTTGGAGATCTCAGCATGTTTGCTGTGCCTTGCAGTTTTACAGAGGCGAGTTCAAATCAAGTGCAGACATGCTGTCAGGTCACCAGAATTAGCCCAGAGGTAGCAGGAGCCCCAACTCTGTACTGACAGTCCTAGCAGGGCTCCAAAGAGCATAAACCAGTGCCAAATACTGCTGCATATTCATCTCCCTCTGTTCCCTCAACACTGCGGGGAAGTTTGCAGGGACTGGGTGCCCTAGGGTCCCCATGGCTAAATGTGAGGGCAAAAATAGACTTTGATGGTCCCTTCTGTCAAGGCTTCTACTAAGGAGAGCTGCTTATTTCAGGCCTTCTATAAGTCCTTGCTAGTATTGCCATTACTGCAGCAAAGCCAGGATTTTACTCCATGTTTCTGAAGTGTGGCTCCTACCTGACAGATAAATGTGATTAGGACAGCGGGCACTGGTTCTACTTCTTTGTAAAAGTTTGTGTTCTCTTCAGCACATGACCTACATGCCTGCTAGGGTCATTTTCTTCCAGTGAGATTGTAAGGTGTATCGGGCAGGACTTCCCACTTCCACGTTAGTGCCACACATGAATATGGACATGTTCAACCCTGTCCTATTCAACCATGTGCAACTTGCTGGGGATCCATCTCACTCAGCTTTAGGAGTCTAAAAGTCAGACATCCCAGCAGAAGTGGGTCGGACAAACTGCCCTCTGAGGATGTCTGAAAATGAGATGAGTTCTGCAAATGCCTGTTTTTGTCCACTGACTAGAAAGACAGCCACGAGGTACACAATTGGACTCAAGCGTTTAGCTTTCAAAAGTCTAACTTAAGTTAGGGGAATCCCACCCTAGCCTTTAATTTGCAAGTAAGTAAGGAAGTCAACAGTGTAAAATAATGCCCAGACCCGGCTGTGAGGAAAAGCCTTTTAGTTTTCAATTATATCTCAACAAAAATCTGTGACCATCTAAAGTTTTGTGTTCTCTTCAGACCATGACAAACCACAGCAAGGAGGTGGGAGCATTCAGGAAAGTATCAGGTTTGCGTGGAGTATGAATTTGCGATTGAACAAGTCATGTGTTTGCTGATCTTGGAATACTGGCCAAGAAACACCAGATGTACCGAACAGTATTATTTATGTTGCAATTAATAAAAACACATCCATCACAGTCATCCCTGAATTGGCAAACAATATTATGACCCACACAAGTACACTGGGGCAAGTATCAACATAATTAGCTCAGCTGCATTTCACCTCCAGCTATGCAGAGTGCACTGCCTGGGGGAAAATATTCTCTTTGCTCTTGGAGCCACTCTACACGTTAGTGACTAATCTCCAAGGAGAACAAACATACAATTGGAAATAATCACACCCGATTGTGGTTTTTTGTTGTTTTTTTTTGTTGTTGTTGTTACCACACAGGTTTTGTCTACCGAAACTGTACGAGTGAGGGTTGGTCAGACCCATATCCAAGACCTGATATCGCTTGTGGCTACAATGTCAATGACACAACAAACGAGGCGAGAGTGAGTCTGAGTGCTGTGACCACAGATCTGCGGCTTTGGGGCCCCGGGGGAGGAACATGTTAAGGACAGACTGAATGATGTTGTGATTTAACTCAGGTGGGGTTATTTTTACAGATGTTCTTCAGCATAAATGCTTCCTCAAAATGATCAGAATGGGTTGCTCAGGGTAAAACTTCAGTAGCTGATTTTACAAGAAAATGTATTTGCTAAATAGAAGGAGACACCTTTCTCTTGGTGTGGGTTGATTACTACCAGACAGTCAAAGATATATATGTGAATATGTTTCCCTGTAGCATTCGTATTTCATGACTCTGAAGACCATGTACACCATTGGATATTGCACCTCCCTCGTGACGCTGACAATTGCATTAGTGGTCCTGGTGTCTTTCAGGTAAGGAGAAGCATCTCTGGTTTCCATTTGGCCAGGACTTCTGGTCATCCCAGCTGACACAGATCCTTCTACTGGCTTTCAGGGCAAGTTAAAAATTGAATTATTTCTAAAAACCTCCACAGAAATCAGTGACAAAAATTATCTCTGAGTCTTGTCTCCTATAAAATGTTAGGGCTGCTCCTCATACTGTGCTCTTCTGTCCTTTCTGAAATGTAGCTGGATGTATTTTGCAGACTGGTGTTTGCACCACCTCCCTGCTGAGGTCTTCCCATGACTTCAGTGTCCCTTCAGCAGAGTGTCTTTCCCCCTGCTGTTCTTTTTCCTACTTAAGACTGTGGCTAAAACTTTGCTCTAAGTGCTGCTCCTCTGACTTCTGGGAAGGTTTCAGGTTTACAGCAGCCATCTGACAGTCGTCTTATCTTCACGCATCCTTATAACCTGGAATTTGTACTTTGCTGCTTATTCAGTGAAATTAATTTCCCTTACAGTGTCAGGGAGGCACCTCCGGGCAGAAGGAAACCCAGCCACTTTGCAAACTTGTCTTCAGGCTGCACAGCCTCCGGATCCAGATTATGTGGAGATTTAATACAGAAAACATTGCAGGCACAAGTGCACTGTGCAGACAAACCAAATAAATCTGCCCAGGTGTGGATAAACACCTTGGGTTCATGTTACTCCATAAAGGAGGGAGGGAGGGAGGCTAGACCAAGCATATTAGCGTGAAATCTCATTCTTCTGGCAACGTTCAGCTTGTTTTCGTACCTGAGTGGAGCAGACGTGACTTCAGCTTTTTAAGGTCTTCTCTAGGATATCCCTCTTGGGAAATGCATTAGTCTTCCTTTCACAGACAGAAAAACAGCCTTCTTAATATGCCAATTTAGCATTAACAAGCTTTACAGCCACAAGCTACCTGCATTGGATAGAAATGTAACTTCACAGGATCTCTCTCTTTTTGTAACAGAAGACTTCGCTGTACAAGGAACTACATCCACATGCATCTCTTCACATCGTTCATTTTGCGAGCCTTGTCCAACTTCATCAAGGATGCTGTTTTGTTTTCCTCTGAAGACACAAATTACTGCGGGTCATACACGGTAACCCTCTGCCTTCCAGCTTGCTCCCTGCCTCAGTTTCTCAGCAGGATCCTAGCAGTAGTTAGTGTGCAGGGGAGGAAATCTCTGTCCCAGCTTTCTTTTCAGTGTGTGGGATTACAGGACAAGAGAGGTATGCCCTGTCCCTTCTCTGTCACTCGATCTTGCGTGTTGGTTGTTCCTGGATGAGATATCCCTGTTTGGGAGTATTCTTCATGAGTGATGGAGGTGTGAGGATGCAAAAGCAGCCCAGGCTGGAGCATGCACACAGAAACCCAGGTGCCATTCCTCCTGGTTATAGATGCCCTTACAAGTACTGGAGCAGAGAGCATCCAGGTTAGTCTGACGTAGGTACCTGCATTCATCATCTTGATTGCATTGACTAGATGGCCACAGAAGACACCAGGAGTTCAGCACATTGATCCAGAAATGCCTAAACCTGGGTGTCTCAGGCTGTGAACACGGGATACACCACCAGGGTGGAGATTCTTACATGGATTTTAGATCCTGGTGGATGGGGATGGCAGGAAAAGTACAAGAATACATTAAATATTGCTGAATTGTATTGCAGTGTGAGACCTGATAGTAAGATATGGGTTTGCACCCAGAGAGCCTGGAAAAGGAACCTCACAAATTTTGAATTGTTTTTTCCTTTTTATTGGCAGCACACTATCTTGAAAATGGGGGGTGGGTGAGCACTGCAGACAATGTTCAATGCTTTAAACCAAAAGATAAGAATTAAGGAGAGAAACAAAAAAAGGTGATTTTTTTGTTTTGTTTTGTCCTCCCGGTTTTGCTGGATTTTTGTTGCTGAAGAAGAACATTTTGAGCAAATTTTAACTTGTCTTTATCAACCCTTTTTCTTAGGAAAAAAAGACTGACAAACACATCCACATGCTTCTCTAAGGTGATATTAGTGCTACTGATACTAACAAGGTAGTAATGAGGAAACTGCTCTAAGTGAGAAAGTAACCCAAACCCATGTGTCCATGACATTCAGTTCTTGCTAGTGAGGCAGTTGATTAATGCATTTATGAGTGCCAGCCGTGCTTTCTTGTCATGTGAACGCCTGTCTCAAGGCCACTTGTTTAGTCCCCTAATTGCTATAAGATCTCTGTTTGCCAAGATTTACTTACATCTCTCCCTCTGTTAGAAGGTAGATACAAACCCAGGCAGAAGCTAATTATTCTCTCTTTCCTCAGGCTGGGTGTAAGCTCACCATGGTCTTCTTTCAGTATTGCATCATGTCTAACTACAGCTGGCTCCTCGTGGAGGGACTGTACCTCCACACTCTCCTGGTTATTTCTTTCTTCTCGGAAAGGAAGTTCCTCTGGAGGTTCATTGCCCTCGGATGGGGTACTGGTTCTCCTTTCAGTAAGAATAACTGTGGGTTTGGTTTGCCTTTGGGGTGGACTTGTGGAGCAGTAACTAGCTTTTCTAACCACAGGTGCACCAACTGTGTTTGTGGCTGCATGGGCGACTGCTAGGCAACTCCATGAAAATATCGGGTAAGTTGTGGGGAGGGGGGGAAGGCGACACGCTGGGGGAAGCATGCAGCTCCCACGCAGGCTGCTCCACGGGGTCCTGCTTGCAGCCAAGCAAACCAACCACCACCCTGCTGTGGTGCAAGCCTGGATCATAGCGTGGGCAGGAGTAGAGGTCCAGATGAGCAACCTGAGAAAGAGCCTCAAATTTCATTGGAGCATTTTCAAGGCTAGGACGTAGTCTTCAAGTATGAATTCAGCCCGTGATTTTTTCAGCATCTTTATTTGACTTTCTGATCAGCGAAACTTTGTTCCTTTCTCTTTTCCAAAATTTTGAACGGTGGCTCTACTGTAAGGGCTACTACATTTGTCCTGTGCAGGTGGACAGTTTTTTGTCAGAAATGTTGTATAGCTAAGTGAGAACAGGAAATTAATTTCACAGAAGAAGGGAATAGGGGCCTATCTGAAGGGCAAAACAGACTAAATCTCTTTGAAAAGGCACCAGTGTTTTCATAACTGACTGCACCTTCTCGTCTATTTTTACAGGTGTTGGGACATTAACACTGATGCCAATACCTGGTGGATCATTAGAGGCCCTGTGGTTTTGTCTATTTTTGTAAGTCTTTTCTGGGACAAGCAGATTCAAACTGTATTTTCAAATACTGTGAAGTCAGAGATCATCTACTCAATATGCTTTAGAAGTGTGTTAATGAACTGATCTTAGACATGTGCCTGAACTGGTGTGACACATGAATTACTGCTTAAGCAACTTCTGCTCAGCAGGATTTAGTCAGTAACTAATGCCCCAAAGCTAAGTTCACAAGGAAAGCCAGAGTGTCTTCCCAAGAAGCAAGAGCCTGAAGATCAGGTTTCCACATCCTGTTGATTTCATATGAACTTGGCTGGCTTGTGGAAGCTTGTTTTGGACTGTTTCAAGTAAGGCTCTGGAGGAGAAACGAAGTGGCTGTACATTTCAGTACAATCGCCTTTGTGTCTCCCGGTCAATGCCCCTCTCAGCAAAGCCAAAACCAACTTGCCTTACATGACCATTAGCTTTTGTTTTCAGCAATGAAAGCAGCTCACAGGCTGCATGCATCAGGACTGCAATTATACTATTATGGAATTACTCACTGAAACAAGGCACAGGCATTGAAACTCAGCGTGAACCTGCCCAGTACAAGGCAGTAGCGATCTCAAGAACAATTTGGTACATGTAATACTCAGCACCTATGGTTTGAGCATTTGCTGGTGCTCACCCTCAGAGCCTTAGGTACCAAGGGGCTGGAGCTCCTTCTTGGAGATAGTCATTCTGCCCAACGGAGATGCTCTGGGGCAGATCACTCTGCAACGATCTATCTGAAGCCCTAGTACAGAAACAGAACTGCTAATTACTCTCAAGTAACCCGCTGACACTCCAAGTGAGAACCCAAGAGTTGGTTGAGGTTTTCATGTTGCCAATAGGAGCCATTATGTTTGCAAAAGACAAACTGCAACACTTGCGTGCTCTCTTGGAAACCCAAGCAGCAGAGATGGTGGGTTAAAGTTCTGCTCCTATTTACCACTGAGCAATCCTTCACCGCCACAAGACAACCGGAAGACCACACAAGTGATCCAGGATCAATTTAACGAGGCCACAGCACGTATTTTTCTCAATGAACCTTTACGCTCCAGGAGCCACTCTGCAATATTTAAGTGCCAGCAAGGCCCAAGCATTCTGCAAGGCAGAAAGCACAATCTGAATTTCTCTTTTGACGGCCACCACCCACTACCCCCTTCCAAGTTTCCTCAAAAATCCTGATCACATCTACCTTAGCCACTTAAGGCGGGAGCCGCCTACATGACTCTGCCTCTTTACCTGAAAGAGGCTTTTCTCAAACCCATAGCCACAGACAAACAAACAGCCAGTCCTTCAGAATTCAGATCTAATCTCTTTATTCCTCACAGCCCACAGTCCTTAGCAGTTCAAAGGGCAGAAAATCAACACCGATAAACTCCTTTGTGCTCCGAGGCTAACACTTGCTGAGGTGCTGCCCGCGGGCAATCCCTCCCAGCAGCAATCTCCCCGTCCCTCCTGCTCCCCACAGTTTTCATTAGCAAGAACTCCTGCTCAGACTACACTAATTAAGCCTGACCCAGTGGGTTAAAAATCCCTGCATCCCCAGCTTGAGCCTCCTTTCCCCCCCCAACACCCTCAACATACTTGTCTTTCCTTCATGTCCCCCACCCCGAGCTCCTCACAGCTCTGCTCCTTTCCTGACTCCCCAAACTTCGAGACACCCTCAGCAGCCCAGACCACGCAGCCACAGTTACTCCCTCTTCATCCAATAATTTACGGAACCCGGGGACATCCTGGGTCTGTCCCACCTACAGTAGACGCGTTTCTCTGAGGGAAACACACCGCCTCAGAGTCCAGCTCCAGCACCCACAAGCCACCATGAAGAGGATGCAGGGCTGCGATGATGTTTTGAGGCGTGGGGGAGGGTTGAGGGCCTGCCATGGCGCAGGGTGTTGTGAAAGGGCTGTGGGGTTGCAGGAGGAGAGCAGGGCCATATTGGAAACCCTGATGCGAAGGGCAGTTACAATCCAAGGTGGCTACACTCTGGCCGTGGGAGAGAGCCACGCTCAGGCTCTGCCTCCCCTGCGCCTCCTGCTCTTTGCCTGAGGGTCAAACGAGCAGAAACAGCTATTGCTTCACCTTCGCCCAAACTGAGCAGCAGATCAGCATTTTATCTGATATCCACCCTTGGAGAGGGGGAAAACCCAAAGGAAGAACTTCAGTGTTGACTCTCTCCTATCCCCACTTTTAACTACTTTGCTTCCATCGTCCCAACCCACGCTGTGTCTTTTGGCAGGGAACAAATGGCATTTGCAGTCCCAGTTAGCAAGTGGTAGCGCCAGCACTGCCCGTTTGCTGGCATCCAAAGCAGGGCCAGACTGGGCAGAGGCTGTCTGAACCCCACAGCCAGAAGGGATCCTACGGATGTGCCTGGTCTTCCAGCCCTTCTGGTGATTTGCCCGGATAATAAGCCTTCATCGTCCCCATACCTAAAGCTGCAGCAAACCGGTGGGGAAAGCAGCCAGCACCCAAGCCCAGGGTGCTGCCAGGGCCCTGCCAGGGCCAGGCAGGCCCAAGAGGCAGGGACAGGGACTGGGATGGGGACAGGGATACGGGCAGGCCAGCCCCAGCCCCTCTATGCTGCCTGCTCAGCCAAAACACCCCAAATTGGCTCTGCTGATACCTGGCAGTTACATAAGTGGTGACAGGGAATTTGGTTTTGTTGCCTTTTTTTTTTTTTTTCATGTCCTTACTTCTCTTTTTTGCAGGTTAATTTCATTCTTTTTGTCAACATTTTAAGAATCTTGATGAAGAAGCTCAGCTCGCCTGAAGGACGGAGCAGTGATTTCAACCAATACAAGTATGTCCCTTACATTGCGACTTTATGCCATGTGACCCCACCTGAGCCCCTCTTTCTCCTTCTGCACTGGCATTCCCCTGTTTTCATTCTCAGGAGACTTGCAAAGTCAACGCTCCTCCTCATCCCCCTCTTTGGGGTCCACTACATTATCTTTGCTTTTTTCCCCGAAGACGCAAGCAGCGTAACAATGGAAATTCAGCTGTTTTTCGAATTGGCTCTTGGATCATTCCAGGTAATACCTGATAAGCTATTATTTCTTTAAAATAAAAACAAATAGGCATAAAACACGACTCTGCAACAGAGCAGAGTCCCAATGGGAAAACCAAGCTGCCTGATTGCCCTTGAGGTGCCTCATCCCCATTCAAAAGCTGAAACTGCAGTTCTAATTCTGTGACCACGGTTCTTTTATCTTTTAGGGCTTTGTCGTGGCTGTACTTTATTGTTTTCTTAATGGTGAGGTGAGTTTTGGGTATATAACATTTTTTTTATTGCTCAAGCATGCCTCATTAATCAGTAGGAGACATTCTCCAATGAATTACACGTTTTATCTAAGGGTTTTCTTCCCAGCTACCTAACGTCACTCATGAAATACCTGCTAGACCTGGCAAGCTTAAGTAATTGTATGCCAGATGCAAACTTCACCTCTCAACTATTGCAGCCCTTTCGTAAATCAGATAGAATTATTACTGTCTGGGAACAGAGGGTGGGAGTACGGTCACACTGACAATCAACTGGTTCTGACGTATGGTGGTGTTATCTGTCACCCCATGGCTGTTTTCTTTGCTTGATCCTTGGGAGGGAATTTATCAAAAGCTGTATCCAGTCCAAGTTTATTAGGACTCTCATAAGGTAAAGCTTTTGGAAGAGGGACCATTTCCTTTGTAGTCGTATCGTAACTCCCAGGGTCCTGGGCTAGAACTTGCTCTCTGAAATGCTGCTGCTGGTAGAGGTGGGGGGAAACATTATCCATACCTGGGAGATCCTGAAGTTATTGGAAGGAAAAAAAACACCCCACCATTAGTGCCTAAGGCTGGAAGAAAAAGTCACTTTGAAATGGAGGAGGGGTTTGAAATACTTCGACTGATCCTTTAACAGGGTTCAGAAAAAGTTGTTTTGAAAGAAAATCTGCATTTTTTTACCCTAGAGTGCCAAAATGTCACGATTTTATAACTAAAATAAAAATCTTGGGAAAACATAGACCAAACACTTAGTAAGGCCAGTTAGGCCCTGTGAACAGCTTCACCTGCAGTTAAACACAAAAACATGTTAACAGAAAATTGTGCGGCTGCAGCAACAGTATCACTAGCAGTGACAAGAAGCAGCCCCTACCCTAACCCCTTAAACTGGGGGTTAAATAAATAAATCCAAACCTTGGCAAAAGTAACCCACTCTCCTTTTCCTGTTATACTGCGCTCCGCAATGCAGGGCTCCAAGATAAACTAGCTGAACTAAGTATTTTGTGACCTTTCTACCTAGGTTCAGCTGGAAGTTCAGAGAAAATGGAGGCAGTGGCATTTAAGCAAACACTTGCGTCAGCATCTCAGCACCTCAGCGAGTAATGGAGGAAGTGGCTTAACTCAAGAGATGCAGATGGTGAGGTCGAGCCCACCAGAGCACAGGAGAGCAACCCTCCAAAGATCAAGCGTGCTTTAACGCTGTATGCCAGGAGGATGCCTCCATGCTCAGATACACACGGTTAAGTTCCATGGACCATGCTGGGAGTCTTGTGTATGTATCCGAAAGTGGGACTTGGCTGTAGATCAACGGTTCTTAAAGCACATCTGTTCATTTATATCCTGTGTAGCACCGGAGTTATTTTGCAAGGCAAAATGGGCCACGACATTATGCTTTTCTTTGGGTTTCTGGCCACAGTCGTTTGTGTTTCTTTCCACACCAATATTTTTCAGCTATTTCCACCTTAAATAAGACCCTTCATTTTCTGTGTGGCTCTCCAACATGTTCCAGACTAAGCCAGGCTGGTGAGTTTTAGATGTTTTCTATTTCTCCTATTGTTGAAGCTGGGAGGACATTCAATTTTGTATGATGAAGGTGACATGCCATCCTTTAACACAGTCCATGGATTTGAAATGCATAATTAGTTCATCCCTAAAATTTACCAAGATTCAAAGTCTTTCTGTTGTGGTAATGGACAATGGACACTGAGAACATAAAGCACAGCTGAGCTTCTGTTTCCTCTCTGACTGCATATCCGTTGCTCAGGTATGCTCCAGTGACTGTTTCAGACAGTTTTCTTCCTTTGCCTCTTCTAACAGTGGAGACCTTGGAAATAACAGTGGTCCAATTTGGATCTTCATATCTTTTTGAAATAGTAAAAAAGCTATTATAGCATATTCCAAGAGTGGCCAAGAAATCTTTAGTAAGATGGCTCTTTCCTATTGTGTCTGTACGTCTGAGGCTCATCCCCCTAGTCTTTGAAGGGAAGCAATGAAAGCCCTTGAGACATTTAAAACTCAATTGAACTGGTCAGTACAAAGTATGTTGTGAAAAAACAACACCAAAGTGGCTGGCAAAAATCTCCTTAGAGTCTACGATCGCTCAGCATGCTGAAATCTGCAAGGCTGTACACTGTAATACGCTGTCACAAGGTATCTGAGCTTCTATTACAGCTTTATGTTCTTAAGGATAAAATTGTTAAGCAAGTTTCCCTGGTTTGAGTGGGAAAGGAATGAAACAATTCATCCAACAAATGCAATCAAGCTTCCTACTTGAGTTTGTATCTGTGTTTCCCCAGTGGGGGCAATTCTTGCCTGGTTTTCTTCAAGGGCAAAGATGACTGAGCAGAGAGCAAGTGGAGTTTATCACACTTCTCCCTCCTCCTCACCTACAAGACATTGGCAAAACATGCATGGTATGTCAAATGCTGACCAAGCGTCATTCCCCAACCGCTCTGCCAAAACTGCTCCAAGGACACCAAACCATCACTGTAAACTTCTGCCATTTTACCAGAAGGCAAACATGCAATGAAATTCAAAGGATGCTTTCAAAACTAAATTACCTGGGCAGAAGCAGATTTTTGAGTGCTATTAGCACTGTTTCAGACCCTGAGATTCAGGAAAAAATGTCTGTTTTTTCTCTGTCAGTGCTGACAGCTAGACCACAGAGCCTGGATCCTCCCTGGTGAAGCAGGCATCGCTGGCAGCAGCACCACTGATGGCAGCCAGGCCAGGAGGGAGGCTATCACGTTCGCTCCAGCCTCCCCTGCCCAGTTGGCTTTGCCTGCTGATGCAGGTCACCCAGCAGCGGGAGAGTTGAACCTCTTTAAAACCAGGGAGGGAAAAAAAAAAAAATAAATCAAATATAAAGCAGTCAACTGGCAAGCGTTTCCAGGAATTAATTTTAAACTTACGTTTTTGGAAATGGCAAGGTTTTGAGTCGACTTTGTCCTTTAAAACTCAGCCAAAGCAAGTGGAAGGAAGAGCAGAAGCAGGATCAGTCCCGTGACTGAGGGAGAAGTGAAAGCCCCTCCTTGCACGTTTGGGTGAAAGATCTCCCTCCTCGCTGACTTACCCAAGCCCAGCAGAGCCTCCAGACTTCTCAGGGGTTCATTCTGTCCCAGCGCATTTAGCAAGTCAGATACTTCCAAAAAGATACAACCATTACCCTAATTTTCTCTCTGGCCTAAAAATAAGACCAAGAGTGAAACAACTTGTATGTTCCCTGTATGAGAATTAAACATTTATCAGTCAAGCCAAAGCAGCTGTTTGTTTTAAATGCAAGTGCCTTCTTCCGGCATAAATGAAGAAATATAGATTCAGAGATATAATAACATGTAATTAATTAGATCTGATGCAATTATTGGCTCTCCCACGAGCCAGTGTAAGAGCTCAGCCCTGCAGTGCGTAGTTAGGACCAGCACTGATGGCACAAGGTCAGGAGAAGCCCAGGCTGAGCATGACACCTCTTTGTACAGGAGTCCTGGTGAAACAGGGGTGAACGATATGCCCTGAAACAAAATGCTGCTGGTTTTTGTATTAAAAAAAAAAAAAAAGTTCTAGCATAAGTTATTGTTTTACCTGGCCATTTTGGTTTTATTTGACTTACCTGGAATAACCAAAAAAAAGGAAGTATTCCCAGATTCTGTATCACATGTTTGCTTCAGGCACTGAGCACTAGCCTGGTTCGTATGAAGAGCTGAGACACCATAAAAACCCTCGGATGTCAGCAGGCCTTCGGAGTCCTTGGCTTTTTGGGAAAAACAAGTCCACTCGGAGGGGTGCCAGAAGCAGATGGCCCCAGGCATTATGATGCTGTGACCTGGATGTAGAAAGCTGCTGCCAAACACCACCGTAGTAGGATGGGTTCTCACCTCACCCATCTTCTGCACAGGTGATGCAAAAGCACCCTTCCCTGCTGGGGGTCTCTCTCGATTAACCGTACTGACAAATACTAAAGAAAAGAGCCACTTAGCTCCGGGAACACTTGACATATTTACAAGCAGATGAAGAGGAACAGGGAAGTAAATCTCAGCGAGCAATGCAAAATGTGGGCAGACCCCAGCGCCAGTGGCCTGAAACTACTAACAGAGGCTGAACACAAACACCACATTCAGCGTTCACCAACTTCCCTTTCTCTATACTTGCTCCTTGGTATTCAATGTAAAGCAGGCGTTTTGCTATCAGTAAATAGGATTTAAGTACCATCTTTCAGACAAGTAGTTATCAATGTTCAGGGACACTGGTGACAGCCTCTGGCTCTTCAGGCCAGGTCCCCTGAGACACCAGTTGCAGCTCTTACAGCCAGCAGCGCAGGCAGCCGCTCCAGCAGCCTGAACATCAGCAGTCTACGACCTAAGGCTGAATTTAAGAGGAAGTGATTAATGGATTTTTCTCTCCCAACACAGCAACAAGGAAGTTCCCAGCAAAACGTCAGAAGCAAAAAGCAGTATTGTTGTGCAGTGAATAATTACCTTGTGCAACACCTCACTGGGCATCGGGGGAGCTGAACTGAACTGTTTGAGAAGGGGGTGGTGTCAATTCAGAGGGGTTGAAGCCATGCGAAGGTGAGAGGCCCCAGGAATCCAGCCAACACCCCTTCCAGGACACCCCCCCGGGCAGACCTTTCTTTTTCCCAGAAACGAGGCCCTTCTTGATGGAAGGTTTAGAAGAAGGGGCATTACCTGCTTACCATAGGCCCCAGCAGAGGGAAAGAGAAGGCAGGTGAGGGCAGTCATTGTCCTGTAACCACCTTTACCTGGCTCACAAAAACAAGCAATGCTGAACACCCAAACCAGCCGTCCCTCCAAGCACAGCTGATGAAGGTACTGCAGACTTAAAATACCATTAACAGTCCAGGATATCTCCCTCGTTAGCATGCCCTGTACCATTATTTCCATGTTCTTATCCACAAGCAATGGTTTTGTGCACAACCTTCCAATTAAAGTTAGTAACTGAGCAAGTCTAAACAGCTCATTAATAAGAGGTGATGTTCATTACCC
Source organism: Charadrius vociferus (assembly GCF_000708025.1). Classification (NCBI taxonomy): domain Eukaryota; kingdom Metazoa; phylum Chordata; class Aves; order Charadriiformes; family Charadriidae; genus Charadrius; species Charadrius vociferus. The sequence goes on along the minus strand of NW_009648925.1, from coordinate 1,658,121 downwards.
AGCTTTTAAGAGATATTAAGCCATCTGAGACAGGCCAATGACCTCTCCCATCAGAAAGAACACCAGGTGCTAATTAACTTACTTGAGATTACATAAACTAATTCAGTGGTGAAGCTGTTTTCCTGACATTTAACTAAACCTTTTAGTACTGTCAGCGGAGGGGAAAAAAACGTTTAAATACATTTGTACTCAGATACCACTTCTGCGGGCCAAATAAGCAAAGCTGGGGAAAAGAGCAAGGATGCTTCAGACACGGGGTGCGGTGTGGGAAAAGGGAGGTGAAGGACACGGGAAAGGGCTCTTTAGCTGGTAAACAGAGCACATGCAGCAGCAGGAAATCATTAAGAGCCGACAAGGTTATCTCTAATTCTCACAAAGCAGCACAGCTGACTGCCCCTCTTGTTTTGCAAGACGAGAAAGCGGTGCTGGCTGCTGCTTGGGTTGGTGTGGACACAGAAAGGAAAGGGGAGGGGAGTGTGCGGCAGCCTCGGCTCCCTTGGTCCGGAGCTCGGCAAAGCGCCAAGCAGTCATTTCTTCATCGGTCTAGCTGGGTAAACACACAGAATTGGCGCCTGGGAGATTACATAAACCCCGCTCGTCCCCTTAAATCTGCACCCCAATATCTAAATATAAAAAAAGAGAATTACAGTTATCTTATTTCAAAGAAATTTATTTAACAAACTTCAGGAATATTGCTTGACACTTCCACAGGCTTCAGAAAATGAACAGTTGCCCACTGCTGCACAGGTTGCTGTAGATAAGGATGTCTCCAAGACAATCAACACTGTTTTGTAGTATTTAGCCATCAAAACGCATCTTCTCCCAGAGTTTCTAAGTCTAACAGTACTATACAAGGCCAGCTGGAAAAAAAAGTTACTGTATTTTCCCTAGAGGATTCCCTACCCCCAACAAAAGGCCTCTTCTTCAGCTAGCAGAGGGCATCCTAAAATCATTCACAATTGCACCAAGTCTTGGGTGAACTCAATGGCCAATTGTCCACTGCCTCCCTCTAACCCAAGCGGGAGGCACCAGCCTGGGACTCAGTCTGGCTACGGCTGCCTGCCCCCAGGGAAGGGGCTGGGGACACAGCCTCCCACTAGCACGAAGGGGAGTACACACGGAATTGATTTCCAGTTTTGGATGTCACCAAGAAGGCACTCTGAAGTCACATCCATGTTTCTAGACAAGCCATGGACACACTTGACCTCATGTAGGGGAACTGTCCTGTCCAGCACAGGCACCCATAGGCACCACAACTGACTTACCGGTTAGTTAAGGCACTCTACTACCTGGTGACACCAAAGTGCAACAGTTTGGGACCAGGCCTTGCAGACTCTCTCTGGCCTAAGTGGCTCTGCTAAAGCCAACAGCACTGTTCACAGGAGAATCTGCAAGTTCAGCCCACAAGCATGTCTTTAACAGTGCAATTCAGCAAATCAAAAGCACCTTCACAGAGACACACAATCACAGTGCAGTTTTCCAGAGGCAGGTTAAGGGCACAAGTCCTTGTCCTTGAGAGAGGATCGAGACAGAACCCCGAACATTGCAAGAGCTTCAGGAATTGGCTGGATAGCACAGCTCTGCGCATTATCTCACCAGAAATCGGGCACACTCACGTGCAAAAGCACAACCGGCACTTTCCAGAGCAAGCCTGGTCTGAAACTGCATCACAAAACAGGCTTAGTAGTGTTATCTTAAAAAGTTATGGAAATCTGAGAAGGAATGGAGACTGTCCTCATGAAGGTGAGTCCACAGGAGCACATTCAGCAAGTGTGGATGTATGCTCAGGCAGGACTTGTGACTCGTGGCTTTCAAACACAGTGCTGTTTACTCGTGGCTCGCCTACACAGCCTTCTTGACCTTCGCGCTGTGATGCTGTTGTTTCAGGTGAAAAATTGTGTCAAACTTGCTGCACAGGAAATGAAAGCCTTGCTCAACAGCTATCAGACAAGCTACAGAGATGAAATGTAGAAACATTTGTTCTAAAACAAAAATACAAGCATTTTTACGAGCTGATACAAAACAAACATTAAAACAGAGACCCTGAAACACTCTTAAGATATTTTTATCTGTGGCCAATGGAGTGCTGGATGTTGGACAGGGAGGACACGAGGGGCAACCCAACCTCTGAGGTCTCTTGCTGAGGTCTTCTCTCCTTTTACAGACAGCATTGAGAACTTCAAAGCTGCAGCAATTGCAGAGGTCTTGACTCAAGCATTTGCAGGAGGAAGACCAGCCTTAATACAATTTGGCCAAGTCTCTTTGGATTTCCATCACCTGTGACAGATTAGAGCTGTTGCCATGAGCCCCTTCTTCGGCAATCTTGGGCTTCTCCTCCCAGGCCCACTGTTAATCAGGGGGTGAAAAGGACTTGGTCTGCTCAGGAGGATCTAGAACTTTCTTCTCCCAGAAGAAATGCTGCAGGAGACACTCAGCTACAGGATGAGATTTCCCATTGCCTCAGCAGGACATCCTGACAACCAAAACACACCCTGGAAGGTGCAGTGGTCTCAGCATGGTCTACCCAGCCACAATGCCCCTTCAGAGGTTGTCTCTCTTGCCCCAAAGGGACAAAAAAGAAACCTGGAAGAGCAATGCCCCATTACAGAGAACTTTGCAAGGACTGTGAAGGAGCCAGTTTGGGTGACTGATTGGCATGTGTCCTACAGGGGCAGCAGAGGAGTGGTGACAACAGGGAGAGGCCATGAGCACAGGAAATGTGCTCTGCTGCCCAAGGAAGGCATCACAACCCTTCCCCGTACACCTGCGTCACCCAACAGCAGTCCTTGGCCCCAAGACAGCTACATCTCCCTGCGCCTCTGTCAGAGTTGTCCCAGAAAAACTCACAGAGGGAAGGACAGATACAGGGAACATGCCAGCAGGAAACAAAACGGGTGACTAGATTAAGATCTGTGTGCCTTCTCTTTTGAAAGAGAAATGGAGGAGTGAGATCCAGTGAAGACTTTCAATACTCCAAGCCAGTGAGCATGGCCAGGCCCAAATCATCTGTCCCTGAGACAGAGCAAAGCCATGAGACACACTGAAGATGCGTCACTCTTCACAGGCTCTAGAATACGGGGGGAAAGCACAGCAACACCAAACCCATAGCAGTCCAGGCTCTGTGTAAGCCTCAAAACTGAGCCCCCATGTGTAGATCGCAGTCTGCCACCCCTCTGCATGTTTAACGGGATGTCCTCTTCTTTAATCCACTCCTCCAGAAAACCGCATTTCAGCGGCAACCAGTCTCAGTCTCTGCTTTGCTCGTGTTGTGCGGCCCTCCACACTGACCAGCGGGTGGATATGTCTTCTACAGGCATCGACTGACTCACGCTTCCCCTCCTTGCACACAGTTTAAGACACGGTGTCCTTTTCAAACTTCATTAGACTCCCTTTTTTCCAGTCTAATTGGCAAAGCTGATTACACAAAGGTGGAGGTACACCCTTTGCGCCTAGATTTTGCCTACCCCGTTCCTAGGGTGCGTGAGGCTGTTGATGTGAAGTCCGCTGATCCCATTAAGGAAGAAGAGAAAGGCAGCAATGAACTCGCACCAGTACGTCAGTGTGAAGCCCGTGAAGGTGAGGTGATCCTTCACGAGAATGGAAAAGCTCAGAACTCCAGTAGCCGACAGCAAAAAAGAGCCCAGGATGAGAACTGAGCCCATCGACCACTTTCGCCTCGCATTGGCGTCCTCGCAGACTTGGGACACCATTAAGAGCTCCAGGCCAAATATGGCAACCACAACGGCAAAAGACACCATGCTTCTTATGGGAATCACCCCCACGCTCAGCCCTTCCACCTTGGCCAGGCTGAGGTCAGTGACACACTTCAGGACGCTGCCGTTGCTAACGGTGCAGAAGTGCCACAGTCCGAAGAGCTGCCCCCTCGCGAAGAGCCAGCGGCCATCGCAGACGGAGATGGATGACAAGACCACTGCTATGGCCACACACAAGATGATCAGGCTCCTGATGAGCGTCTCAAAGAAGGGTTTCTGTGGTGTCCGGTGCGTCAGCAGCCTCTGCGCCTTAAAGGATAGTGGAGGGGGAAGAAAAAACCTGAGTTTTTTCGCAACTACTTAAGGGTGAAATGAAACCAGAGGGACAAAGCTGTGGGGACTTCGGCATTTGAAGTGATTTGCTTGTGCACACCAAACCCTGTCTCGCAGGGGAAGGCAGCGCAGTTACAGGCTGTACCCAGGAGAAAGGAAGGGTGGGTGAAGCTCTACCGGTTCCTCGGCTGCACGGACAATGAATGCTCCCACGTCAGGGCCCGGGTTCGGGATCACAAAGGCTCCGGGCTAAGCAGGATCCCTGCCCCACGGCACAGCCTCCTGCTCTGGCAGGGCTGGAGGAAACCGCCGGCCCC
>NW_009648925.1:1644825-1652828 GCF_000708025.1 Charadrius vociferus | reverse complement strand
GTGCTGTTTGTTGCCAGTTTGGATCGCGGGTACGGCACTTCAGCAGCAGGGCGTTGCGGAGGAGCCCCCCCTGCCCGGTGCCGGGGCACTGCGGTGACACCCCGCCGCAGGAGGCGGTGACACCCGGTCCTGCCCTTCCCCGGCCCCCTCTGCTCCCGCTCTTTGTGTTTCCGCAGCCGCACGGACACCGGGGGCTCTCTCCTCCTGCCCCGCTCTCATCGCGGCCTCTCACCTTGGGCCGTGTGGGCGCTCTTATCTGTCACCAGCGTACTTAACCTTACGTATCTCTCTACCTGTACCGTCAGCAAAAACGTCCCTGCTCATAAAGTTTTATGCCCTTGCTCTTTTTCTCACTCATGTTTTGCCATCCTCTAATGAATTATTGATCGCTTCACTTTTTTTTTTTTTTTTTTTGGGGGGGGGGGGTTGTGAAAACAGCTTAAAAAAAAAAAAGCCCAAGGAAGTTGAGTTTTGCTGTGTCATCAGAAACTCTTGTTTTACTGCCAAATTCTGATTTAGATCCCAGCGGAGAGGTCTGCAGTGACTCCACAGGCTCCAGTGGATAGACTCACGGGTCCTTGTTCTGGGCCTCCCTCATATGTAGCATGGGGCAGAATCTGACCATTCCCTTTCTAGCCGAAAGGAGTTGGAAGGATCTCCTTCTCTACCACGGGGTGGTAGAAGTTATCATAACTCTACTCTTCTTCCAGCTTCCATTTCTGAACATACCAGTAGTCTATACAGATGGTCTCATTATTTTAATCTCTACACTTTTACAAGGGCTTTCTGAGCTTCCTCTAAAAATACATATATATCTGCTACGATTTGGCTGGGGGTGTTTTCTGTAACACTATTTCTAGTAAGAGTGAGTGTTCTGAACAATACGTTTACATCCGTTTTCATACCTTCTGTAACACTATTTCTAGTAAGAGTGTTCTGAACAATATGTTTACATCCGTTTTCATACTTCACATTTTAGTGATAAATTCTGACCTTTTTCTTTCTCTCTTCCTGCAAAATCTTTTGTTTAATTGTTTCTCTTTGAAGTTGTATATATTATTAGATTATATTTCTATCAAATGCTGAATTGGGGTTTCCCACTTTTGCAACACAGCAAATTTTTGCAAGTTCTGTTGTCAAAACTTCTTTTGTGGGTTTGCAGTCTGCAACATTTCTTGTTTTCTGAACATGTTATCCCAGCTAGCAGACTTGATGCTTGCCACATCCCTTTCATTTTAGGTTCATCAGATGATAGAATAGTTTTATGAACATCATGGGCTATTTATTCCACAGGTTAAACAGCATTTCCGTATTACAGTTCGGACAGATCACACACATTTGCTGTTACACCCATCCACTTCTAAGTTCAAAATTTAACATTATTTACGTATTTTCGGCTCAAAAAGCACAAGCGCGTCTTGTTGTCTCATTTACTACCTGAACAAATGCTGCTTGCCCCTAACCGTGCTAAGCAAAGGCAGGCTCGGGCCAGACAAAATACACCAACCCTTATCTGGCAAGAACCTCACATGACTTACGCTTTCCGTAACTGCGGCTCAATCCTGCAAAGCTTTTACTAATTGGGGGCCAAACTGCCTAAATTATTAAGCATAAATCTGCCTTAAAAAATGAGTCATCCTAATAACTTTAGCGATTTTTTTTTAAAAATCATTTCTAATAGTGAGGTGTAATCTGCTGAACAAGATAATTCTTTTCTTTAGAAACCCGTGGTAAGGCTCACATGAGTAAGCACGTGCATAAAAAGCTGTGCAGAATGAGGAACTTAAAGTGGTAACTTTTGAAACTAAAACTGCTCCCTGTCATACTGGGATCTTTGAGTAGGTACCTACTTATCTGCCAAACTGGCTCATTGAGGAAAGGGGTGGTTTGGGGATGGTACTTTTGCTGCAAATACAAAATTGCTTTAATATTTTGTATTTAATTTAGTTTTCCCAAATATAAAATATAAACCAGAGTTCAACTTGACCTGTAACTTGTATCAGCATTGAATTGGTACTTTCAGACTCACTCTTCACTGAAGTCACCGAGGGGAGGACAGGATGACCACAACTGTTGTGTAAATAGAACAGTTACTAACAGTTTGTTATCATTTTGCTTCTGCTGTTGCTTGGCTGGAGATATCTTCTGGTAAAGATGTCTGGATTTATGAAGCCTGCTGGAACGGTGCACCTTTTTCAAATGGAAAAAATGAGTTTATCTTCATTGTCTCAAAACAAGACAAATATATTCTGCATCTTTTAAAGATTAAAAAAAAAAAAACAACAACAGAATTGCTTGAAGAAAAGACAAATTGTGGAAAAATGCCTCGAGATTATTAATTAGGAAAACCATATGTGAATATGGCATTTTACAATAAAGAGCGCCCAGTGAAAAAAAAAAAAGGAAAAAATAAGATCCCCCCCTGAATGTTACCTACATCATAACAACACAGTAACAGACCTTTAAAGCACTTAAGATGTATTTTTTTAAGCACTTCAGACGTATTTTTGGTTCAGCTGTGTTAATGTAGAGTTCTTGGTATATTGCCAGTTTCATTATTTTGTTTAGAAAGTCCCTTTTCTCTATTGTTTAAGTGGGTATTTCACATCCTATCCCTGGAGAGAAAGTTTTCAGGGAAATGTCTTCATAAATAATGGAAATTACCAGAGACTGTTGTAAAACATGGAAAGAGTTTCATCTGGTTCATTTAAAACCATGAGAAGTTTAACACTGAAGAATCTGTTCCAGTTTTTCTCTTGCAGAAGCCCAGAGAAGGTTCAGGACTAAAATCTGAGTGTCACTGGGGCTTAGGGAACAGTCACCCAATGAAGTATTCTACTTCAAGGTAAAGCTGAACACAAGTGACTGAGTCACCACCAGTACAGGTTGGTCTAATGTCCAAGTTGGTTACTTCTGTAAATACATTTGTCTGTTAAATAAAAAAAATCTTTCTGATCATGTCTTTAATTCTTGGCATAGCAACTGATCTGGGCAGGCATTTAAATCCTCGTTTTTATCAGATCCCTATTCCAAGATGTCTTTCCAGACAGAAGTTGACCTGATTTTGGAGACAGAGATCTTCAGTATCTTGCAGACTGAGATTTTGGGACATGCCCAAGGCCTGTATGAGGGGAAAAATGGTTTCATTTGCATCTTCCCTATAAAATTTTCTATGTGCTTATTTTTTAGGGAAGAAGGAAGAGGCTAGCTGTTCTTGTGACACCATTCTTTTGCAGTTTGGGTTTTTTTTTTGTTGGGTTTTTTTTTTTCCCTGGCTGTAGATTGAAAAGCCAAGTTGAAGAAGCTGTGTTCAGCACAGGCTGGGTTCAACTTAGCTGAGCTGGAATGGGGCAAAAAGTCAGCAAGCTGCTGGCAAGCTGCTTGACACCAGTGGCTTCCGGGAACACAGGCACAGCCACCCTCATTAAGGAGTGCCCCAGGCAGTACATGTAATGTAAGGGGGTTTTGGGTTGTACCAACCCCTTGTCACAACTACTTTAGCTCACGATTTTCCTCCCATCACTGCAGGTTGCTGCAGCCAAGCGGACAGCCTCATCCTAGCATGTAAAAGAGATGTAGTTAAGCACATAAAGAGGAATCGGCTCCTGGGCCTGACGGTTGCACTTTGTCTCCTGCCCGGACAACCTCTCCGGTGCCACTGGAAGGCAGACTGCTCACCAGCCCAGGGGCTACCCATCCCTGCAGCCCTGGGCTCTCCCACTCACTGCTGGAACTGCGCGAGAGACCTGGGCTGCTAGACATGGCAGTAATATCCACCACCGAGTATGGCATCCTACTCTTCATCTGAACCAAAGGGTACCTGTTACGGCACTCACAGCAGGGTTAGAAACATGGTGATAATACGCTAGTTCGTTACAGTGACTTTACCCCCCACCCCAACTAACTCTAAGATGAGAGACTTTAAGCAGAAGGACAAACTTAAAAGGAATACATTTTGTATCCCAGAAAGAACCGGTCCGTTCCCGCACCTATCCCAGCATCATACTGCAGAGACCCACCACTGGGTGCTTGCTTGTTCTGCTCTGGATTCAGCCCTTTTCTGAGACCTCTGGCAATAGTTACACTGGCTTAGGACATACCTCAAACTATTTGCGTCTGTCCATTGTGACAAACTGATGCTTTGAAATATACATTCCATACAGAAAATAAAACTTCAGCCCTTTTGGCACTACTATAAAAATTTTGGTCCATATTTCAATACTACATAAGCTGGGGGTAATCATACTATTCAGTTTCTCAGCTGTCATATATATGTTTTTTCTCTCAGTACAAACTCAGATCAATGCAGCTGAATACCCAGATTTAAAAAATACCAAGTACGTTGAACTGGTGAGCTCACCTTTCAGATTCTGAACTTACTCAAATGAGCAGGAGGAGATGGCACCCACTATCTCAGCCTTTTGGTGAACACGGTACAAGTTAGTGTCTTGCACACTTTGGTGGAGACAAACAAGGTGTCTCCCTGGCTGCGTTAGACAAGTAATATCATTTTCTTTCTCTCTTTCTCAGGTGTGGAATCACCGGTCCGAGGCAATCCGGGCTTGCAAATAGAACAAGCTCCCAGCTTAGAACCAACTGGGCAGAGAGATCACACAGTATCCCAGTGCACCAGGGCTTGGGCTCTTTAATTTAACACTAAAGAACTCCTCATTGCAGTGCCAGTACTTAGAGCTAAAGTAATCCTTGCTGGCATAAGGATCGGAAGGGATTTGTTGACCCACTGATTCCACTTTCAGGCAGTTTTTCCTATCACCTTTCATAAGCTCACCAAGCTCCAGCAATTTTGACCAGCTGTTCCTCCCCGGGCCCATACTCATTAATGATGCTGTATTTTCGAATGGCTTCTCCATTCTTCTGGACAGTCTAAAGCACAGGAAGGCTTTCAAACATTAGAGGCAAGGCATACTGACTGATTTTGAGAATAGCTCTGTATGTCTTCACGTATTCTTGAGATAGCAAAGGATTGCTGTAAACTACACTGGATGGCGGGATGGTTGTAAGAGATCAATCAGCTGTAACAAGCATTAGAAGTGTCAGACCTTGTAAAATAAGTGTATGTGTACTGGGACTAACCAAAAATCCAGTAGCCACAGGTGGAAATGGGAAAGAAAGTTAAAAGACTGCTGCAGCCAAGCTCTGTGTGAACCCAACCAAGCTGTGTTCAACCTTCACAGATGTGCTGGTTCCAGAGGAAATACAAGCTCATCTTATAAATAATGAAGACAGACTCATGTGTAGAATTGATCAATGTTATTTGCACTTTAAATGCGCAGCTGAAGATTGACTAATTTATAGATCTGTTATCTCAGTCTAAAGATACTTCACATACTTGTGGGTAGGGAAAAAAAACCCAACACAACCAACCCAGATTCTATCTTTTGTTCCATCCTATCAACTTTTACACTTCCAAGTTTATTACTGTGACTCTCACTCAAATGTGTTATGTCTGTGTAGTATCAACTTGTCTTACCTCTAAGCAGCCTTGACAACTTGGAAGACTGCATAACCCTTTTTGGGTGACAGTTGTGGTATTTAGAAACCTATCCAAGCCAAAATGCATTTTCTTTTTTTTGTCTCCCCCTACGTATCATCAATCCCACCAATCCCCCAAGACGGCTCAGATGCCAAATCACCCCAAAGTGGTATTGCCCAGTATTGTTTGCTCTGAACACTCAGGGGGCAGAGCAAATATTTTAAACAATCGTAAATACAATTGTCAATTATTTTAGCAGTCTCATCAGGGTCAAGTATGTTCAAAGGTTAAAATACTTGCATTGTGAAAGAAGATCGCTCCAGATGAGGACTTCAGAATTTTGACAAAGACAGTTGCACATGACAGTCAGCGTAAGAGTGCTTTTTAGTCAAACAGAAAACTTAACTTTGCAGGGTTGAAAACTCCGTTACGGGCCTTAAGCAGCACACCAATGCTGATTTATTAAATCTGTGCTGGGGGTGTTGCACCTTCACATTTGTTTGTTAAGAGCAAGCAAAACCCACAAGAAAAAAAAACAACAAGGAAAACAACATCCCCCTTTACAGCTTATCTCTAATTGCACTGGGTACCAATCAACTAGTTTCTCGCTGTAAAAATAGTAGAAGCATGATAGAAGTAACACTGTCTTATCACAGACGCAAGTTAACATTTATTATTGCCATATCCAAAGTCCAGATTCCGTCCTGCACTCTGCAAACTCAGCAAACCAGACCTGAGTGCATGCGTGCCAGCTGGCCTCTGACCTCCCGCGTGTTGGGCTTCTTTCAGCGCACGTCTTTTCCCCTTCGCGAGCACTGCAAGGATCAGGATGTTGCTGGCCTTTCTTTGATCTAATACAGAGGAAATAGCAGCAACTCCCCAAACAGGTGTCAGAACAATCCCTTGTTTTGCAGCATTGCCCAGCCATCAAAAGCATCTGTTTCTGGCATCAAGAGTACCTTATTGCAGACAGAGGAATGGTTCTGAAGTTACATTTTGGTTTGAGGCTTCTGTTTCAAATCTCAAGGCTATATACCTTAACGGTTGTCTATTTTTACCACTTTATTAGTTTAATAAAGGCAAACCTGTTTGTAGATGTCTTTAAACCACCGTTACCCTAGCATCACTACTGCCAAAGTGCTGTATGTGCAGCCCAGGAGTCTCATACTCCACATCAGCAAGCCAGCAACGTTTTCAGACAACTCAACATCCCATGCGTTTACAGACATTCAGCCCATGGCAAAACCACCAGCCCCCCAACACAGTTCAGCCTTTTTCAACCCTCTCCCTGCAGTGGCAGTACCCACAGCTGATGGCTGTGCAGCCAACTGTTGTGTTGCTGCTTTGTCACAAACCCTGTGCACAGACATCAGTACCTTTGTTCCTGCCTTAGTGCCTTTTGCACAGTCTCTTACTTCCACAACTTGAGTTTTTCAGCTTGCTTCAAAAAGTAAGACCATTGACATTACTTTCCTAAGGAAGGTGAAGCCCCAAGCAGGAAGAAAGTGTTACTATAGTAAAAATGAAGCATCCAAATAGAGACATTCAAGGCAGAGTTCTCCATCACTCTTAGAGTGGCAAACAGCATTAATTTTAAATACAAGGCAACATATAGAAGTCTGGCCAAGCCCAGTCCCTCTCTGGGATAAGCACTGTGTACACTGCAATGTTTTCCTAATGCCAGACAGGTATGAGAAAGGAGAGCAGCGCTGTGACCATTAGTTAAGTCTCACAGGGCAAATAAAGCCAAACGAGGTCTGGGATATAGAACTTGCTACACCCAGCCCACTCTAGACAGAATCCAATTCCACTGCTTTAGCAGTCAAAAATTCTGAACACACTTGTTTTGACTGAAAACACATTAGCAAAGCACGGCATGCTCACATCACATCAGCTGCCAGCAAACAAAAGCAGAAGTGGAAGTGTTTGCCAGCATGAGTTACATTCTGCTACAGGTTGGCAGAATCCTCCACGGATAAGCAGCTTCACAAAATACAGCAGTGAAGATGGAGCTGCCTGTGGAATTCAGGGCTGGCAAAGAGCTCAAGTCATCTCTTACGCTGAACATCTGCTCTTACCCCTCTTTTGCAAGGTGACTGTAATTAGCACAATCTCAAATGGTTTACAGAGGATATAAGAGGAAGTAAAAAACCGTAATGCTTATATTACTTACCCAGAAGAACAAGAATAAGCAACCTTTTTTTCTTATGAAAACAATGACCAAACCCTTCTTTATCCTAATACATTTTAAAAGGTGAACAAGTAGCTCTAAGAGCATTACCCATTAAAAATACCAAAGGGGGAAGTTACAATTTTTGAAAGCATGCAAGGAAAAGCCCTCTCAATCTCTTACCAGTGGCATAAGAAAATACACATTAGATAAGACACACAGCAAAGTCTGTGTTACTTAATACACAAGTATGTACTTCCCTGGACAGGCAGGCAATGATAGATTTCATCCCTATGTATTTCTATAAATCAGTTGCTTATCTGAAGGCAGTTTCATTTG
>NW_009648925.1:1623364-1644798 GCF_000708025.1 Charadrius vociferus | reverse complement strand
GAATGCCTTATTCCTGTATAAAGTTGTGACTTTATTCTTGCATGCTCTACACCGGAATAGCGCAGTGCCACATTTTAAAGTCAGTCCCCCTTTCTGGCCTCGGCAACTCTTAACAGACTATGCTAGGCAGACCAAAACAGGTAAAAGCCTACTAGAGATGATCACAACTGTGGGTTTTGTACAAAACTTTTGCTGATGATCACTGCAAGCCTTCCTGTTTGAACAGCCTTGTAAGCATTAAGCCAATTTATACTTGATTCACCACAACACCAGCACTCTGTATTTACAGCAGTACAGTATCAAGGGCATGAACACCACCACCGTCTGCAGAACCTTCTCTTTCAGAGGGGAGGTTTTGTATTTAACTACGAAGTATTTGCCTTCTCTTCGGAACCCAACCATTGCTGTTGGGGAATAACATCTCCAAGAAGTGCGATTTGACAATTGTTGAGTAAGTCACAGAAAACCCCAGGCAACAAATATCAAGCACCTTGTTCTTAGTATACACAGCATTAGACCTAGCCTCTCCACGATAATCTCTGTGGTGCTCCAGATTTTGTGGGTTGCCATTTATCTACCCGAGAAAGGAGGTGCAGCAGTATCAGACATCACTGGTTTGGCTCAGACACAAGTCCGCATTGCACGAAACAGGTTACTGAGCCCCCTCTAGTGGCAGAAGGACCGGAGAGGTTGGTTTGCGCCTCACACAAAAGTGTTTGCCAGCTGCAACATGGCAATTAAGGCACAAGCTCAGAATAGCCTCTAAGGGATGACCACCACAACAGCTAAAGTACCAAATGCACTTTAATGAGTTCCAGATTTTGTTCCCAGAAGGAATTTATAACGTGTCAGTACATTAGGCAGGTACACGGCTTCCCCTGAACTACAGGCATGAGGAGAACCAACTATAATACACTAGGTATTTAAAATTATTCTCAGAAACTAGTTTTCCACAGTATTAGAAATAAGGCATGTTTCAGGTGTGTGCAAGTGGCTGTCATATCCAGTCCTCAGATGCCGTATTTGCCCTTTAGTTCTTCCACTTTTGCTACGTAAGCTTTCATTGCATCTTCTTTGGACATTCCTGAAGGACAGAACACAGGAAGCAGTCAGATACCTTTTACAGATTGATACCTTTTGCATGCAAGTCACAATTCCCTGCTACAGCATGTAGCTGCATGCTACCAGAGAGCAAAGAAGCCATGAAGGTCACTTGGCCATGAATCTAGTATTAAAGTTTTAAATAAGTGCGCTCAGCAGTCACAAGAAAACAGTATTTCGACGCAAAGTTATAGTTCTATAGACAACAACTAAGCAGTATGAATGGCGTTAATAGAACTAATCCAATTATTACAGGAAAGCTACTCAATCAACTTAGACTGCATTTAGATGTAGTGTTGGCTCCTTAAAAACACCAGAAAATTCTGTTTTCATAGATTAGACCACTCCTCATTTAAAGTAGAGAGCCCAGCTGCATCTTCCAGTTAGGAAAGCTTTAGAAGAAACACAACAACTGGAGGGAGAGCTCAGTCTCTGGGGTACGAGCCTGTGACCTGGAAAACAGATTTAGGTTTCTGCTGCTGCTACAGTTCTCCTTTGTGTAACATCTTGGGCCAGCTTGGAATTTTGCACCATAATTTCCTTTCACACAGGCTACATTTTTAATGATTACTCCTGCCTTGCAGAGGTAATCAAAAGTAAGTTTATTAATGTGGCATTCTCAACTTTTAGAACTCTTGTCTTATAAGGGTACGCCATTTTATTTATTGCTGAACCACATACACTTTTCTGAGTAGTTTGCCTGTGGCTTTATTTTTTAATTTTTATTTTTTAACAGACACTTACCTTTCAATGCATACCAGGCATCCCACTTTGCTTTGCCTTTGAAGTCCAGCATACCAGGGCGTTCTGAGAAAGACAGGATAAGCAGCAGAATTAGTTTGTGTGGTCTGGGTGTAGGTAACACCTACTATTTTCCCAAAGGCTATTTAGCTCTTAACTACGATAAAACACAGTGGCTCACCTCTGCAGCTATTACTAACCTGTAGTTGGGAGATCACCTCTGATGCTGAAGGCAGCATGCTGGAATGCTATCAGTGGCCACAGAGATAGTCTCTGTCAAGTTCCCTTAAGACAGGAGCATTTGAGCAGAAGAGCACCAAATACTGTGATTTGGTTTTATCACACTTTCTGAAGAGACTGCTGTTGCATGACAGCCCTCTGATTAAAGAGCATCATCAGCTCTACAGTAAAGCAGAAATGCCCTAAGGTCCATTACACGCAAAGACGTGAAACTAAAAGCTAGTAGCACACAACTTAGAACTCGTTAACATCAAGTTAATGGTATGTTTCTAACATATAGCTCTTCATTTGTTTTGTCATCTAGGGGTATAAGCACTGAATTCTAACTCACTTCATTACAGGCCACACTGTAGCTAAATAGAGAAGAAATTAATGAGATATGGATGTGTACATAGTTATTCTTCACATAAAGTCCTCCCTGTTTTTACTTCTTCATTGTCTCCTTAAAAGCCAACTCTAAGTATTAACAAATGGAATTGGACAGTAGCCTGTAAATTAGCCACAAAAATACCCTTGTGCTGCTCGCATGGCAATGTGACCCGCAGAGCTAGTTGGCAGCTCCACTTCTCTCCAACAAAAATCCCTACTAGCTCACTCTTACACAGACTGCTTTTCTGGCCAACTCTTGTTAGCTACTGCTCCACAAGAATCCAATGACTTACAGAAATGTCAGTATATTAACAGCTCTGTAGCACCATTTCACCTTGGCAAATGTTAATAATACTAAGGTCCAGCCACACCAAAAGGATGGTATCTTAAAACCAAAGTCACTTCTTTCCTCCCTTGGTGCTGCCCATCCCAGGGGAAAGAGAGACCACAAGTGCCCATACTTACCATTTCCTGTAAACTTCACTGTCAGCTTTGAATTCAATCAACACCCAATAAACTTCACCAGCAACTGGGTCAGGAGGCCAGTGCTCCAAACAAATGACCTTTTTCCTTTCTAACTCTAGTTACTCAAGTGTTACACAAGGTCAGTAGAAACAGGCTTCATTCTTATTTCTAGGCTGAGCTGCCAGGGACAGAAGCGTAGCAAACAGGAGATTTTGCACAGCGTACCTGCAGAGATATTCCTGCTAGTCCTTTCAAAATGTGATATTTAATTGCAGCTCCTATAAAAGTTCTCATGTTCTTCCATTTTGGCTTCCCAATACTATTTTTAGTAGCCAATCCAGTTTAAACAAACTCCCCCCCCAACTATTGCAATTCCACACTTGTATAGTTTGCCTTGCTGTTAAAGGCTGTTTCACTGAGAAGTGTTTGCGTTAAAGCAGCATCCCTTGACCTAGGCAGCTACTTACTGATAGAGGTCTCCAAAAGTCCCAAACCCAATATTTGCACAAAGCTAACACAAAGGATTCTCAGACCGTTGCTATACGATTTATATGACTGCACCCGGGTTAATCTAAAAACCACAAGTTGCACAAACCCTTATCGGGTCAGCCTATGCCCGCCTGCATACAAATCCATGCCAAGTCGGTATTGAGTCATTTCTGCTCAACCGCAGGATTGCACGAAGGGAGACACGCAATAGGGGAGAGGTTTTCCCTCCCAAATTCCCTCCAGCTCAGCCTCAGGCCGCAAGTGGGGACACAGAGGACAGGGCAGGGCCCCAGGCGGTACCGACCCGTGTTCACGTCGCCCACCGTGGCCTGTTTGTAGTGGCTGTAAATGTCCAGCATCTCCTGGTCCGTGGGCTGGGACTTGAGCTGCTTCACCTCCTCAGCGGCCTTCTGGAACGCGGCCTAGAAGGGGGAAGAAGGCCCCAGGGCGGGGCGGGGGTGAGCACCCGCTGCCTGCTACCGCCAAAAAAGGGGGAGAGAAGCGTCCCCGGCCTCCACCGCCCGCCCGGTTCCCCGCAAAGCCGCCCCCCGGCACAGCCCGTACCTCAGACATGGCGACAAGCCCGGCTCGATCCCGACCCCCCCGGCGTCTGCCGCACCGCCCCCGCCGCTCTGCCGCTTCACTCCTCACCAGACCGCTGGCTGGCCAATCCCAGCGCCACGGGCAACACGGCGCCAATCGGCGCCTGTCGGAGGCGGGGAGAAGCCAGGCAAAGGGCCAATGCGAGGGCGACGCGGAGGGGGCGGGCTTCGGAGAGTGGTGGCACGACTCCCGCTAGCGTGAGAGGTGAGTCTGCTCGTTGCCCAACGGGAGAGCTTCGGAGGGCGGAGAGAGGCCGCCTCCCAGCCAATCCCGCGGTGCGCTGGGTGCCACCGAAAGGATGCGATTGGTGGAGCTGTGTGAGGCGGGGCCAGCAGAGGACCCGGAAGTGCCGGCGGGGAGTCGGTAGTAAAGCTGAGGGCCCTTAGCGGTCCCTTTCGGGCGGGACGGGGCGGTGTGGGGGCTGAGGGGAGGGCGCTCGGGCTCGGGGAGACGTGCTGGGCCGGGCGGCTCTCCGCTGCGGGTCCTGGCGCTGCTGCTGGCGGTTGGGAGCCGGGCAGGTCCCGGGGGAGGTTCTGCGGGAGGTTCCGCCGGAGGTTCCGCCTCACGAGAGATAGTGACCCTCGGCGCCGCTGATCCGGGCAGCGCCGTGAGGAGAACCTGCTGTGTTGTCTCTGAGCAGACGCTGGGTAGTACCTGGCCCCGGCCCTAGATGGGTCTGTACAGTAAATGTGACCCATCGGTGCTGGGTCGTGACCAGTAGGTCGAGGGAGGTCATTCTCCCCCTCTACTCGGCACTGGTGAGGCTACAACTGGAATACTGTGCCCAGTTTTGGGCTCCCCAGTTCAAGAGAGACAGGGAACTGCTGGAGAGAGTCCAGCGAAGGGCAACCAAGATGATTGAGGCATTGGAGCATCTCCCTTATGAGGAAAGGCTGAGAGAGCTGGGACTCTTTAGCCTGGAGAAGAGAAGGCTGAGGGGAGACCTTATTATTGCTTACAAGTATCTAAAGGGTGGGTTGAAGGAGGATGGAGCCAGACTCTTCTCAGTGGTTCACAGTGACAGGACGAGGGGCAATGGGCACAAGTTGGAACATAGGAAGTTCCATTCCAACACACGGAAAAACTTTTTTATGGTTTGGGTGGCAGAGCAGTGGCACAGGCTGCCCAGGGAGGGTGTGGAGTCCCCTTCTCTGGAGATTTTCAAAACCCGCCTGGATGCAGTCCTGAGTAATGTGCTCTGGGCAATCCTGCTTTAGCAGGGGAGTTGGACTAGATGATCTCTAGAGGTCCCTTCCAACTCTGAAAATTCTGTGATTCTGTGAGATTCTGTGATTTCTAATTGTCTGCGTTCCCAAATCTCTATTCCTACCGTGTTCTTCCACGCTGCTCAGGAGAAAGTGAATTGAACGCTGTCCCTTTTTCTTTAGTTTTTGCTGTGCCCTCCGGATCTCAAGCCCTTGTGGAATAGCATCAAGAAAGTATCCGTCTTTGCTGTTTAATATAAATCTAGTTATCTTCGGGTGTGAAGTAGGTTTTTCTTGATTGGCATCTTTTTGTGTGTGTGTATCACAGCTTATTTATAATGAAAATGGCATGGGAATTACTAACCAAGGGGATATAAAAGCAAGTTGCCTTGCGACGTGGAAGGTCTGCATCCCCGTTCTGCAGAAAGTATGTGAAGAAAATATTACTGCGTTACTTTGCTAAGGTACAGCTAGGACAAATACAGCAAAGACTGAGAGGTACCTGGATACCTGCATGATGGTGGGGTGCTTAAATAATCTCCCCTCCCCAGCAAAAAAGGGAAGGAAAAAAAAAAGACACACACCAAAAAAAAAGAAGATAAAGGGATGAATAGGTAAGATAATCCCTTGCAGGTCTGGAAGTGGTGACTGAAATGGCTTCTAAGGAGTTGTGGAGGTTGTGCTGTGCCCCTGACTGATGTTGCAGCACTTGGACTGCAGTCTTTGCTTTTTGCTGCAGCAGCCATGGTAGTTTAGCGTGTGACCAGAAAACAAGGTTGTTGAGGAATACCCAGCACCAAAAATAGAGAAGATTGCCGAAGTGGGAAATAGCTCATTTTCCTGTGGAGAGAAAGAACCCGAGGGAACAAGGTGTGGGCTTGTTTGAAGAGGGGCTCGGGTTGATAAGGCCCCTCCATTGTAGGTTCTGCTCTCTGTTACAGTAGTATAAGCCCTGTAGAGCCATTGTAGAGATCTACTATTATAAATTAAATTAAACCCCTTAATTATGTAATAGTATACCAGGAGAATTATTTGCATGTGTTATGTGGGGGAGATTTTTCCACTTTCTGTACGGAGGTGAAAATGAGCGTTGTGTAAGAGCTTAGGCATTTTTCAGGGTATTATGCTCTCTGCAACATAAGTTTATTAAAAAGGTTTTGGTTTTGTTCATGTTAGTACATTCTTTTAGAGCACAAGGTTACTAACCCAGCAGGTAAGGTCTGCAGTCACGTAAAACCCCAATGACATACTTGCATTTATCCATAACATTTTGGCCTGTTTAGTAGGGAGTCTGGTGCTCTATTACACAGCATGGGTACAAATACTGGACTATTTGGTGTGCAGTATCGATAATATCCTAGGTAACCCTGTTTGTTTTGAGATCTTGTTAGTGCTTCTGTAGAAATACTAAAAGTGAAGTCCTGAAAGACATAATGCTGTTGAATTTCTCGCCATGTTTTTGCATGAGGCCCACCTGCACCATGTTTTCTAGCTGTGCTTGTACACAGAGGAAAGGCAATAATTCCTGTCTTTAATGTTTTCCAGGTTATTCAGAATTAATTCTCATGTCAGCAGAAAGCTCAACCATCACAGTCCGTCTTGTTCGCTCTTTTGAACACCGGAACTTCAGACCTGTGGTGTATCATGGAGTTAACTTGGATCAGACAGTAAAGCAGTTCATTAATTTTGTGCGGAAGGGTAAGGGACCATTGTCTTATTCATTCGTTTCAGTCCCATGTGTTGCTGTCTGCACAAGAAAGTGGAGGGAATGGGAATTCTGTGGCTTTGGTAGAGATGCCAGATTTGTGTTTACATCCCCTGTGTGCTCTCCTCCCTTGGATGAGAGGTCTGGAGTTAATAAGAGCTTCCATGGTCAGTGTGCCATGCCTAAATTTGGGAAGACTTCTCCCCCTGCCCAAATCCCCATCTTTAGTCAAAAGGAGAGGAGGGCATTGCTGCATTTGGCTCAGTGCCTCAGGCTCCTTGAGTGGTGCTGTCAGGCAGCTATTCATAAATTAACAGGAGTAAATTAATAGAATTTAGAGAGCCTTTGATCCTTAGGAACTACACCAATATGTGGAATGTGGGAACACAAGTCTGTTTGCTATTTGTGAGAAGAGAGGATCTTGAAAAATTGGTTTTGACACTGTGAGGTCTCACTGTGCATGTTTTCTTCTGAGTTTGTCTCCATCTTGAGCTTTGTGGTGCAGATTTACTCATCTATGGGCTTTACGTTTTAGAAGCCTGGTTGAAAGTGACAGCGTATCTAAAAGTTAATTAGGGTAGAGCAGCCCACGCAGCGACTCAGTCATTAGGGTGTTACCCTAATCTTGCAGGTGTATTTCTACACACCTAAATGGAGACATTCAAAGGGTGCAGAATAGTATCCTGATTTTTTTTTTTTTTTGCATGAAGTCAGCTTAAACAAGTCTTGAACTGTTATAGCTGATAACATTTGAGCAACTCCTGGGACATTGCCCTGGGCCTCACAGCTGTATTGTGTTTTCAGCAGCTTCTAGACAGTGATGGGCACGGCAGGATCTTAGGATGCTTTTAGAAAACTGCAAGCACTTTCAAAACATATGGTTCAGCTGCTCTTACGAAGAATAAAATAAAAAACAATGCTAAGAAACTTGCTTTTGATGTGTGCAGTATTGAAACTCACTGTTATTTGAAACAAAGTTGGTGTCTTAGACAAGACTTTTTGGAACCTCATTCCACAGATGGATGGACAGTGCTGTTTGTGGTCCAAAAACTGTGTTCCTTCCTTTACTGTCATCTGTTTTGAAGGGAGAGTTTGAGATAAATTGTTGGACTACTGATGAAATGATGGTTTTGGCTGCCTTGCTGCTGAGCACCCCACAGGTGGCTAGGCCTTCCAAGGACTTGGTTAAATCCCTGGGTGTCACTGGGAACACGAGCACCAGGGAAAGTGTTAGTGTTCTTGCAGTTGCTTATGGGCTGTGTCCTGCATGTCGCTAAAGAGTTAATTTTCTTCCTTTTTGCGGCTGGTTTGCATGGCTGTGTTTACTGAACAATTCAGTTATGAATGACAGTTGTTGGCTGTTTGTATAAGGTAGGAAGAGATGCTGTAGCCCACTAACAGGATGTTCCTGGCAGATTTCTGAAGGATCAGACTTCTGTGATCATATCATAATTGCACTGACTCGCTGTCCTCATGGGTCATTTTCTTCAGAGGGACTTCATGCTCAAGTGAAGGTAATCAGATATGGAGTAACTATAAAATCTGAGCCAAAGGTTGTGGTTTAGTATTTGATGCTCAAACAAGTCTCCGGTGTTGTGGATTTATTTTGATGTAAAGGATGTCCAGGATGCATGCATAAAATACTGGAAATAAATAAAGGACAACTTTGTTTTAACTTGATGCTTTTATTTTAATAGATGTGCCTTCAAGAACAGGACTTCCTCCTCCTTTCAAAAATTATAAGTATGGTATGTGGGTGTTTTTCTTGTTTTAATTCCTGTAAAATGCAGACATAGTATTTTATACCAGTTTCTATACAATTTAGAAGACAACTGCTGTAGAATACTTGTGTTGGTGGCAGTGCCTGCCTGTACTTGCAGTTCTTTCCAGCTCTTGTAGCTGGGGTTATGCAACTCAGATCACGTCTACAACACTTGACCATTATTTTGAAGTTCTGTATTAATCTTTGAATTAGGCTGCATGTTATACACTATTTGCTAATTGGTATGATGGGTTTTGGTATTAATTTTTTATTACTTTCATAAGTGCCTTTTAACTCTGTCTTTTACTCTAGCGAGCAGCTTGTGATCTCAAATGCTTTGAAATTGTAGTTCTCTATCTGCTTATGTATTTCAGTATCTATTTAGTAATTGTGAAGTCAGAAAGGATGGTGAAGTGGGAGCTGAAGAAAATAAATAGAAAATGCTTAAGACATAAATAATTTACACAATATAAGAGAAACAAGGGAGCTTTGCTCAAAGTAGATATGAAAGCTCTTAAATACAAGCTGACGGAATGAAATAGCCTGTTATGAAATTTATGCTGACTTTATCCTCTAATGTAAAGCTATGTGTATATTTCCTTTTTGTGAAGATTGGCATGAACATGTGCAATTCATCTGTTTGGGACAGAATATACTTTCAAAATAGAGTAAATTACTTCCTTTCTTGGAGTTTGTTAACTCGGATGTCAGTAACATATCTTTTCCTAAACTTGGCAATTCTGAAAGTTCCCTTGGAGTTTTGCTGCAAGTGATCCTCTGTCTCCCATGTTCTTGGAGTTGACAAACTCTTTCCTCTTCAGTGATTCAAAGAACTGAATGGGGAACCTATTTAATACATGTGAATGGTAATAGACTCGATTTGCCTATTAAAAAAAGAAAACCCAAGCCAACGAACAAGCATTTCATTCTGTGTTCTTGCTGATGGTAAAACAGTGCAAAATGAAAGCAGAAAAAGACTTAGGGATTAAGATTTACGATACCGAAGTGGCAAGGACTTGAACATTGCTATTATTTTTAATATATTATTTAAGGTCTACAACTAACTGTAAGTTTGAATTTGGAGGTGCCCTTTCTCCCCCTAACATCTGGGGCTTTGGCTAAATGAGGGGAACAGCTGTTATCACTTGTATTCCTGGTGTTGCCTTTCCCTGCTGCTAGTTCTTTCATCACTTAGGGCATCAGTTTATTTTTTCCTAAGGCATCTGTTGTGGCTGAGCACCTGATTTGGCTGTGTAGGACTGAGCATAATGTGGGTGAAAAACACTGCAGAGCTTTAAAACCTGTTACACCAGTTAGTAGGGGCCCACTTTTAGTGGGATGGTGCTATCTGTGGAAATTTTCACACAGAAAAATCAAAGCCAAGTTCCTCACCTTCCCCTTGGGCTGTGAATCATCCAGGTTCATGTTTTTGGCATCTCTTGTGTGCTCTACTGTCTTTCTTGTATTTTGGTGATGAAAGGGCAGTGAGACTTCTATGTGAATAGTGTTAGTAAGAATCAGATTTTTCCTTCTGCGTTGTTTGGCAGTGCCAGAAATCTCAGCTGGACCTGGCTATCTCTCGCCTTGCCTGTGTCGGCTTCCTTCTCTCCAGAATTCAGCACCACTTTGTTCGCTCAACACCATATATAATGCCATTACATTCTTCCTCCCAGCTTGATGCTCTAACTCACATCCCAAAGCTTAAGGCTTTCGTTTTCTCTGCATTTCTTTGTGCACATCATTCTTTTTCTCAGTCTAGAACTCTTCTGAGTCAATCTTCTCATCTTCCTACCCTGTCATTGCCATCTTTTCACTGATGATGGCAGCCTGGGTGCCAACTTGTCTCATAAGCTGCTTCTCAAATATTTTTTTTTCCATTAATGTGGAGCAATATGGTAGGTACTTCACAGAATCAGACTTAGAAAGTGATTTCTTATCTGTTGTCACAGAAGATGTATTACCAGAAAGGGAAAGATAAAAATCTGGAAATATGATTGAGTGGGACTAAATGGGGATGAAATAGCAAAGGCTATTGAGAGGACATAAGGCTTTAGCTGGGATGAGAAGAGACTGCAGTTCCATCTCTGTAACAGAGTTAGAGAAGCCATTTAATAGCTCAGATAAAGACACGGTGAACTGCTGGATGCCAGTGGTGGAGTTGTGAAGAAGTGAAATTGAGACAATAGTTCAGAGAATGAGCAAAGACAAGAGGAAAGGAAATGTGACAAAGTACATGGTGAGTTTAAAACTAAGAGGCAGAGGCTGGATTGTATTTGCTGTGGTAGAAAGGTTTCATGATTGCAGTATATTTTTGCTGTAATCACTTAGTCTTTTTGCAATGCTTCTATGCAAGATGGATCCTGGTAGTTGCAATTTAGTATGTGTCTTTCTTCTAATACTGCACTTATTACAGCATGCTAAGGCTGCCTTCTCAGTGACCTCTCTAGTGGGAACACAGAGTAGTTTTGACCTTATGTAGTGCTTTAAATAAAATATTCAAAATGGGCCAGAGTGGTATGGAAGCAAACTTTTGAATGGGAATGTGATTTCTGTTATTCTGAGCATCTGATTACTTGCTCTTGGTAGTTTGAAAGTTGTATTAGCCTATATTTAACTTTCTTGCATCCTTCTTTTACAAGACTGTTTCAACATGTAGTATTCGGTTAATGCACAAAACCAAACTAGAACAGAAAATGAGCAGGCAAACAACTGGTTTTTCTTCTTTGTTGGGAAGGAATTGATGTGTTATTCTGAATTTGTTCAAACACAGAGGCTTCGGAGTTCGAGTTTTTTGGTTTTGTTTGGGTTTTTTTTTTAGTACTGCATGGGCATCTTCTGACTTCCATTCCCTCTGGATCTTTGCACTCATCTGGTTACTTTAGTGACCACATTATTTTCCCCTGTTTTTCCCTTCTGTTAACAAAGCCCTGCCCACATTGCCAGGGGAAAGCGATATTTTTTTTTTTATATAGCATAATTTCTTAATGTGCTACACTGCACAAACACAAAAGAGATAAATATTACTGAAGAGGTTATAGGATTAAAAAGGCTGTACATGCTCATGGAAAACGGACTGACTTAACAAAATGTCTGCATGGGTGCTTTCTTCACGGTAAGGGAATTTTCAAGGAATGATCTGAAGTGGTCAGGTTACTGTGTCTTAATTACTTGCTGCCTACCAACTTACCTGTAGTAGTTGTCGCTGTATAAATGCTGTTTGTCCTGCCCCTATTGCATGTGTAAGACCTGTTAGGTCAAAACACCCTAACTGGCATTTAAATACATGTGTTTTGACTGGCAATTGGGATGGTCATGAGTTAGTTACTGTAATTCAGCCACCAGACAGAAGCCCAATAGGATATGGTACTTTAATGTTGGATTGACTGGTTTAAGACTGGCTGTAGGAATGGGAAATTAAGATGTTTTCTCCTCTTTTAGACTGAATATATGGAATTGTTAATAATAAATGATTTTGAATCTTGCCCCTTTGTTTGTCTCTCCAAGTACAACTTTCAGCGTTACCAGCCTCTTAAGCCTTATTTAAGGAAAACGTCTTTTCTTTCAGATACAATGAAGATTATTCACCAAGCACACAAATCTAAGGTATGATTATTAGCTGTATTCTTCCCCTTTTATGTGATTTAATGCAGGCAGATCTCTGCACTGTCAAGCAGGACTGGGGCAGAGACAGCCAGTAAATCCTTATCTTTGTATTCTGGTTCTCTGATTTGTAGACTGGTGAACTTGTTGTGAGTTTGGAAGACGATGACAAACTGATTTTGAAAGACGACAGTACACTGAAAGCAGCTGGAGTAGGTAGGAACACATTTGTATTGACTGAAGGTGCTGTTCATTGTGGTTGTCATTAAACTGATAACTGGCTGATTATGTTTGGATAGCCTGCTGAAAAGTAAATGCTATTCCTGATGCTCTTTACACTACTTGATAATTATTCAGGGAAGAAGGGGGGGATAATGTACATTCAAATCATTGGACCGAGGGCAGCAGGTATCTGCACTCCAAATGTTCAGAATGCAAATTGTGATTTTTAGAGGGTATGCTTATAATTCTGCTGAGAGTAATTTTAAATGATTGACAGATAGGTTATTAGTACCGTGTCTGCTTAGTCTTATCAGTAACATTTAAACTGATGTTTTGGTTAGAAATGTAAGTAGTGGAACCAGCATGGAATAATGAAATAAGATTAGATTTGTTTAATGTGCAGCATACAGTGCCTGATAGCCAGATTGCTCAGGAAAGCTCAAGCAGTATCATTTAGAGAATGTGCTGAACATAGCAAAGAGTTGAAACTTGACCTGATTTCTCACATTTTGACAGGGGACTACATATAGGGCATGTCTTTTGGTAATGTAAAGAAATGTCTGTCATGATAAAATTCATGGTCCCTGGATGTCCTTTGGGCTTCTCATAAATGTGGCTGAATGACTTTGTGGCAGCAGGGTACTTAAGGGATGTAGTTGCATTCCACCTTGATATGGACATTCGCTCATTTTAATCTGATTTGCCTAGCTGTAACGCATAACTGCCAGTGCTCTAAGTGCAGGGGTTTCACAGAGAAAGCTCCCTCCTGTTCCTGACGCCCTCTGATTGCTCCCCAGCTAGTGAATGGGATTTCTTTCTCGTAGGTTTCTTGGCTCTTTTGTTTCCTTCCATTTACTTTCTGGTTTTAAGTGACTTGGGATGTGTCTTTAACATTTTTCTCTGGGGTGCACTGCAACTGGCCTCAGTATACCTTTCCTAAAGGTCTTTTGGCATTCCTATAATGTGAATGATAGTTATTCCCTGGCTGTTTGTACTAAATCGGGTCTTTTTATCAGGAGGGGGGAAAAAAAAAGGTTCCTCTGTAAGGAGGATTACTGGCACTCAAGTTTTATCGATTTGTAATTTAGTTAGCAGAAGATTCATTTAGGCATGATTTTTATCTACCTAAGGCATAAGAGGCAATGCAGTTCAGGAGAGGGACCGATGACAGTGGCAAATGTTGAATTAGAAATGACATTGTCCAGAGCTGCCTTCTTTCAAAAAGGTATTGATATTTGTATATATTATCCATCTTTGAAACTAGGATTGTAGCTGCAGCAGCGAAACAGTTGGATGTGATCTTGAAAAAGGTGTTAAAGCCTCAGAGTAAATGTTGCAGGGAAAGGAAATAGGATTAGACCAGTCTGTTCTTTGTCTCTGTACAAAGAGAAGGGGTGCCTTATTCAGGGTAGAGAACAACTTAAAGCTGCTTTTAATTTTTTTTTTAGAATAACTAACAGCAGTTAGTCATTAGTCTATAGTGGGTATTGGGAAAACTCTTGATTTGTAAAATGCAGCACGCCATTATTCCGTTTTGAATTTTGATGTGTTCCAGTATATCTTGATATGAAAATTAGCTAAGTTAGGAGTGGGATCTTGAAAATTTTACTTTTCTTCTTCAACAAGAAGTGGAAAACAGTAAACCCAGGAAGTGCAGTATGATAACATATACCACTGGTCCTCATTTTGTACAGTTTCATTTAAATCAGTAAGAAGATTTGAAATCTCCTATTGGCGTATTACATTTTTCCAATATCTAGTCTGGACAAAATTTACTGGAATAATGCAGAGAATTGCCATGAGAAAATCTGTGAAATTCTGAGACACCCAGAACATTTTTTTTCTAAGCTGCAATTGATTGCCCTTGGCACTTTATGGGATTGGGCTAGAGAGTTATAAATTATGAGGACATTAGATAAGTATCCTCGGTAAAGCCTCTGTGGCAGTGATTATTATTACAGTTATTATCTAGTCAGCAAAGTTAATGCTTGCCTGTTTGTTTTGGGGTTGGTTTTTTTTTTAAGCAGAGTGTATGTTAATAAAGTGTTCTGTATTCATTGCAAACAGTCTTGTCTGTTTTCTAGTTGAGATTCTAAAACCCCTTCTGCTCTTTTTTTTTTTTCCTTTTTTACAAGACAGGCAGACTTCATTAACTTCAGGTTTAATTTAAAAAACGAATGTGGAACTTATTGGCTCAGCACCTTAAAGAATTCCATGTTTAATAATTGTGAAGGCTTTCCATCAGATTTGTCTCTGTTCTGAATTAGTAATGTTGCTGACTTATTGTTTTAGAAGAGGAAGTCCTTGACCTACTGGGTTGAAAGAATTGTGACTGCTCTGAACCTTTGTGGGTCCTTTAGCTCTGCCATATCCCCTGTGAATAATTAGAGGTATTTGAAGGTATTGCTGGAGAAGCCAATTTGTGTCTTTCACTTTGCATATTGTTGAAGCCTCATGAATTAATCATCAGCAGGGCAAAAAATTAACTTCTTCAGACACATATTTTGATGGGTCATGAGGGAGAATGTAAAGTGATCTGTAAAATATTCTACTGATCCTCTAAGTATTAAATTATTATACCTACAGGCTAATTTAATGGAAAAAATAGTTTCTTTTTCCCTTTCCTAACAGAAAAATGCACAAAAAAAGAGAAAATCATGCTTCATTATTTTTCTAGCATTTGAAGGCGTTACATATGCAATCACTTAATTTGCTGAATGCTTATACAAACAATTCTGGAGGCTGTGTTAAACAAATCTTGAGGGGTCTTGTGTACATATTTACTTCTATATATTCAGGTTCTTTTTTTGTGGGTTTTCTTTGTTTGTTTGTTTTGTTTTTAACAAGGTTAAATGACATCTTTAATACTGGAATCTTTCTTGCAAAATATGACGGGGGGGAAAAAAGTGTGGTGATTTATAATTGTCCTTGACCAAAAAGTTGCTGGTTGTCTTCGAAGATTCTGAATAGCTGATTGTTGGGTGGTTCATTTACTGGTGTGCTAAATATCTAATTTTTTTTATTCGTTCTAGCAAATGAGACCGAATTAGCATTCTTCTGTGAGGAAGATTACAGAAACTACAAAGCTAATCCTGTTTCGGCCTGGTGAAGATCCCAAGAGATTGTTTTGTTTTCCCATACCTGTTGTAAATTTTCCTTATTCTGCTTAATGAGATTTTTCTTAAAGATCAATAAATCCTAGAGGATTGCTTTGCAAACAGTGCAATTCCCTTCCTATAGAAATTAATTTCTGTCAATATGCTAAGACTGAGAGAAGGAAAACTGGGGACATAAATGACTTTTGTTCTTTCTCGCATTTCTTCTTCCTTTGCTTGCCTCTTACGATGCAGGCGGTGCAATCTCTGACCTGTGACATGCGTTCTTGGTGTGATCCTACAGCAGACATTAGCTACATATGGAGATTATACAGTGCACAGTGAGTCCCATCACAGTATTAAGTTCTAATGAAAATGGAAACGTTTTATGACCAAATCCCTGGATATTTTAGAGAACTTGCAAAGAGAATCTCTGTGTTTCAAGTCATAGCTTTACTTTTCTCATTTTATGTTTGGTCTCTTTTGTTTAAATGGTGCAGACTGGCAAGTGTTTCAGTGTTTCATGCTCTTCACTGGTGAATGCTTTCCTTTGTACTCTCTTCCAGCCCTCTTTTGCATGCTGAAAGGGAAAGATGACTGTTGGGGGGAGGCTTTTGTGTTCTGAAGACCAGCTCACCTGTTTCTAGCTTTACTTCGTGGAGACACCGTCATGTAAGAGGTAGCAGAGTTCTGCCAGCACATCAGTGTGCATAAGTAGGAATTGGGCATTTTCCCAGATGGAGTGAAAGCTCATGGTTTCAGTTTTAAGAATAAAACCTGATTGATCGCATTTTTGCGAGGAAAGTCCCAGTCTGTGAGCCACATGTCTTCAAGACTGGAATTGATTCTTTCCTGCTTTCCAAGAGCTGAATACTCTGTTGGTATATGTTAGTTCTTGGTAATTCCAGGCTCTCCTGCTACATTAACCAAATCAAGAATAAGAAAAAATAATAATGCATCCAGTAAAGTATCTTTAGATAGATACTGCTTATGAAAGTGCTTTTTAGGGGGTACCAAGATAGGACACTATGCCTTTAAGCCTCTCTTCACTGAAATAGAAGTGATGCTGGCTCTCTGCCTTATCAGGCTTTTTGGGCATAGGCTCTGCTAAATCAAATGAGACCTCTTGTGCAGTTGCTTTAGACCCATACATCCACCCTCAGCCTTGGGTGAGAGCTGACAACACCATTTCCACAAGAGGCTTTCCAGAGAAGTAAGCTTATTGTTTCCTAGAGCTCTGATGATGATTTTTTTTTTATTGACGTGATAGTGAAAGCAGATGTGTGATTTCCAAGGTATGTAAATAAAAGTTCTCTTTACTTTAGATGTAGGGCCAAAGAAACCTCTATGTATTGTTCCCACCTCATTTTCTTCATCCTTCCTGACAACTGTCTGGTTTAGGCTGATTTTGGTAGCTGGTGTTACTCACCGACAGCTTTGCTTCAGAGTTTTATTCTCTTGTGAACGTAGTCTACCGCTTTGTCATCTGCGATTAAAAGGGTGATTGTATCTTTATCTTGTAGTGTTATGCATGCTGTGATGAATTTGTGATGAGAACTTATCCCTTGCTCTCTCCTTCTGTCCTGTCCACCTTTTTGTTGCTGGTACCTGCTCCCCAAACATGGGCTCATGTCTCAGCTACCTTCTTGCAGTCTGTCATGTTTGCCTATTAATCTGGCTGATAGCAGTTTGTACTCATTTTCTCAGTTTAAGCCAAAGTATTGCACTCCAGAGTACACCAGCTTTGTTCAGCCAAATTTCCAATAATGAAGGTAACTTTGTAAGGTGGCATATCAGAGAGATCGATGTCTCAGACTGTCCTACCGAGGCATGATGACATCTGTCAGCACACGCAGGCTCTGAGACTGAGCAAACCCTGTCATTCTTTTCCTCCTGTTCTGAGGATTTGAATTTGGTCTCCAGCCCTTTCAGACAGATTTGGATTGGTTTTGTTATCCCTTTTCTCTAAGGCGTTTGTGTTTGAAAGACTCGCCAAATTTTAACAACTCTCCTTTCTGGGCTAGTACAGTTACAAATGTTCAGTGCCACATAAAGTATGGCAGAGTGAAAGAGCAATTCTACAGTATCTGTAAATGTTTTGATGCAAATATTCGAGAATGATGTGTCTGGCACTCCAGATTAACTCTTCCCTTGGAAAGAGAAGCTAAACTACTGCTTTGTGAGCTCAGTTCACTCTGGCAATGGCACTTCATTGGCTGCTTTCTGCAGCAGCACAGTAGAGCCTTTTGTAACGCTCTCAATGGCCATACTTGTAACTGGTTTCTTCCTGAAGTGTTTTTCTACTGTGACTTTTTGTTTTTAATTGGACCTTTAATAACACTTCTTTCAAATACACCCCACAAAACCATAGATAATAACCGAGAATTTGTTGAGACAGATGCTGTTCAAACATTTTTTTTGGTGGGATATGGTATAGCCTTGTGTCAAAGTAGGTTTGAGTCCAGGATTGCTGAATATTGAATGAAATCTGTGGATGCTGGCTAATAAATTACTAAAGACTGAGATGTCTTTGCCCATGCTGTTATGAAATCCTCTTTCTATTGAAGGAAACCACCTACAGAGTTGGTGCCGTGGTTTGTCATCCTGGCAGAGACCATGAACTGCATTTGTTTACAATTACAGTTAATCAAAGGTGGCTTCTCCATTTTGTGTAGTGGGGTAAATCAAGTAGCTTTGCTAGTGTTCTTAGACATTGTGGGGTTACTAAGGATTCATGTTTCAGTATGATGTTCTTGGAGCCTTCTACCAGCTTTTTTTTTTTTTCTTATTTAAACAGAAAGAACAGCATCCAGAGTGGGTGCTGAAATTAAGATACAACTCCTGGGTTATAGCACTGTAGCTGGGAAAGGCAGTGCGACTGGAAGCCAGGAGTGTGTGTGGGGCTTGAGTGTTTCCTGGAGAAAAAAAATCACTTCAGAGAGACTGGAATTTTGGTTAGGAGGTGTGGAAGCATAGGTACTAAAGGAGAGGGGAGGAAATTAGGAATTATCATGAAGAAGAGGAAAAGGTAACAGTGTAACTGAATAAACATCAAAAATCTTGAATGTACAACACTTCGTACAGAAATACTGGAGTAGTGGTGCTTTTCATAGCACTAAAGGTATGGAAATGGTGCGTTTTAATAATTTTTGGAATTGAACTCAAACTGTGGAATAGGCATCTTGTTTCTTCTGACTTTTGTCACGTTATACTTTCTGCATGCAACAGTTTTTGTGTAGGTAGTTATGTCGCCTCTTGAAGAAGCAAGAGCAAAGAAAACTGCTGACATGGGTAGCCAAGTTAAATGTTGACAGTTACCAATGGCATAAAGGAGTCCTCAAAGAACTGATATGCACCGTGGTTAAAGTTGGGGAACTGCTTTATCTGATGTAAACATTCTGTCTTAAAGGTGATCCAGAGATATGTTGTAAGCTGTGGTGTTTCTCTTTCACTCCCTGGGAGTATTCAGCACATCCCCTCACATACCATTTACTTAAAAATGAGCTTGCAAGTAACAGTCCAAGAGTTACCGCAACCATGACAGGACATCTGTGGGTCCTGTCCTTGGAAGTTAATAGCCAGAGAAATCCTGAGTGTCCAGAGATCAAGAATGAAAAACCAGAACACGCGATAACTTATTCTTGGTCTCGTATGACTGATAGGATTCTGGCTTCAGAGCAATGGCAGCTGGCTGGAGGCATCACAAATGCTTAAGGCCAGTGCACGCTTTTGCTTATTGAACAGTTTGGACTGAGCTCAGTCTTCCTGGCTGGCACCTGATCCTGCTTCCATGACTTCGTTTTCATAGTACTACTTGGCACAGATTTGCAAATGATTAATGAGTCAAGCAACAATGCCCAGTAGACAACTTTGCTACTTTTCATATTATCAGGACATTGACTTTTCCTTACTACCTACTTTCTTACTGAGTTAGAGAAACAGACACACCTTTGCGTGTTTTCCCTGCTGCTTCCCTTTGCTTCTTGCTGCTATTTTAATGGTTAGGTTTGCACCTCATCTGATATGCAATAGCAGCATTTCCTGGGGCAGTGAATGTACGTTTTTCTTTGTATTCACGAAGAAATATGCTTTGAAATAAAGAGGAGACCTTTTCTACACTGTCACTAATAGTGCACAACAAAGGATCCCTTTTTGCTTTACCGGAGGACAGCACTGTCCACTGGTCAGTGGAAACAAAAGTGTTTTTATCATAATGCTTTGTATCTTGGAAGGAAACAAGAGAAGTTATATCAGGAATGCAAAAAAAAAAAAAAAAAGCAGTAAAAAGCCAAGACCTATTGCCATAAACTGTCTGCAGAGAAAGCCACCAGATGTCAGCACAGCCTGTTCTTTCATTCTCCAGAACCTGTGTAAGCCAAGAAATATGTAATGTTTATGAAAAGTGCTTATCTGTGAATTGGCTTAGCCTGCGAAGTCTGTACTAGGGTTCTGGTGATGAAAGCTGAATCTCTCCTTGCAGAAAGTATTTCTTTTTATATTAAAATCAAAAAGCGGCAAATTGAACTGGTATCAGTGCTTAAATTCCTCTTGTTAGAGAGCATCCTTTGCGGAGCCAGTTCCAGCGTATCTAAATCTTTGCATGCTGTGAGGAGGCATTTGCAGAACATTCATTTGAAGAATTGTCTGGAAAAGATCAGTGTTAATTTGCTGAGGTTTTGTAAAGTAGACTTTAAGTATGCCTTTTTTTTTTTTTTTTTTAAACACAAGGAAAACCACCCAGAACAGACACACATGCAAAGCAGAGCAAAACATCTTCAGCAACACAGCTTAAACTCACAACAAATGTATCCTCCATGCTTCTGACCCTAAGCTCCTAGTATTTCTTCCTTGTAGTGCAAGGGCCGAGAAGAACCTGGCATTGCGCTCTCTGGGCCACGCTTCCTGAGCTGTGATGAGCTGAGATGGGATACTAGTTTCAGAGCCCAAACCCAACCACTGCGCACGGCTTTATGCTGTCAGTGATTGAAGTGTGCATAGGTGCTGCCTGCTTCAAAGGGTAATTTTGAATTGTTGCACAGGGACAAAGTGTGACGGAGCTTTCTGCTGAGATTCCTGTCACTTCTGCAGCAGCTTGCAAATGCAGGGAGACTATCAAAGAGAGGGAAGTTAAGTGGCAGGTAGGACCTGGGTGACCTAAATTCTTCCTCCTTTCTGTTTTGGGCTGCTGCTTTAGTTCCTTTCTTCTAGCCTCGTAGCACTGATGTCATGCTAGGGATTTACCACAGCTTGCTGTGTATGAGAACTGCTTATAGATTCTAAACTATGGCTATAACCCTCAAACGCCGTTCACAATGTGGAGGTGATGCAGGGGAGATTGCAGCTGTGCATTCTGGTGCTGCCTGCAGGGGAAGACTCCTGTATGCATGTGTGCAGCCAGTGTGGTGGTGCAGGTTGTTTGGGAGGTGTTATTCTCACTTTTCTTCCTTCTTTGCAGCACCTGGTTCTGCTTTGCTGGGGACCAGGACCTTGTCGTGATTCACGGTATGCATGGCAGATAGCTGAGAGGGGAGGTGGGTGTTTGGGCTGGTGATGCAGTAGGGGAGAGGATGGGGCATAGAGCTTTCATCTTCCTGTAGAGATGATGTTTTTTGGTCAGATACGGATTGTGCCTGTTGTTTGCTAGCATCCTCTCTGATAGCAATAGATTCTTTCCCTCGTAGTGGCCCAAAAGCAGCTAGCCAGAAGAGTGGGAGTCTTTCCTGGGGAGGAATAACCCTATGCACCAGTACAGGTTGGGGACTGACCTCCTCGAGAGCAGCTCTGTGGAAAGGGACCTGGGAGTCCTGGTGGACAACAGGATGATCATGAGCCAGCAA
>NW_009648925.1:1620799-1623014 GCF_000708025.1 Charadrius vociferus | reverse complement strand
GGAGACATTCAAAACCCGCCTGGACGCCGTCCTGTGCAACTGCTGTAGGTGACCTTCCTCAGGCAGGGGGGTTGGACTGGGTGATCTCCAGGGGTCCCTTCCAACCCTGACCATTCTGTGATTCCATGGGTAGTGAATACATTCAGTATGACAGATTAATATAAGAATTTGCCTTTGTATGCCCATTTCCACCCTCTGGCAGGTGACTTAGTGTTGTGTGCCAGGAATGTCAGCAAGTACTGTAAGAACTGCTGCTGTCTGCTCTTGGTGAACCGAGATTTTTAAAATGGAAGGTGTGGTGTCATCTGTTTTTCACACTACTTTATGGTCACATCTTCGGCTATTTGCGTGTATTTGTGTCCATGCAACTGCAGGACATCAGTTGGTTTTAGAGTCAAAGCAGCAATCTAGAAATGAAAGCCGTTAGTATCGTGGCCATTTCTTCACACTACTCCCCTGCCCCATCCCTCCCAAATCAAATAAATCTGGTTTTGCAGAAAGCAGACTTGAATCTTGCACAGCAACTTCTGGAGCGCTGAATGAGACAGCTACTTAAAGGCAGACATCTGATTGTAGATAGCTCTTTAAGCCAGCAGGCTGGCATGCAGCAGCTGAAGCTAGCTAATTGTAGATCAGATATGGGAAGCAGATAGCAAGAGTAACTAACCAGCTGAACAGCAGCTGCAGTGGATCCTCAGTGCTGAGGTTTCTAAATCTAAAGCAGATTATCTTTCTAGGAGGACTGCAGCACTGTCACTTCAAGTCTTTGAAAGGTTCCTGTAATACTATGGCTTGTAATATGTGATCCTCCTGACTGGCCACACACAACGGTTATTTTTAGTCTTTGATTATGAAAGTCCTGCACACGCTCTGCTAACAAGAACTGTCCCTAATCATAGATGGTATCTTCCTGCTGTATATTGTATGCTCAGCTTTAAAATAAGCATGGTTCTGACTTGCGCTAAAAAAAAACTCGTGCAGAAATTCTGGAAAACTGATGCTGCTTATTAAGGCACAATAAACAGATAAAAGAAAACTGTCGTAGTGTAACAAATCTCGTTCCTTAAACTTGAGGCACAATCCGCAGATCCCGCTAGCTCAGTGCGTGAAATTTTGAGCTTAAGGATAACACCAGACTTTTGTTGCTGATTGTAGCAGGTCATGCAGCTGCGCTGGCCATCTTGGAGACACCGAAGGAAATACATTGCATAGAGCTGCTGAAGCAAGTGCATTCCCCTAGAGATTTAACTGTAGTTTGATATATCACTTTGTAAGTAAATCCCTGAAGAGCAAGAAACCAATTGCACTGTTAAAAGCCTTGTATTATAAAACAGAAGGAGTGAGAGAACTGTACCTGCAGAGGTTAATCTTCAGCACAGGAATTTAAATGAACTCATTTAAAATCAACTTACAAATTAGCTCATTAAAATGCAATGCTGCAGATCCAGAAGTTGGTTGATCTGGCATGCCACTTCTATGAAGAAGTGACTTAAGAAATGGAGAACAAATTGATAGTATTAAAACTCCCTTTTTCTTTCCAGTCCCATAAACCCTCATTTGTAACTCCCTCTTCCTTGAACTCTGTATCAACAGCACTTTTTGTTTAGTGAATTAAGCTTGTTTGATCCTGTGTGACAACTGCTCTGTAGTATCACTAGCCTCTTGTAATGAAATGTGTCTGTACACGCTTGTGCCCTCCCACACGCGTAGGAACTCTGTAATAGAGGCTCCGGTGCACTGATCACAGCAACGATCATTTTCACTTATTATTTTGACAATGAGCCTCTACCAGCTGCTGGCTGTAGTGGGGTTTATTTCCTAGTGGTTAAATTCTGGATAATCGCACTGCTCTCTACTACTGCCATTCAAGTAATGGTATTGTTTCGGGGGAGGAGGGGAAAAAAAGACCCAAATGAGTTCTGATATAATTATATAGAGCTGTTCAGAATATTTTTATGTAACTACTGATGCCAGTGATTAAAACTGGCCTTACACTTACAGCTTTTCAGTTGGTTCTTACACATTCCAGAGGCACATAGTAGGCAATACAGAAAATAAAAATATAAAGAATTTACATTCCAGCTGTATATTCTGCAATAATATATATATGTGTGTGTACATATATACAGAGAGAGAAACTCCAAGTACAAAACCAATTAATTAGTAAATTTTAAGCTAACCTCACTAAAGCCCCCATCCAAAAAAATGCGTAGGG
>NW_009648925.1:1620278-1620751 GCF_000708025.1 Charadrius vociferus | reverse complement strand
TAATTTTCAGCATTCCAGAATCAGACGGAATTATTCAAACTGTTGTGTCAAAGTTTTTAAGGACCAGACGCCTGCAGAGGGCACCATTTGAAATGGTATTCTGCATTTAGAGGAATGGGTTTCAGTCTTTAAAAGGGATGGTGACCGGCTGGACAGTATGTTGGCACAGGCGTAACCTGGAGACACTTGATCAGCCTTTTTTTAGATGCTGTGGAGCTGCGGTAGCTGTGGGGATTTTGAACTGGCTCGTCTGTCCATCTGGGCTTGTGTCCATCTGAAAAGCACCATGCTGACTCACAAACATCGCCAGCTCCTCAGGTAGGTTCAGGTACCTGACCCTGCCCATGAAAACTGTCCCTTTGCCATCAGTGGGAAAGGGTACGTGGGTG
The DNA here is from genome assembly GCF_000708025.1 of Charadrius vociferus. Classification (NCBI taxonomy): domain Eukaryota; kingdom Metazoa; phylum Chordata; class Aves; order Charadriiformes; family Charadriidae; genus Charadrius; species Charadrius vociferus. The sequence continues at coordinate 1,620,362 of NW_009648925.1, read as the reverse complement.
TGAAAGTTGTGTAAACAAAGGTGCAAACCATACTTCTGCTGGGCAGAAAGGTGAGTCTTTAACCTTGCAGCAACTCACAATAAA
>NW_009648925.1:1602213-1620234 GCF_000708025.1 Charadrius vociferus | reverse complement strand
TAATCCTTTCTGGTTTTTTGCCACCAGGCAGTAGTCTTGCCTGACCTAAAGATGTGAAAAGAAGCCTAGATAGGAAAAAGAGGCACTGGAATACACTATTGTAACCAGAAAATGCGTAAACCGATGCTTTTATGTTGACTTTGCTTGATGATGAAATGGAGGAGCAGACTGAAAGAACAAGCTTGCTGAATCCAGTTTTCCCTCAAGGATGAGTTAAGCTGGAGTGGGTGGAATTATACTCGGGTGAAACTGTCTCAAATCCATGTGGAAACTTAACCCAGCTTTCAAACACAAATAAATAGTGCCAGGTAATAAATCTGCTTGGCGAGTGATTTGATCAGGTGCTGATCTGGGCTAGGTGGTGGAGATGGATGGGGAAACCTGAATAACCGCAGTTTTCTGAAGGGGACAGTGGGAAAGAATGGTACCTTCCTTATGTTGCCAGGAAAAAAATAAATTAAAAAAACCAATCAGCCGATGATGAAATCTGGGTATTTCTGTCCTCATGCCAGTTTCTTTCTATTCAGTGAAAAGAGGTGGCGTTTGGAGACATTACTGTAAGCCTTAGGCAAGAACTGAAATCCCTCAGTATCATCGCTGGCAGCTTGAGCAGTATTTGGAGAACATTACTCACTGCAGTTATCTGAGGCTAAACAGGGAATTGTTAACATCCATCTGTGTAGAAATCATCCAGGTTACAGAGGCAGTGTGGGCTTGTAGAAGGGCTTATGTGCCCCAAAGTTGATCATTTCCCCCCCACATTTATTTTAACTGTGGTCTAGTAACAAGTACTTTCTTGTCCCACAAACCGTACCTCGTTTGGTGCTGACAGCTGTTGTTCTTCAAAGCAATACTGAACACTGAGTGGTGTCTTTTACTTAGCTGTAAGAAAATGAGGCTATTCCAGTCATGTCCTTGTATCTGACCTTGCTGAGGTAGTCCTCTTGTGTCATCCCGATTGCTTGCTTTTAAATGAGCCTTTGTGAATGGCTGTCCATTCTCTGTTTGGTGATTTGTATGTCCAGAACCTAAAGAATTATTCTGATAAACAGCAAGAGCTTGAAGGGATAGGAAGTGACAGGTGGAAAATGAAATTAGGACAGAAAACTTCATTGCCCTGTACCTTGTCCAAAGTGGGTGTGAAGGCAGAAGAGCATTTGATACCTGCTTTGCAGTCTAGCGAGTTAACTTTTTAAGGTGTAAGGCAATGAAGGATTGTGCCCAAAATGTGCAATTGCTGTATTTTCATGTTGTGGTCAAGGCTTGCTGATCCCTTTGCAAGACCGTTTGAAGATGTTATGATTTCTGGTGAAACCAATGGGTTTAGAGCTGCTTTTTTGTCTGTGTAAATGGGCATGTTCAGGTGACAATGATTTCTAAAAGCTTCACCCTATTATTTGATGTAAGGCCAGCTAGAAGGCCTTGGTATTCTCCATGTAATTCTGTGAAGCAGCAGGTCTTTCTGGTAATTACCTTCACTCTATTTCCATCAAATACTGCTTGAAACTTTGGCTTAGTAAAACAGAGAACATGCAGCAGCAGCAGCTGTCATCTCCGAGCCAGCAGTGCAGACCAGATGTGCGACGTTAGGGACATCTCTCTCTTCAAATGCTTTTATACTGTTGGAAAAAGTGCTTTAGCTCCATAGCTTATAAACGCGCACCAGGCACAGCTTACAGGACCAGCAGTGCTGTCTGTATTTGAGAGAACAGGGATGTTTGCACTTGCTGTCAGGTTTGGATGCTTTTAGTAAAATCTGCAGATGCTACATAACATGGATATCGCTGTCCTTACTTGTCCATAGAGTTCATTGAGACAAAAAACAGAGACAATTAATCTTTCTAAACCTCACTGCCTTGATTGATCCAGACACTCAAGAGGCAGGATACCTTTGCTGTCATAAAACCCAGAAAAACTCTGCTACTTTATATTTAAAAAAAAAAAAAAAAGGCATTGAAATTTATGAGAGCAGCTGGGGAAGCAACTGAGAAGCACTGGTCCAGGGAACTGCCAGCCAGCACCTCAAGTGACTGATTGGACTAACAGAGTCCATCAGTTTCCCATGTGTATTAGTGCTGCTCGCTTGGCTTTTCACGGTCATTTTTAAGGCAATAACTGTCCTAGCAAATCAGCAATATCATTTAACTACTGCTGTTGTCTAAACTAGTTTCATGGTCATCCATTTTCTAAAGTCACCAAATTTTATTATTTACCCACAATACAATTATACCAAAACATACATATATTTAAGAAAAAGAAACACCTTTATAGAAATGTTGATAGTGCTTTGAAATCCTCTGTCACCGCTGGGGCTCTGTTAGACATTGCTAGAGGTCTCCCCGCTTGAATATTCCCCTGTTGCGCTGGGCAGAACAAACTTCACGTATCTTCCCTTCTCCCAGCCCCTCCTGATTCGCAGAAGTCTTTGCTGGATGCAGGGCAGGTTGAAGATGACTTTTGCTAGGATCACAGTACATGGGACGAGCAGCGTGAGGGTGTAGGTCGGAGGCAGGTAGAATTTGTACTGGTTCTCATCGAAGGCCCTCGACCATCCGTACGTGAGTGTGTGCAGAGTGCTGATTACCAAGGCAATAAACCCAAGGGTGGACTAAAAGGAAGCGAAACACACGCCAGTTAGCAGAGGACTTCGTGTCTGGCTATTTTCCTATATTTTGTTACACTATTTCCTAATTGTATATAGCACAGAGAAAGCAATGCATATTCCTACATTTCTTGGACAGAATAAAACATGACTGGAAACCTTTCCTGCGTAGCGTGCCAGACTGCATTTTTCTTTTTCTAATCAGAGGTTAAGTGTGATATTAGAAACTCAGCAGGAGTTTCCCGGAAGATGCTGCCAACTTGGCTGAGAGGTGGGCTCCCGCCCCCCCTCCCCTGCAAAACAGCGGCCCCCAGCCCCTGCCGAGCCGGTAACCCCAGGCAGCTCACAAACGCTCCTCCCGAGCCGCAGCTGCCAGCTCTGCCGCCTGCCGGTCCGTGGCTGGCGAGAGGCTGCTGACCGCCGGCGTGAGGCATCAGCGTCGTGGCTCTGGACCAGCAGTTGGCACTGCCAGAAGTCGGTGAAGCCTGTAGCTTCGCACAGAGCAAAGACACCTTCAGGTAACTGCTGTCATCTACAGGAAAATGAGATTATGGAGACAGAAATGCTCTGGTTGGAGGCGAGCAACAGCCCTGAAGGGTTTCCTTCTCTGTCTTAGGGATCTGTGCTGGTTCGTGAGTCAGACCAGCAGGCTGTATCATGGACTAAGTCCATGAAATGGAGAATCGAGAGCCCTTTATCCACTCGGGGAGGCAGCAAGGACCCAGCCCCTGTTCTGCAGACAAGAACTTTCCCCATTTCCAGCTGAGATCACGGCTCCCAAGCACCCACAGAGAATGTTTTGCCTGAATATTTCCAACTCCCTCTGAGGGTTGCTCTCAAGAGGGGTTTTAAACTGGTCCCCTCACCGGTGGTTTCCTGCCAGCATCAGAGGTGGTGGCTCCTGAGCTCGCCAGCTCCCACTGGCACTCAGCAGGAGCTGGACACTCACTCCTGGAGGCATCTCAAGTATTAACCTTTGCTGCTGTGTTTTCAAAGAAAAGCACGGGTGTAGCATATTGCTCTGCTGCCCTACTTGGAACGCTTGGCCTAAGCCTGCGAAAATAACCAAATTTCAAGATGCCTAGACAGGGAAAATGTTGCTGCTGATGTCCCTAACTTAGGGAAGGAAGCCTTTACAAGTCAAAATACCTGGCTTGGTGCAGCTAGTTGGAGATCAGCAAGAAACATGGTCTTTCTGAAGGTATGTCCAGGAAAGAGGGCACAGTAGGGAAATAAGGGACCAGGGGAAGACAGGAGGAAGGACTCATCATTTTCTCTTGAAAAAGTAATCTCAGCTGGAAAACTACTCAATTCTAAGCATCCCTTCTTATTTTTGATTTTTGGGAAACTATTTAAAAACACAGACAACTTTTTAAAACGTCCCACGTTGTTACCAACAAACTATACAAAGAATCCTCTAACCTTCAGAGCCAATCATTTAGGCAGCTGAGAGGAGGGGAGGGAAGGAGAGCTCTAAAACACGCTACCAGATGGAGGTACTTCACTTTTACAGCACCTATCAGGCAGTCATGTGGGTGTCACTGAGTCCTGCCAAGATTTCACCTGTACAACACCCTGCCAAGGTCAGGAACTCTCCTCTCTGCGTTACAGCTGAGCATTACTCAATGTTGTGCCAGGAGTCGGGAGGTGATGTGAACTCATCTTCAGTCCTGCCTGCATCCCCACACCCATCCTCTCTTCCAGGGACAGACATCCTTCTTACCAAAAGCCATGTCCCATTCCTAAGCCAAAGTGGTAACAAGCAGCAAACCCACGGGGTCGAGATTGGTTTCACTTGGAAAATTAAGGGGGAGTTTGCTGGAATATGCCACGATTGCAGCTGAACCTAACAGCAGGACCCGACCCATAGCTCATCCATTATTTATCAACTCTGAGCTTCTCTCCAACGGGCAAGAAAAAAAAAAAATCCCTGGGTGGCAAAAGGTTGGAAGTACCATCTTGAGATGTAAAGCGGGGCAGTGGGAAAGGGGACAGAGTGAAGTCCAAGGGCAGCAGGCGCTTTCTGCCCTGGGTGGAGGGTGCCTTTGGAGTCAGCCCGAGCGGGACTCTATGCACGGCAGAGATGTCAGAGCTGGAGATAATTAGTTTGTTCCTCTACAGTTTCTCTCTCAACCTTGGCTGGTACCCGGGGAGAGCAGGAATAGAAATTAACAGGACAAAAGGTGACAAACCATCACAGGCGCTCAGTGACCCACCTTTGCGTGTGGATGGTGGGTCACATGAAACAAAAAAGCTAATTGGCAAAAAAAGTGTGGATAAGCTGCCGATGGTGGGAAACAGCGCTGGCAGCTCCTCAGACCGCAGCAACAGGCTGATCTGCTCCTAACACAAATGGCCGGCCTGCCTGGTGACAGCCCAGGTCCTGGGGCTGAGCAGGGGGTGCCCGGGGGGGTCCCAGTGCCATCGGCTGGCTGGAGGACCTGCGGTCAGCAGGACCCCACGGCTGCACCCACCAGACAAGCCGTCAGCTGGGTAGAGGTTGATCTATAAGCATACGAAAGACAAAAGTTTTGCTGATGGCAGCTTAGCTCAGTATATACAGCTCAATATATCCTCAGTATAGGACAACGCAGAGCCTGCCGAGCACCCCACAGGGGCTGATTTGCCAATGTGCTTAGCCCTCATACTGCACTGAGTATTGAAGCTCTGTTCTCATTTATCCTCTCAGTTTTTGGCTATAGAGCTTTTTTTTTTTTAATTTTATTTTTTTTTTAGCTGGGGCAGGGTGGGTTTTTTTCTCTGTCACAGCATGGGGAATATGGGGCCACCACCCACGTAAGGAGTTAAAGATGGCTGTATGAAGATGGTATCTTCCTAACGCAGGCTTTGCAGCTATTTTCTGTTCTGTATTGACTCCTGTATCTCCCCCATCGCCTTGGTGTCTGCGAGGCTCCCTGTAATGCACCAGCGAAGGTGATTCAGTCGCATGTGGCTCATTTAGAAATGTCTGGGCAGCGTCCAAAGCCAACAGCCCCTTCCTGACCCAAATACGCTTCTGACTTCTGCTGCCGTCAGTCCCGTGAAGTCATTAGTCCCATGGAAGCGGCTCTGGTTCACACTTTGTCGACGGGAAGGTTAGAAAAGGTCTGATGACAGATTCTTTATATCTTGTGATACACGAGCGAAGAAAGAAACCAGGTCAATTCAACCTTCAAATTCCAGGAGGACTTCTCAGGGTGGGAAGGTAAAGGCAATCATACACATTTTTACTTCTTAGCCAATTAGAGTTGATTTGTAAATCACTGGGGATCATTAAAAATGTATGCTATAAGTTGAGTTACATACGAATCATTCCTGTTATCCAGTGTCTCAATCCTGTATGTTTTCTGTTAATCAAACCTGGACATATAAGGGAATTGTGTATCCAATTTAACTGTCCTTAATTGAAAACTGTACATGTGCAGGAACGACTGTAAAAATTAACTGGTTTTTTTTTTTCCCCTAAAACCTTAGCAACGATCCAAATGGGATTTTTGGCCCGCGGGGCAACAGATGCATATTTTAAGAGCGTGGCACTATCCCGTGACACTAATACAAGTGCACACACTGCTGCTGGAAAATGTCAGACTTGGGAAGCTCTGAGTAAGGAAGGGACTAAAGTGGCTCCTAGATTTGTAAGAAGCCCCAGCCCTCTCTCGAATGTGGCTTTTGGTAGAGCATCTCTCAAACACGGTAGCCAGTTCAACTGAGATGGCAACAAATTGCTGCATTTTCTGGAAGTGGGCTGGCTGGGGTGGCTGCGCACCCCATTTTCCCTCTCTTTTACTCTTCCCAGGCACGGGAAACCACGATGCCTCTGATGTACTGGAAGAGGGTCAAGCGCCAAAGAGCCCAAATATTTGAGAAAGCAGTCTGGTGTTTCACCCCTTGTATTTACATTGTGCCGCTGCGCATTAATTCAGGGAGCATCGCAGTGCGCTGCAGGAATGTTAACCTCCCGAGTCTGGGAGCAGTGGCTCTATCTGCTCTTCATTTCCTGAAGAAAGGCACCACCAACTTATCAGAGAGTAAATCATTTAAATGAGTCCTTGTTAAAAAAAAAAAACACCAACAAAAAAACACCAAAAAATGGAAGCTAACGTGCTAAGAGATCTGTAACCCGCTCTTTTTACATGGTATTTCCACAGTAGGGCACAATATCAGCTGTGCCTCTCCTGCATGTGATCCGCTGGGAGCTGGTGTCACACTGTCATGCCTTATCCCACGCGGACAGAAATAGGTGTATCTTTCCACGAACTAAGCCGGCCAGTTCCCATGTGGGGCAGCCAAGAGCTATTTTGGAGCCGACCCGCACTTATTTGTCTCATCCCAGTGCTGACATACCCTTCGAAAGACGCTGGAAGGGGTCCCAAAGGGCAGATGCGACAGTCGTGTTACATACACTGGTAGGAGATGGCACCACTACTTTGCCGTGACGGCGTGTATGTGACATGACACACTGCCAGCACCCTCCAGGAGAGCTGACGGGCTGCCTGGGGAGCCAAAGGGAAATGCAGGGGGTTTCAAAGCCTCCTTCCAGGCTGCAAAGGAGTATTTCCCATCATCTGCTATTCCTGGTAGGAGATGCCTAAGCCAGGATCGATTTATCCAACGTCCCAGCGGCTGCAGCCCTCCCCTGAGACGTGGTGGCGAGAATTAATATGCTCCCGCTGTCTGATCTGAAAGAGGGATTTAAAGCCAGGTCTCCCTTCTCCCTGAGGGATGATCTCTTGGGGTCAAGCTCTCCTGGTGAGGCTCTTCTACTCAGTGTAAATAATTACTCACTAACCTACAGCAAGAGAGGTAAAAAAAAGACGAACTGACTCGCTCGCTTGGTGATGAGGGCACTTGTGGGGGGTGCGGGCTTCAAACTCCTGCTCTAATGAATATTGAATTATTTATATGCCGCTGAAGAGCTTCAAACAGGCGAGGCTGGATGATAGATATTGACCTCTGCATTCCCAAACCCTGCCCTCCCCTTCTGAAGGGTTAGACGTGATGCCCGGACGAGGCTCCGCTGGGGGAATGCCGGGGTAGGGGGTCCCATGGGGGGTGACGCGTGTCGGGGTGCCACGTGGGTCACTGCAGAGGGACTTGAAGCCTGGCACGTGCTATGCAGCAGCGATGGAGGAAACACAAGTGATAAGGGGCTTCAGGGCTATGGGGTACGACAGTGACGTGGTGAGTGGAATTTGGGGAATTTAGTCTCAGACTGAGCTCTGAGGTGCAGGGAATACTGGAAGGTTCATTCCCTGCTACCCCCATCAGTTAGCCCTAAGCCTGGCTCCAAGCGCATCCCTGAGAGCGCTGCAGCCCCCAAATTTGGGGGTTGTGAACGTTCCATGTTGTGGACTCAGGTCACTATGGGAATTTGGCCATTGGGAGCTTGGACATCGCTGCAAGTGGGAAGAAGGCTCCTAAACCACTGGAGAAAGAAGCCACTTTGGAGAAAGAAAAATTACACTCCTAATTCACTTTTTAGAATCAGACACAGACTTTTCATTGAAATCCCACCCAGTGCTCTATGCTTCTCGAGCTCTGGCATTTTTATAGGCAAGTCTGCGGCTTTTCAAACCTCTCTATTCCATATTAACTAACTGTTAACTTTTCAGAAGCTCACTTTCCCTCAAATGCAAGGGCAGATCTCCAAAGGGGGATCTTGCCCACAGGAGGGAACAACCCTGCCCTCTCCAAATGACCCCAGAGCTTTCTGCCTTTCTAACTCGTGTGCCTTCGGGAGGTTTTTAGCTGTGAACGGCAGCGCTGCTCCCGGGAACACAGCGAGGGGGAAAGGAGGACTCTGCCGGGGGGTGTCAGGCAGGCAAAGCCCAGGCTGGTTTTTACTCAGGATCTGTAACTAATGCTGGTAAACGCAGGGTGAGAAGGAACTGCAGCCAAGACATTAAAGACTCCCTCCTGCAAAGCCTGCTGCTAATCCTCACGGAGACGCCCGTGACGCTGCCCCATCCCTGGAAGTGTTCGAGGCCCGGTCGGCCTGACCCTGACTGCAAAATCACTCTCTGGCATCGGCGAATGTCAACTTTACCTGAATGAAACTGAATTCCCTCCAGTTGAGAGAGTTTGCGATGGATGGAAGTGAAGTGATGGCAAGTAACGACAGCAAGCCCAGGGCAATTATTCCAACAGAGATATAAATCTCCATCCTCCAGACTTCCTCCTCTACCCAGACATTCATCTTCTTCTCCACAGCCTGGCATGACAACGAAGGTTTGTTAAAACGGAGCGCTTAGGAATAGAGGAACTGAATTTTATCTGTACTCGTTTTGGTTTTGGAAGCAGGTTTCCTGGATGAACACTGGGTCCTGTTCACACCTCCAGCGCTATTTGCCTATTTGGGAGGTGTGGACATGCTCTTTTACCCCACCACCATTTGGCCAAAGCTAGACCTGATTTGAAGCCTGCTGGGAAGAACTGCTGAAGGCTCTCAGCTCCCACAGCCTGTAACCACAGCAGCAAGCCCCAAAGTTGCATTTGGAAAGATAATTAGAACGAGAAGTCAGTTTAAAGCCATGAAAACAAATACAGATGCTTCAATATGCAGTAGACTCCTAATAACCTTCGTTTTAAGTGCATTTAGGGGGGAAATTGTTCATACTAATGGAAGGGAAGATGGGTTTTATGCTGCATGGCAAACAGAAACATTTAGAACCATCCTCTTTAGCCCATTAAATGGGTTTAATTTACTAAACAAAGATGTTGCTAGAAAACAGGAGGTAGAGGGGAAATGAACACAGGATGCTTGCCCGAGATTAATGTGCGACTGTGGCAATCGAGAAAGACCTGCTCGAAGCTGGAGCTGAGAGTCTGAGGATGTTGTTTGATGGATGCTTTGAACAGGCACTGCTGCCCAAACCAGCCGTCCTGCTCACCGCTGCCCCCACGGCCCCTTCCCTCCTCGCTGGCGGGACAAGTATTTGGAAACACTCAGGCAAATATCCCAGCTCAGAAAGCAGACTGGATGCAGGGCAATTCCTAGATTAGGTTCCCCACTCATCTGCATGAAGCTTGTGCCATCCCAGGAGGGAGCGGGGAGGAGCAGCGGGAAGGCAGGGGCAGGAGAAGGGCAAAATCCCATTTTCCCATGCCACTGTCAAGTTACAGAGCTGGCTGAATTGCCTGAAGGTAGCAATCTCGCGCTGGATAAACACTGCCAAGAGTCTCAATAAGGCAATAAAGTCCTTTTCCGTTTCCCCCTTCTCTTAGACTGTGACCAGTTCTTCACCATCATTTTGCTAAACTCCTGGAGGCACATTGTGTTGAGGACACACTTTCCACAAAACAGAGCCCCCGGGTTATGACTTGGTCACTCCAGCAGGCACCTACTGTGCCCGTCAGTGCGAGCGAACAGGGATCTCCCAAAATCTAGGGAGAAGAGTTGAGGGGAACTATGCTCCCTCCACCACTGGATTTCTCCCCTCCAAGCATTTTTTCTGCCTCTGCCCCAGTCTTGCACGTGCCGGGTGCTGGGCAAGGCTGGTTTCCAAGGCTTGTCTGTGCTTCTGGGGAGCAATGGCACGAGGGAGTTTGATCCTAGCCCTGGCTGTAAATGCACGGGCAACACCCTGCTAAGATGGCTGGTCCTCAGTGCAGAGGCAGGAGAGGGACTTTTTACAAGGGCGTGTAGTGATGGGACGAGAGGTAATGGCTTCGAACTGGAAGAGGGTAAATTTAGATTAGATATTAGGAAGAAATTTTTCACTGTGAGGGTGGTGAGGCACTGGCACAGGTTGCCCAGAGAAGCTGTGGATGCCCCATCCCTGGAGGTGTTGAAGGCCAGGCTGGATGGGGCTTGGAGCAACCTGGGCTGGTGGGAGGTGTCCCTGCCCATGGCAGAGGGGGTGGAACTAGATGATCTTTAAGGTTCCTTCCAACCTAAACCGTTCTATGACTCTGTGGGTGCATGCCTGGTGCGCGGTGTGTGGGTGCCTCGTGGAAGAAGTGCTCATACAGATCCCAGCTTATGCCCACTGTCCCACGCACGCTTTGGAAAGTGAATGGGAAGACCAAGATATTCAGCCCAACATCTGGATGTGTGTAGAAGATTACTACAGGCGCTGACCTGAAGAGTACCCACATTACCTGCTTGACGGCTGTCTCGATTAACTGGTAGCGGTGGGAGCGGCGCATGGGCAGACAGAGGCTGTACACGGCATGCAAAGCTGCACAGAAGAAGCTGAGGAGACCAATCTGCTTTCGGTGCTGGAGCCACTGGTCAAGCCAATCTGGAAAGCGCCTGTATTTGGTGCCATAGTAGAGCTGCGAGCAGGCTGCCAGCACCCCGGGCAGGTAGACGAGAGACAGCATGACGTAGGCCACGCAAGGCAGCGTTGTGTTGACCACCTCGATGGGGATCTTGTAGAACTTGTTCTTCTGCTCCCTGATGTAAGGGTGGATGACCTGCCGGACCAGGTTGTAAGTGAAGAAGCACAGAAAGAGCCCCAGAGCCAAAAAGATGGGGATTTTCCAGGCTGGCAAGAGGCGCAAGGGAATGTTCTCGATCTCACAGGCTGATGACATGCAGCCCATGTCCACAGGGGTGAATCCCATGACTTGAGCAATTTCTGCTACAGTGCGCTTGGCTTCTTGGTTATTTGAGCAAATCAGAACCTGCAACGGACAGAAAGATACATATAGGGCAAAGAGAGACCAGGCTGCTGGGAACGTGTGTGTCGGGAGGGATGCTGTGCTAAAGGAAGCCTATATTATGCCACTGAGCATCATGCTTGCCAGCAGGCTTTCTGATGGGGATTTACCCTGGCTGCCAAAGACCTCTCTGCTGGACAGGTTTCCTTTCATGTGGGCACCACCAGTTGGTTTTACTGGCTGTGTTTAGATAAACAGACAATTAAATAATAATTTTCACGTAGGTAGAGGGTCCAAAGACTACAAAGCATGAAGTAAGTGAGGGTACTCCATTTCTGAGCAAAGAAACGCAGAAGCTACAGGATGGTGTCTGGAGGCCACGGCTGGTGCTCAGACCCCTTCTCCTGGAGCCTCAGGCCACTTGCCGATGCTGTCAGACCTCAGCTACTGAAACTATTGGGATTTGGTCCTTGTCAGAAGAAAACAATACCTGCTTATTTCCATCCCTGGCACCTGACTGCAGCGTCCATGCAGAAACCACGTTAAACCCCTTGACCACGGTGCAGGCTGGGAACAGGGAAGCCAAGTACTCGGCGTTGGATTCTTTGTGATGGTTGATCTCAGTGTTGTTACTAACGTCCACCAGGATCTTGCCCGCTAGCACATCAGCCAGGTCACAGAGGGTGGAGTAATGTTCCCTGAAAACCGCCACAAAAATGACATCCGTCTTCTTCACCGCCTCGGCCTGGAAGGTGACTTCTGCTGCAGAAGGGAAGAGACCGGCTTTGCGCTTCGGGTTGCGGCTGCCGACCACCACCTTGAATCCGGAGCACACCAGGCGGATGGCCAACGACCGCGCAAAGTCCCCGCTGCCCAGCACCCCGATGGTGCGGCCGGCTGCAGGCGTGATGCTGGGGTCTCCCTCTGTGCTCCGATGGCCCAGGAGGGGTTTGGCCATGTCTCCTCCGGACATCCTGGCAGGAAAAACAAAGGGAAATGCAAGTTCATTGTGAAGCTCTTGCAGAGACCCAGACCACATCTGCGGTCATGGGGAAAAATGCCACTTACTTAGTCAACTTGAACAGAATAGCACGTGGTTTTGGTCCCTGTAGCCCAGGACACATCTGCCAAACCCACCAGTAAGTGTGCAGTGATGTACAAGCACCATTGGAGGGGGACAAAGCACCACGCTGGGTTGGAAGGCAAAGGGTTTTAGGAAGGTTTCCTGGGTTTGCGTGATCCAAAACCTGCTGGAGGCACTCATCCATCCTTTGCTGTTCTTCATGCTGGCATCTCACACTGCAAAGCCAAGGCAATGCTAACAACTAACAGACCCCTGTGGAGCTACCAGGCATCTTCTGAAAAGCCCAAGGCTGGGGGTCCATGGGGATCCATGAGCCCACATTTGGGAAAGCCGAGGGGGTGTTTCTGATTTGCAGGAGCAGAATCAAGGCAGGGAATTTAAGTTGAAATGAAAGTGTCCTAAAAGTGGTAAAGGAAGAGAGTTGCAGCCTGTGCCTGTTCCAATATTTGGGTCTGGCAAGCGCTGTTTGCTTCAGCTCTTCAATGAGTAATGAGAACTTACTTCTGACATTTAAAAAATATATTAAAACATGATGGGATTTGCTCATGAAAGATCTTGATGAGCTTTACAAACGTTAATGAATTTTGCCCTGTAACACTCTGCTCTCTGTAACAGATTAGATATTGAGGCCACGGAGAGGTTTTAAGCAGATCAATAAATTCATGGGCAGCACACCAGCCAGCCCTGGAGGACAGGAGAAACTCAGGCAGGCAACTGCCAGGCTGCTCCCGGGATGTGCCACCGGCGGCTCAAATCTGCCTCCTGGCTTAAGGAATGGCAAATTTGCCTTTAAGGAATGACAATTTCCTTAAGGGCAGATTTTTAAAGGGCTCAGGATGTGGCCCAGGGAACTTACACACCAGGACATCTGGCTTTTGAATTGGGGACGCTGGTGGAGATTACAATAAAGACCATAATTAACAAACTCATGATATATCAAGGCCCAAGACAACTCGGTTTTAGTGGAGCACAGTCTTGCCTTGTAGTTAGTCAAGTTCTTTCAAAGTGAAGGTGACCACTCCAATGAGGTGACCTGGTCCCTGGCGCAGGCTGTGTTTTTCATAGGCTTTTGGCAATGTCCTTCACCCAAGGCTCTTCTGGGATTGGTGTAGTAGTGGTGCAAAGGGGAAGGGCACTTCTGCATGAATAGTTACCAATGGGAAACAAAGAGTAAGAAGAAATAAGTAATTTTCATAATGGGAATAGGTTATCAAGGGATATCCCCGAGGATCTGTGCTGTTCAACATGCTCATAAGCGATCTGGGAAAGGGAGTGAATATTGAAAAGACAGAGCTTGTGCAAGATCATAATTTAGGACAGTCAATCTTTATTGTGAAGAATCTGCAGAAGGATCTCCTCATTCAAAGTGCCTGAGCACCAAAATTCACTACTGACACATGGCAAGAGCTGCCTATGGGCCTAACCCCCCCTAATTATATATACAATTTAATGAGCTGTAAATTTGTTAAAACCTCTCAGAAAAATAATCTGAGGGTCACATTACTCTGAAAATACCAGCGCGGTGCTCCCTGGCAGGTACGCATCGAACAGAGCCTGAGTTCCTGGGGAAGAAGGTCTCACACAGCAACCACGGTCTCTCAGTCCTGCTCCTCATGGAAAGCCCACAAAACACCTTCAACAGATGGACCTCGAAACTGTAATTCACTGTTCTGGATACAAAAAAACCCCATGGGTATAGTGACAATACTGTTTCTATGGCAGAGGTCTGCCGGCTGTCCTACCCTCTCACCAAGAACCCCCCTGTCCCAGAGACCAAAGGTGTGTTCATGGAAGAAGTGCTCTCAGAAGAAAACGAGCGCCAAAGAAAGGCGTGATGACTTCTCCCCTTTAATAACACCTTTCCTCTGCTCCCCACCGTATCACGTAGACTTTCTTTCGTGCTCCAGGTGAGTAAGAGAGTCCTGTTAAACTCAGAATGACTCATACTTCACTCTGAAGGTTTCTGCTTCTGTTCCAGACCTGCAGAAGGGTTTGTGTGCCGCGAGGCTGATTTGGCGATGCTGCCTGTGTGTCAGCTGGGTTAACCCAAGCTGCCGCCTGGGCACACACCCCTGCCTTAGGTATATTCCACTGGTATCACAGTCACTAGGATGATTCATCCAAGAGTTAGTGGGAAAGGCGTACAAAACAACAGAGAACGCTCCTGGACCACTGTATAAATCCATACGCTGAACGGCACAGTGCAGTTCTGCTCACTCCACTGCAAAAAAAAAGAAGGAATAAAACTAGAAGAGGGCCACAGGGCAAGAGTGAGAGAGATGACAAGGGCTGTCAGCTTGGAAAAGGAACACATGGGGAAGGAGGGAGAAGGGAAAGCCTGGGATTTCTCAGGGTGAAGAGCAACCTCACAAAGTGGAGCTCAGGTCAACAGGAATGCTGGAGAGCAATACGGACACACCAGTCCTCTTCGTCCACAACCAGCTGTACTGCAAACCCCCTAATGTAAAGTAAAGTAGCTCTACCCGAAAAGATGATGTTGGTTTTTTGGGGTTTGTTTTCTTTTTTCTGGCCCCTTCCTATCAAGACACTTTATCAAAAGCTCACTGCTTTACTTTTTGGAAACCTTCTCACTCCACCTAAATTTATTTGTGGCCAGAACTATTTGTTCTAGGGCCAACATTATTGTTCAGCCTGACGAGCTTTCTTTCCTACACCACCCCCTCCCCTTTTCCGCCACCTGTACACACAAAATGTTATCCCGAAATAGAGAGATGCATCTCTGGTTCTCAGCCATGGGGAGAGAAATCAACATCCAGGGTAACAAAGCGGTTGTTACCTGCAGACTCATTTTAAATCAATCTAAAGCACCTCAAAAGCTTTCTCCGTGCTCCCACGGGGACACAAATTTTGCTGCCAGCAAATTTTCTTGTAGTGTGTTTTCTCTGTCCTGCAACTGCCACTGAACATGCAGGGAGATGTTGGCAATGTTTGGAGGTAAACAGCTTTGCTGTCTCCAGTTAGTTCGATTAAAAAGGATGTCAGAATTAAATGGTCTTTGAAGTCAGCAGGATAGTTCAAAAGTAAGAAGCCTCAAAATGTTGTCTGTGGTTTTCGGTGTGATTATTTCAGTTGTACTTTGACTGTCGGGGCTTTGGAGCAGGACCCTGTCTCTGCTGCACAGCCCTTGACGGGATGGCAGCTCGGTCCCCGCTGCCAGCTGCTCTCTGGCACCACGGGTCACATCATTGCCATCACTGCCATGCATCGAAATCCTCCCAAGGAAGGGGGAGAAAATCCCTCTTTCACCATAACCGCATTTCACCAAGACAAATGCCATGGTCTCTGCCTAACAGATGCCTGGAAACGGAGTGTCTGATTAGGCAACAGTTTATTTCCCTTCTGTATCTCGGTGGAGCACGCAGACACCCCCTGCTCCCGACTTACCATGTTCACGCTGCTTTTTCTGCACCTATGGGCAATGTGGTGTTACTTGCTTAAAACTCTCCTTCCCAAAGCTAATTCTCCATGGCAAGGTCAACCCACCCAAAGTCAGCGCAAAGCGCGGTGGCCAGGATGCTGCGGAGTCACCCGGAGGCAAAGGAGGACAAAAGCGAATACCGCGGCGCTCAGATACGCCTTTGGCATGCTGCAGCCTTAGATAAACCTCATTTATTGATCTTCCCTATCAAGGAAACGCTACCCCTGCTAAGTTATGGCTCGTGCAATTCAAGGAGATCGGTTTCTTACCGAGGAAGCTACAAGCTGATTTAAAGCACAGCCCAGTAGAAGTAAACTAGCTTCAATCCCAACTGGGAAGCAGTTCCCTAATTAAAATATCTAATACAATGTAAAGCTGCCCTTCAGCTAGACTATTAATGACACTTTTATATCACTGCGTGGCGATGCTGTGTCCAGCTCTAGCACGCTTGTTCCTGCGTGCCATTCACCGACTGCACTGCAATCGCCGCTGCTATTTGCAGGACAACAGCAGTGATGGGCATCAAGCAAGACGGGGAGCTCCGCTCTGCCAGGCACCCTACCAAAACCGGCCAGAAGGCCACTCCTGCCCCAAAGAATGGGATCAGACAGACAAAAGCTGGGTGAAACGAAGCAGTCAAATCTCTGTTGCCCAGGCAGAGGGAGGGAGGGGTGGTCGCAGAAGAAAAACACGGATAATTCGATGTATTTTGCACCTGAGGCTTGGCAGAGCCTGTTAGCTTAGGCTCAGTGCCAGGCAAACAAGGTTTTTCTGCCTCTCTGCCCACGCTGAGCGGCCTCGCTCAGGTTTTGCAGCAGGACAGCCGTTCTGGACAGAGTGGGGCTGCAGGAGCCCCTTCAGGTGTCTCTGGGCTCACAGCAGAGTCAATCTGCCAAGCGGATCATCCCCCACCGCTAACAGGGAGCCGGCTCAGTCGTTATCCTCTTTGAACAGACGTGGGGGACCAAGATACTTATGATAACGGGACTCCAGCAAGTTTGCCTGGGAAGACCCTGATATCCTAGACCACGTCTTTAACAATGAGACCATCTTTTTGGGCCCCTTTCGCTTCCTCTGGTACAGGAGGGGAGCCTAGCTGGTTCCCGTAACTCGCAGTCTGGCCGCGTTTGAGCTGCAAACTCCAAAGAAGGATGGACATGCGGTGGCAAGGCACGAGCTCCACTTCAGTTCTAGCCAAAAAAATCAAGACCCGTTTCACTGCCTTCAGATTTATCAGATAAAAGACAACTTAGTTTTACAGTAAAAAAAAGCCATGTCTTAAACATATTGCTGAGTCAAACTGTGCCAAAGAACAGGACAACAATCTCATTAAGAGCTCCAAGTAATGGTCCTGTCCGGTGCAACCAAACTGGTTCCTCTTTGCACAAAAGCTCATCTCTGAGCTCAGCCTCACATACAGAGCCTGAGCCAGCAGTACCTTGGCAAAGACAACCGCTTTTGTGTCTTCCCCTGAGGTCAGGTTGTGTTTAGACCGACCACAACTGAGTCTCGAGTAGATGTGGATTCAACCCGGTGCAGGTCACGACAGAGCCTTCAGCTTCTGTGTTGGGGATTATGTGAGATAAAGCACATGGTTATTATCTACATCCCTTAATGAGCACGTGGGTTGAAAGACCAGCAAGCCACAGGAGGAATCAACTGATGTAGCAGAGCCCTTGGTCAAGACATTGCAGAGGAACGTCCCACTTTCTGCACCAGGATGGTCCCTTTCGGCTCTGCCAGCCGCAGCTGGCACCCGGCTCCATGGAGTATGGTCCCACAAACACACACCCCGGAGGGACAGGGGTGATCTCTGCCCCCAGGGAAATTTCAGTCTGCATGGAGGGACCTTTGAACCACGAAGCTGAAGCCCTACAGCTTCTGTTTGCAGAGCCCTCTGCTCAGTGCCGTGCCTGCTGGCATCTCCTGCTGCCTTAGCCCTCGAGAAGCCGCAGCTGGAGAGGAGCATTCAGCGCCTGAAGTCTCCGTTCAGGTCTTGCCGTGAGCAGAAACACTCACTTTTTTGGCTACAGCCGTTTTGTTTCCAGGGAAAATAAAACATTTAAATCTCTTTCCCACACCCGGAGCAGCATCCCTCTGAGGAGCACAGTGAGCACCACGTACCTGTTGGGACTGGAACAGCTTTAAGTAAGAAAAGGGCTTATCCAAAGCTGCTTTAACCCCAGCTCTGATGTGCTTCTCAAGGGACATTTCAGTGCTGCCCAGGCTGACTGGAAATAACCCCTCTGCTCCGCAGGCGAGGGAAGGAGCGAGGGAACCAGCCTCGATGCC
>NW_009648925.1:1596342-1602090 GCF_000708025.1 Charadrius vociferus | reverse complement strand
TCTCCTTCCAAAGCAGAGTTAACTCCCCAGTGGCGCAAACCAGGAACTGGCACAGGGAATAAATCACCCGTCGGTGTTACTTCAGCCAGAAAAGCCATGTTGCAAACCTACCCGGGACACCAGCCAGGCCAGGAGAATGAAGAAACGCGGGGAGCCAGGTTCCCCCCCACCACCACCATCCTTCTGCCCCTTCACCTATGGGGCACACGGTACAGGGAGCACTGATGGGGAACAGGGGGGTGCTGCTCACCCTGCGCCCGTACCCCCGGGATGGGGAGGTGGGACAGGGACCTGCCCTGGGGGAGACGGTCCTGCCCTGAGTGGGCATCGCTGGGTGCTGAGGCTGTCGCCTGTGATATGGTGGGTACGGACCTTCTGTGGGACCTGCAGGGTTGCTGTGACCCCAGACCTGCTGTGGGACCTGTGGGACTGCTGGGACCCCAAACCTGCCGTGGGCTCCTGGGGTTGCTGTGACCCCAAACCTGCCATGAACTGCCAGGGTCACCCTGCCACCACTCTCCACCCCACTGCACTATGCATTCACAGGTCCTCATCCCTCCCCTTGCCCCAGGGCAGGTGTTTATCTGATTATCTCATTTATCAGGTGTTTATCTGTTAAAACCACTTTCGTGAGCTCCTGCAGAGCCCCGCTTTCTCCCCTCTATCTCTCCATCCAATTAACCTCACCGCATCCTCTCTTACCCCCAAAGGACACGGCAAACGGTTTTCTCTCTCCTTCTCTGCACACACATTCTGCATTTGGAGAATGGGTTTCACGTCTCCCTTCAGATTTTCCTGCACGAGTGAAACCCAACTCTTTCCTCAGAGCCGCTATTTGCCCCATGTCCGGCAACTCAGCCTCTCTTCCTTTGCTCTCATTTTTCTTGGAGGGTGCCCAGAACTGCATTTTCCAATCAAGCCCCTAAAATGCACCGGCCGGAGCAGAGATGCCGCTTCCCCAATGTGCCACTTCTCTTTCTTCACCCTAGCACACTATTTGCTTTTGCACAACTGCGTGACGCTGTTGACTCATGGGCCGCGGTGCCCATCACCCCATCCTCTGGCTCCCCACAGCCGCTGCCTGGCCGGTCGCTCACCTGGTGTCCACACGGTCAGTCTGTCCTATCACACAGGACACAACACGTGCCCTGTTTTTACAGACCAGCTCTCTCCAGTCTGTCACCGTCTTTAATTCTTAGTTTCTCCTCCTCTGAAATATTTCCAGTCCCTCCCAGCTCAGTGTCACCTACAAATGGGTACATGCCTCCCAACTCCATCACCGCTAATGAAAACAGGGGCTGACAGGCACTGACCCTCCCCACTCCGTACACCCTCCGGTTTAAACATTGATAAATATTGAGGATGTTGTTTTTTGGAAGCCAAGGGTGAAGCCAAAGGCATGTCCCTGACCACAGGATGTTCCTCACCGTGACCAAAATTCAAAAACATCTTTCAAAACAGGGGAAAGCGGAGGAGAAAGGCCTACCAGAATTTCCAACCGGGGCAAAATAGTCTTTTTTTCCCACATGAGCTCAGACATTTTGGCTACAGTTTTCCTACAGAAATACATCAGCCTGTGGTCACTTTGCAGGAGCAATTCTCCTTCCCAAGGTTAAACGGGCAACATTAATGCTGAGCAGAAAAATCACCCGCCTACGATATGGAACTGGAAAACAAACTTTTGGCTTGCTCTTTTCATCAAAACTATGTACTTTGAAAACCAGTTACCAAGAGGTTCTGCCACAGGTAGCCCCAAACTCTCCTCTCCCAACTTTGCCTCCGAAGGCAAGGGGCCCCCCTTTGCAGTTACCACTTATATGCTCTTCTGCTAAACGACCTTGCTGCCTGTGCCTGCTGTGTCGATTAGAGTAATGAGAGCCTGAGAAGGATCTGCCCTGGAATAAGATATCATAAAATGGGAATCTGAAAGTCTGGGAAGCCCGGAGGTTTCGCTGTAAGACCGTGGAGAACACAGACCTGAAGCAAGATGGGGTTTTGCTAGAGCAGTGCTGATGCTGACATAGCACACAGGACTTTATCTGGCTGATGTGACTCTGAATAAGAAGGTTATTTTCCCTGCTTATCACCTCACAGTTCTTAAGTGACATAAAGGGATGGTTTACAACAACTACAGGTGCTGTGCTGAAGTCCTACATGGCTTCTCTTGCCTTCTTTTGGGGTCTTACTTTGCTTGCTGCTCTTAGCAAGTTAAGGACTATCTCACAGTGACTCACCCATTTCTGAGACTTCCCCTCCCCGAAGCGTGAGGAAGCAGCCGAAAGCCCAGATGGTGGAAGCTTCTCAGGTAGATCTAATAACACCCTGCGGCCAGACACCATGGCAGGAGGTGCTCCTGCCTGAACTGAGCCAGGGAAAATCTCTTCTGCTCTTCTCCAGGCAGCATTGTGCCGTTCTGCTGGGAGCTCGAGGGCTTTGGAGACGGTGCGACCTGACTTCAGCAGTCGCCGCAGGGAGCTGGCAGGCTCCAATTGTTTAAAACCTCTTTATTTCTTTCCAGGAAAGACGCAGAGGAATTGCGCTGCGTGCGCATGAAAATATTTGGATTGGCTATTCCCACACTAGGGTGCCTGTTAGAAGGGTCTCCAAGATCAGCACTCCCTCGCCTTTCTGATTTTGCCTCTCCCGGTGACTCAGAGGATGCACAGGACCATACAGGGGGAGAAGATGGCCCGGGAGGCAGTGTGGGCTGGAGGGAAGACACAACTGGCGGCATAGGGTCAGCCCAGCTCCTGCTGATCTCTTGCCTTCCTCCCCTGGAGCACGGGCATGGCACACAGTGCACGGAGGTAGCTCTGAGCCAGCCCTGAACATGGACAGCAGTGAAAACAGGGCGTTCTGCCCAGGAAAGTCAACAAAGCTGGTGCAGGGCCATGCTCTGCCTCGTCTGCCTTTCCCAGCAGCTCCTGGGAAGCTCCTGGGAGAGACGGGGCAAACGCCGCTGGCTGACCAGATGGCCCTGTTCGTGGATCCAGATGAGTGGGAGAGAGATGCTCTCCACCGAAAGTCAACTCACTGACCTGAGAAGCTGGGACCACACAGCACTCTGCCTTCCCCGTCCTGCCCCTGGCTGTTGGCCTGTGTCCGGCAGGAATGTGCCTGTGGTCCGACATCCCAGAGAGCAGAGCCAGCTCTCTTTACCCGGGGAGCACAGGGCTCTTGCTGGTCAGCCCTGGGAGGCGAATTCGCCCGGTCCCTTCTGTTGAGGGACACCACGCTGCTAATGTCTTGCTGTGTATGTGCCGCTCTGGCCATTCATTTTACATTTCTCTCCATTTTTCTTCTCTCCTACAAGCAGGTGAAGAGACCAACAGGGAGGGAGGAAGAAGAGGGAGTGTTACTGACCTGGAATGAGCTAGAAGAAAAGCAAGAGAAGGCAGCAGGTGGCTTCTCCAGAAAAGGACCACAGAAGGATGATGACTACGGTGACCACACTGCGTTGTGAATATAGCACTTGTTTTGCCTGAGCACACTGCGCTCCTGGGGGCATGTTCAAGGTATGCCACGGACACACCTGCTCTGCTGAGCGGCTGTCACAGGCAGGAGATGTGTCTGCGAAGGAGAACACCTTGGTTTAAAGCAGCAGCAGAAGGTACCTTCTCCAGGATGGAGGGAGGTCTGGGGCATGCGTGCACATACGTGCACTGCCTGCCTTCCCCCAAGGACCCCAAAGACTTAGCAAGACCCATGTGTGCTGGACGAGTACAAACACCACACGTTCCACCACCACTCAGGAGAGCTGTCCTGTGCCCAGCTACGTTGGCTGCTGCAGAGGGAACTGATGCTGCCCGCCTGGTCGGTTCTGTCCATCTGGGATCCCTCTCTGATGTTCTTGAGCGTGTTTTTCAAAGCCAGCTCTACTGGAGCACTGCCTTCCACCCCCACCTTTGGCAAGGACACCCTCCCGGTGCAAAGTTCGTTTATTCTAAGTGGCTGAAACGATGCATGTTGGTATCCATTAGTGCTTGCACATGATCAGCAGTTGGTATCAGCATACTTCAGTGTCGGACACGTTATCTACAGACCCTGATTCTTGAAGCCTACGGTGCATGGGGAGCTCTTAGGACATTTTTTCCAAAGACTACATTGGTGTATTCATAACTAAATGGAAATGCATATACAAGTGTTACCACAATCAAGGCTTTAGAGAGACTCACTGGAAAATCTGAGAACCTGGAAAAAGAATGGGTGGAATTTCTGTCTCAGTTCCTTAAAGCTCGGGCAAAATTTTCAAAATGCTCAAGTGATTTAGGCCCCAAAGTACCTAAGGGCTTTTGGAAACGGGATGTAAGCTCCCACGTCACCGACATGCATTCAAAATGTTTCCTCCTTTCAATTAAGCTACATTTCACTTAAGCTCAGATGAAGATGGGAAGCTGCTTAATCCACCATGGGGCTGCAGGGAAAACTACCTGAGGAAGCAGCAGTAACTCAAAATTTGGAAATAATTAGCATTTGCCTCCATCGTGGGCTTAGCAAAAAGATAACTCTAATCAGTGATGGTAAACTCACAAGCAACAAATTAGCGGGTTTTGATGTGACATCTCTTACCACAGCTGCCAGCGCTTTCCCCACCTCTGGAGACAGCCGGCGTGGCTGGCCTACTTCTTCCACCATCGGAAAAAATGTGTTTCCCCTGAATCTAAACCTACTTCTATTTACGGGTGCGATGTTACAAGGTCACAGTCAAAGCATAGCTCCTAACAATAAAAAGCAAAACAAACCAAAAACAAAAATAAAAAGCAAAGCAAGCAAACAAAAAATATTAATTATTATGCTGCCAAAAAGCATGTTTTCCTGGGGTTTGGTGTAGCTTTTTTAAAACAAAGACTTGTTGAGTCATCAACATTTTCTGCTTTACAATTATGGAGGAAACCAAATATGTGCAGTGACTATGGGATCTTGTATTACTGTACATTTGTCTCATAGCAAATGTGATTTTAAAAGAGGAGAAAACTTAAGCTTGATATAGTATTTAAATCTTGTTAGTCCTCCATCTCCTCAGCCCACAGGAGTATTGATGCTGTAGGCGATGGCCTTCCTCTCCTGCTGTCTCTCAATTTTGGTTTCTCGCCGCGGGAGGCGTTTTTCCGTGCATCGGTTTTATTTAGACTATACCGAGGGAAATGATCTGGGGTCCTCAGTACTGGTCAGTCCTCTGCTCGGCTCAGCGGGGTGCGGGCACGACAAACACCACCGCTCTCCCAAGCTCCCCGTTGTTCGGCGAAGGGGCCATCACGGCCCCGTGCACCCCCCGGGGCAGAGGTTACACCCTGTCCTGGGCCACAAGACAAGTGACAGTCCCACTCCAGGTCACATCACCTGTGGGATGGTCCTACTACAAAGTCACCTCTCCAGTTACTTCACAGCTTTCATCCTTCATTAGTCTGACATGGATCAGATGCTGAAGTCCCCCTCAGAGATGCTCTGTGTACCTTTAATAAGCCCCTACGTGAGTACAGAAGCCACGCGGCCGCTCCCCGCTCGCCTCTGAGGGACGGTGGGCCCCGGCCAAGATTTTTTTTATATCTCAGTACCGATTTCTCCCTTTCTGGAAGAAACCACTCATCTGCTCAGAGCGCTGGGCGAGCTGAGAACGAAGAAACAAAAACCTCAGGGCAAACCGCTCTCTGAGGGACACAACCCGCCTTCCCCATCCACCCGTACCCCACCACCCCGCCGCGATCCAGAGGACCGCACCGACAGTCTACCGGGGACAGCACCAAGCGC